>NC_141992.1:50334135-50639746 GCF_049901715.1 Pseudonaja textilis | reverse complement strand
AAAGGGCAGATGGTGCAGCTCGGGGTAAGTCAGTTCATAGCAGACAAGGCTAGGAAGTGACTGTCATGTCCCCTCTGGAACAGCTGCTTCTAGGAGCTGAGAGCTAATGAGTCTTCTAGTAGTTCCTTTTCCTGGTCAAAAGCAAAAGCAGAAAGCAGATTTTTGCAGGTCAGGCAGATGGGGATTCTGCTTCTTTACCAAATGAAGTTGAGCTTGCCCCGGGGCAGCATTCTGCAACTCTGCATACCACCTCCTGGAATGAAAAGAATTGCTCATTTCTCAGGTGCATTCTCCAGATTCCTGGCTTTGTGAACAGCAGGCAGGAATGCTGACCTTCCTGATCATGGGAAAGCCTGTTCCCCTGCCTTTAGGGCAGCAGGTCCCGGAAATCATGGGCTGGGGGAGAAAGGTAGAGCAAAGGGTGTTTTTTTCCCCCCCAGCTTTTTGTGTTCTGACCATACTTCAATCTAGCCAAGCTCTTTAAGAGATCACATGGAGAAAGCAAGGCACGTGAGAACATGTTTTCTTCTGCTTGACCGTTCTAAAAAGGGACCAGATCATTAGCAGCAGATGGGCGGGCGGGGGGGGAGGGACGCTGAGCAAAAGTTTTCCTTTGGGAACATACAATTCTCCCAGTTTAATCACTAATACTACTCAATGAGAGTGAGCACAACACAATTCTCCCGTGGGAAATGTGATCAAAACTGTGATACTTCCTCTTTCTTGCTGCTACTGCATACTCCTTAACCCCTACGCTGATTCATAACTTAAAGTGGAAAGGCAGCGATGCTAAGAGGGAATTCTTGAACCAATGCAATATTTTGTATTTGTATATTTGCATTCTGCAAGTTGGACTAACTTTATCTTTACGTGGACAGATGCTAAAACATTATTTAGAGGAGAGGACGACACCGTCTTTTTACATATATTTGTTATTTCAGTTTTAGGCACAAAAGAATACAGTAGATGAAAGATGAAAGGTAAAACCAAACAAACAGAGAAATCACAGAGGCAGCACAGAGGCATTTTAGCCCCTGTATGCTTGCTTGCTGTATGCATCCAGCATTGACTTCTTTTCCTTATAATACCGAATGTTCTCATTGGGCTTCCGGGCCTCTGTAAAACAATGTGATGTGTGGAAGTGTGAGTGGAAGGTGAGCCTGAGTATTAATTAGCAGGAGCTAGCTGGAAAAGGCATTTGTACTTGATTTATTGCTCAATGTCAGCCTGGAAGAGGAAGCAGCCTGGTCCCGTGGTTTGAAATGGGAGAATAATGATTGATATGATATAGTCACATTGCAAGCTAGTACATTGTGATCTGGTACAAATTTTATGGCACTGGGATGTACCATCTCAGGAACGGCCCATACCTGATCCCCTTGCATTGTCCCATTCAGATGTTATTGAACAAGGACAGCCTTTGCTACCTTGGAAGCGAAAATGGAATCCCAGGGCTTTTGGCCAAGCAACCTGTCCTTCTCTGTCCCCTATCAGCTTCACCGTGGCTGCTTTCCCGAGCAGGAGCCAGCTGCCTCTCAACACCTAACAGATTCTCTTTCCTAATAGGGAAATAAACTTTGTCTGCTTGATTATCATAGAGTGTTTCTTTGACATGCAGATCCAGCTTCAACTGTTGGCCTGTCTTTAGGGGAATTACTGCCAGCTAGGGACAACTATGCAGGACAAAAGAGATGGAAGCTGTCTATATCTCCAAGGTATGCATGTGACCAGAGGTGGTATTCAGCAAGTTCTGACCAGTTCTGGAAAACCGGTAGTGAAAATTTTTAGTAGTTCAGAGAACCGGCAAATACCACTTCTGACTGGAGATTTTACAGTATCCATCCCTTGCCACGCCCACCAAGCCACGCCCACAGAACCGGTAGTAAAAAAAAAATTGAATCCCACCACTGCATGTGATCTCCCTGAAACATGCTTCTGAAATGTCAGCACAGAATCCAACAAGCAGAGCATTATGCCTGGCCTCTCACGAATCACTATCCAATGATTGCCTCCAACTGGACCCTCAGCGATGCATGCTATGACAATACTATACAATATCCAGCTGAGCTCTGGGACCAAAACAAGAGAATTCCCTTGGCTGGTTTCCTAGATACAGGATGCTGTTATAACAGTTGCTTCATTTATCCCCCCACTTCTTTTCGTCCTGATACCTGATTAAGTACTGCACAGATAGAAGGAACCCAAACCCCAAGTGTGCAGTGTGAGGGGGCAGAAACCGAAGCAACAGCTTTACCTGGGCAAAACAAACCAAAATCTGATTCAATAGCAATTTAGCTGGAGGCAAGGCAATCACTCTGAAATTCTGCTTTCCTTAGAGAGAGAGGGATGCTCAGAATTCCTATTAAAATGGAGGTAGTGGGGTAATCTTTGCTTCCACAGCTACTTTTGCAGACCCTTGGGTATGTGTTGTTGTCTGCATTGGTTTTTCCAACCTGTTGCATCAGGAAGTAGGATCTTTTGTTCTTCTGATGAAATGATCCCATTGGATATTAGAAGAGGCTGTAACAAAAAGGAGCGTCTTGAAGAGTTTAATATACATCTGGAGGAACAGGAAGAAGAGCCGCAAGGAAGACAGTGGATAGATAAGAGAAATCTGAGTTCAAAGCAGGAATGTAATTTGAGAAAGTGCTACTGACCTGACTCTCTTTAGTTCTCTTGAAGGAAAGGGTAGGGAGGAGAGAGGTGCAGTCGGACTTATAAGATACTGTAACTTTATAATAAAGGTAGTATTTTTATCAATCACTTCCTTGGTTTCCTGCTCACAAGACTCCACATGGCACTTGAATCAATTTTCACTGAACCAAGTATCTTTCTTTCTTTAAACTAAGAGAAGAAAGAATAGGTTAAGGGAGATAAAATGATAATTATCTGCCTCCTTCAGCATATAATATTTCTTCTATCACTTCTTTGCTTCTTGATATCAGTGAATGCACTCTGCTTTCCCCTCACACATGAGTTCAAATGAAACCATCCTAGCCAAAGTTTCATCCTTCCTTTCAGATATCCAATGAAATGATGCAGATCAGAGGGACCCAAGATTTTCAGACTAGGGGCCAGGTAGGTAAAATGCTAAAAAAAAATTGTCAAGATGTCAACCACAATGGTATGATCGAACCTCTACCTGTTTGGGGGCAATAGCAATAGCACTTAGATTTATATACCTCTTTACAGCCCTCTGTAAGTGGTTTACAGAGTCAGTGTATTGCCCCCAAACCATCTGGGTCCTCATTTTACCGACCTCGGAAGAATGGAAGGCTGAGGCAAATTTGAGCTGGTGAGACTCAAACAGCCATTGGTTTGATCATGCTGCTGTAGCCATCAGCTTGACATTTTTTTTTCTTGATCCTGCAGATCCACATGCTGGAATTACTAGCATGTAGTTAGAAAAAAGTAGGCAGGGCTAGGACAGGCACAGGTGGGCAGCTATACATACAGTGTAACTTAATCATACTTATTTATTAAATACAAGGAACGTGATAATTCCTCAGAGGTTTATTCTTTTTTAAAAAGTGCCTTGAAAGTTGTATGTATTTTCATGAAAATTTACACCAATGTTCTAGCAGTAATACCTATGACTTAAGGCATAAACTGAATTTCAAGTTATATTCTCCTGACACACAGATAGAATTAATGTTTGGGCATAATTCCCCTGTTTTCTATTAAACAGCCATATTCTTAAGGCCAAAATCATATTCATCCCGTTTTAAATGCATAAAGCTACTTTACGAATACGTTTTCTTAATTGGTACATGAATTCAATCAGAGAGGAAAGCATTTAGCTTATTCACTTAAGTTATGTATCCATTTGTTTAGTTGATAGGGAAAAAACCTTTTCTTTGGACAGATAATCAAATTCTATCTAAGGATCATTCAAAAGGCCACATTTTCTATCTCCCATACCTCTGAATCTACAGTAGTTAGAATATGCTTGTGAATGAATTGGATTTTTGTTTTACTATTTTCACCTGTATTTGGGTAACAGCACATTATAGTTGTGGAGGGCATTTTGCACAAGTACTGGCCATGCACTCTCCTTGTTTGGAAGGCAACCTCATTTGAACTCACTATAAAATTCCACAAATGGGTAAAAAAGAATTAAAGGCTGATGTTGACATGTCTCCAAACCTTCTTTTGCAATCATTATCCACCTTTCAGAAAAGGGTATTTCCTGCTCACTAGGAAACTATTTTATTGTTTTACCTTTCTGGAACATTAGGTGATGGTTGATGAAAAAGAGCTGCTTTTTCCGTTCCTGTAATCAATCTACAATCTACTAGGTTAAGAGCCAGTGTGTGAGCTTTTGAGGGAATTTTGACATATAGAATGAAAATACAAAGTGAATTGAACTATATCATGCATATAGGTACTGTCAGTATTTCTAAGTATGGGGAGGTTTAGGGGGAAATTTTTAAAACTGGGTTAGTGTTCAAAATCCCAAATTTTGCAATACAATGAAAGAGACTTCTGGGAACTGCAAAAAAACAGGGGTTGAGAGGACAGGCTCACCAAAAATGTCTAATAATGTTGATACTTTGGTGATTATTTTAATTTCAGGAGCATCCTCTCTTCAACAGGCAGAGGACTTTTCCAATATTTAAGAAAAGAAACAAGAGAGAATAAATTATGATTAAGTTGTATTGGAAAGTCATATGAGAGCAAACTGGAAAAAAACTTTAATAACTGGGTTGAATTAGTGTTACTGAGCAACTAGGGACTCAGAAGGACAACATCTGCATGCAGGAAGTACAGTCTGCTTAGCCTTGGTCTGGTTGAATATGCTTCAAAAGAGTGAATTCTGAAGACAAACAGTTATGTTGGAGGCAATGAGAATGCATCACTGCTCCAAAATTTGAGATAGTAAGATAAAGAAATTATTTATGCACTCAAAATAGTTTCCTGGTTTAGACCACTATAACTCTATGATCATGATGAAAGCTAGCTTACACTTATCTCAGAATGACCAACTTCTCTATATAATGGAGAAACTGGTCATTCTGTGCTAGATGTAAACTAGCTTTCACCATGATACTAGTTCTAGTTCTTTTATAGCAAGTAAGTAGAACTCACTTTTTGTTGCTCTGTGTTGTGTCTATTCAGTACTGTATATGGGAATCTATAAATGCCAAGCTCAGTATGCAGATATGGGAAAACATGGTTTGCTTCATCACAAAATGGAGGGAGAGAAGTTAAACTATCAATTTACTGCTTAAAATGCCCCAATCCTAAAGTTATGCTCCAGATCTCCATGATTCTTTAAACAAATGCTGGTCTGACCATTCTGATGATGTTGTAAAAAAAGCAAAAAAAAGTTCCTAATCTAAAAGAAGTTTCAACTGGTCTTTCAGGAATACAAGATTTAGCATACCACAACTCCTAGGGTTTACAAGTTGCTCCAATTAAAAAATAAATTCATCCCTTGCCAACCATTTTTAAACATTTGCTAGCAGGCAGATGGTGGGGTGGGGTGTTGGCTTTTCTAATTCTTAACCAAGGGGTAGAAGGCACAGAGTCATGGGTGCATTCCTCCCAACACACAGAAGACACAAGAACTGGCTCTATGATGCCAGAAACTGGTGCAGCATAATAGCCAGCTTAAACTATGGACCAAAAATTCTTGGATTTTGCTTCTGCCATGATGGCAGTAGATGGTTTAATGCTCTCTGCCTTTTGCTATTTGTTCTCTGCAATATAAGAGTTAATTATATTGACTTGATTTACAGAGTTGCAAAGATTATAAGGAATAAAATGTTTCCAAAGGACTGTGGGTATATAAAGATATCTTTGAAAAGTTAAGTGATTTGCTATTGCATTTCGACAAGCACAAAATAGATCATGCTTATTGAACAGCATCCATCTCTGCAAAAAAAAACAAACAAACGTTGATACACCTAACCTCCACACAGCTCTACAATATACTAAAAGATAGCTGCTGATCATTCTATGTTACAGAATTATGGGTGATTAGGAAAGCTGGCTTCAGGGTGTAGGGGTAGTAAAAACAAAGTAAAAATGGTGGCTGTGATCATGAATTAAAGCTCTACCCCTTTATATGTGTGATGCATGTGTCACCCATCAAACAAAGGGCAGGGCTTCAATTATCTATTTGCAGTGGCAATCTTGATCTTTTTTAGATACCTTCTTGGAGATCCCTGAACTCCCAGTGAGCTGAGCGGAGAATAAACGGCCCAAAGTCACTCAGCTTTTGTGCCTAAAAGTCCCCAAATTCTAGTGCAGCATATTTAACCACTGTAGCAAACTGCTTCTCTTTCTCTTTACATATTTTTATTAAAAAATGTGTGCAAGTTATCTCCCCACCCCCTGCCCTCAGGCCAAAGCTAGATTGATTTCTGGACTAGGACTGAACACTCTGAAGAACTGAACACCATCAATTACAGAATGTAGACTTCATCTTTAGACTGAAAACCATCAATCACAGAATGTAGACTCCATCTTTCTTTTAGCATGGCTCTCCAGATGTGAGATGTTGAAGATGCTTTTCAGGGAGGGGAAGGTTATTATTTTGACTTTCAAAGCAGATGTTTGGAGCTAATGTAGTCATAACATTTTAGAGATGTTGGAAGTCATCTTGTCCAGCCCTTGGAATCAGTGCAGGAATCTTGCAACTACAACATCTTTGACAGATGACTACACAGTTTCTGGTTAAGTATTATGAATTCCCAAGGCATTCCATCCCACTACTAGATTAAACTGTTTTTTCCTAATAATTAACTAGAAATTATTGCCTTATTAATTAGTCATGCCATTCTAAACAGCGAAGAATGAAGCTGTCTCATCTCCTGCACAGCAGTCCATCAAATATTTAAAAATTTCTGATAAACCTTTTTGATAAACTGGGCGGGAGGGGGGTAAGTTTACTTCAATTATAATAAGTTTTCATTAATACGTGAAAAGATACTTACCCAATTGTCAAAATCAATATTTTAATATTGGGCCATGGATTAGTTAATCCATAGGCCATGGATTAGTTAATCCATAGGCCATGGATTAGTTGTGTAGACTGCCAGCCAATGCTAAGACCAGGATTTGACTCGTTCTCACATGATAAATTATGACTAGGGAGGAGTGGAAGAAGACAAATGAAAGAAGGGGAGAGAGGCAGCAATAATCTTGTTCAGTGACAAAGATGCTGTTTCTTAGGGATAAACCATATGTAGTACAGGAAATTGTTATATCGTACTTAGGATATGTATTACAGTGCTTAGGGAGACAACATTCAAATCAGTGTTCCAATATCTAAGGGGCTGCCACAAAGAAGAGGGTCAACCTATTTTCCAAAGCACCAGAAGGCAAGACCAAAAAAATAATGGATGGAAACTAATCAAGGAGAGAAGTAACCCAGAACTAAGGAGAAACTTTCTGACAGTGAGAACAATCAACCAGTGGGACAGCTTGCCTTCAGAAGTTGTGGGTGCTCCAACACTGGAGGCTTTCCGAAAGAAACTGGACAACCATTTGTCTGAAACAGTATTGGGTCTCCTCTTGAGCAAGGTGCTGGATTAGAAGACCTCCAACTCTGTTATTCGGTTACATTTCAGATTCCTTCAGAGCTGTGAAAAGCATTAGGCAGGTAGGGCTTATCTTGAGGGTAGTTGGAAAGATAAACTAGGAAGACAGTCATGGACTCCAGCTTGAAGGGTTCCCATCCCCACCCCACCCCACCCCGCTTTTGTGCATGGGGGTGGGTGGGGAGAGGATGATAGATTACAAATGATAATTAAGTTGTAAAACTTTTCTGGGTAGTGACAATAAGGAAAGAATGTGGAAATTACAATGGAGGAAGTTCTGCTGGAACAAAAAATGTTCTTACTGATATCATTTATCAGCATTAGAAATGGTCTTTTTCTGATGGAGAGACAAGGAAGAGGGATTTGCAGCAAACCAATCAAGTTTCGTTTTGTCTCTGAAAAGAATATTCAAACTTTTCTTATCTTTCCCTTTTTCTTTCACATGTAAAGATTAGTTCAACTGAAACGCTTTTATTGTGAATTTTAATTCAGGATATATAATTTGTGAATGCTTGTATGGCACTGTATGATCATTATTATCCAGCTAGAGCCCAAAGATTATTATTAGCCATCTAGAGTAATCCAAAAACTGAGATAGGCAACAAATAAACAATTTTTACTTCTACCACTGAGTAGCTGTCATTCTTTTTTTAATTAAAAAAAGAGGTGTCCTTCATCGTTCCCACTGTAGTAATGTCAATTAAAATCTTGTGACATCAGAAAAGCCAAAGATATATTTATGATATTGTAAGCCTCTATGAACTATACTACTTGATTAACAGAGTCGTAAGTTATTATTTTCTAATATAAAAGCTAAGGTGATTTCTAAAACCATTCTGAAAAGTTAGCAAGCCAGGAGGGAGTTTTAGTTATGATACAAACAGTGACAAAGATATGATGATTGTACTTGCAAAATATTTGCCACCTAACGTTTACATACCTGGTAAATGAACTTGGAGGGACAGAAGAATCAGAATTTCTTAGCAGTTCTCTTCAATTTAAATAATTTACTTATCAGTTGGAAAATTAATTTTACAGTGGGGCAACATTACCTGGAAGGCTGGAACACATGCAAAATGTGGTAGCCACATATTGTTCCTGTGCAAAACCAGTACAGGCAGTCCTCAACTTACAACAGTCCATTTAGTGACAGTTCAAAGTTTCAACAGCACTGAAAAAGTGACTTATGACTGTTTTTCACACTTACGACCATTGCAGCACCCCCACTGTCACGTGATCAAAATTCAGATGCTTGGTAAGTGGTTCATAATTATGATGGTTGCAGTGTCCTAGGGTCATGTGATCAGTTTTTACGACATTCCAGATTCACTTAGCAACCATGTTACTAACTTCATAAATGCAGTGATTCACTTAACAACTGTGACAAGAAAAATCATAAAATGGGGCAAACTCACTTAACAAATGTGTCACATAGCAACACAAATGTTGGGCTCAATTGTGATCGTAACTCATAGGATTACCTTGAGTTACTGTAATTACCCATATTACAGGACTGAAGTAGAGGCTTGGCTCCTTCTTACCCTGTGTAGTTGTGTAGATGTGAAGAAAATTGTAAATTTTTTTAAAGCTCCCCCTAAAAAACAAATACATGGTGTGGAAAATAAAGAACTCAGCCATTGGAACTGACTTTAGCATTTGTGCAGCATGAAAATTGGAACCGAGCTAATAAGTGCAGAAGGGCTGAAAGTGCTGTGCAAATATGCAATGCTACCAACTTTAGACATGTATCATTTTTACCAGATCTTTGGCGCCACAGTCCATCAGTGCATCCCTGACTGATTTCCTGTTTGCATTCTTGCAATTTCCTGAACGGGAAACAAATCCACCGCTTTCTCATTTCATCACAGAACACATTCATGCTTTCCTACAATGGATGACACTGACCTCTGTTACTTAGATCTGTGAACCTATTCAAACAAGTGTAGCTACAGTGGCCTGTTTGGATAATTCTTGCAAGGCACAGTTGGAAATTTTGCATGGCCACATAGAAGAAGGAATATTGTCAACGTACAAGACCACAATGCCCAAAATCCAATTTGGGGCAGAAATCACTGTGAACCATGTGCTTGTCATTCAAAATGAAATGTTAGCATGAAATGTAACAAGCTCTCCCCTTTGCTCATCCAGATGAACTACACCCCACCCCACATTTGATCAATACCAATCCAGCAGAAGTAGAACAGAAGTAGACTTAAGGGTGGTACACAAAATTATCTGCTACAGTGTCCTACCAGTCAATGACTACTTCAGCTTCAACCGCAACAATACAAGAGCACACAACAGATACAAACTCAATGTTAACCACTCCAAACTTGATTGCAGAAAGTACGACTTCAGGAACAGAGTGGTCAATGCGTGGAGTGCACTACCTGACTCTGTAGTTACATCCTCTATCTCCCACTCCTTTAACCTCAAACTAACCCCTATTGACCTCACCCCATTCCTAAGCGGTCTGTAAGGGGCGTGCCTAAGTGCACCAACCTGCCTCCCGTCCCTGTCCTATTGTTCCCATTTAATTGTACCTATTTTCTGTATTCTTACTCATGCTTATAGTTATACCTATTATTTTTTAAGCGATTGACAAATCAAATAAATCAAATAAATCAATAAAATAGAAGTAGATGCATATAGCAATAGTACTTCACAATGCTTTACAGCCCTTTCTAAGCGGTTTACAGAGTCAGCATAATGCCCCCAACAATTTTGGGTCCTCCTATAGTACTTCTCTTCCTTGTAGCATGCCTAATAAATAGTTGGCTCGATTAATAGAGTCACATGAGAATTGCAAACAGCACAGATGTTCTGGACTCAGTCCCCTTTGGTGGGTAGATAGATTTCTCAGTTCTGCAGAAATTGGAAATTGTCAAGGGAGTCTTGATATCCCATACTGATAGAATGGAAAATCAGGCCAAGCTGAGAATCATTCCTGATTTAATGGAACAGATCCTTGCTTTTTTTGGGGGGTGGGGGTGGGGGTGGCTCTTCTATGGTCCTCTCTTTAGCTTCCATTATTCTTGTTTTTGAGCAAAAGTGGATCTCATTAATCCCTGCTGGAGAGAAAAGTATTGTAAAAATCGGAAGCTCTACTAGCACACACTAGTTCACATATTTCTCCTATTGAGACACATTCCTCTGCAGCACATACCACTGGCCTTGTTATCAGCACCCTTTGCTTGTTTGCTGGAAAAGGGTAGTAATGATGTTGTGACCCAATGCTTCCTTCCCTTCCTGGAAACGATGCTTTCAGTGTTACGCTACAACTCTGATGAATGTCTTTTACAAAACATAGTAAAAATAAAACAAGAACAAGAACAACTACTGGACTTTGGAGGTCTGAGAAGGGGAGGAGGTGCTTTCTCTCCCCCCCCCCCCATTTCCCTCCACCTCATATTGCCTAATCCCTAGCTGTCTCTTGATTACATACAGGACTGGAAACAAGATGTAGATTTTTATTTTTTACTGCATGCATGGAATAATTTTCTCCCTTAATCCCATTGTAAAATAGTTCTCTTCCACTTCTGAGATTTGGCTAAAAGAAGACACTTTCCCCTCACCCCGCCAAATTACTATAAAAATATGTTGGATCAATGGCTGAAAAGTTTTGCCTGAACTCTAAACTCTGAACAGCAGCTGCTGGTGCTCCTGTTATCACATGCATTTTCAAGTCACCCAGAATACTTACACATCAACATGTGATCATGTACATTTCTTTATGCTTTCAGGTTTAGGCAGTGCTGCCAAGAGGTACAGCCGGGTTGTAGATGGCAAGAATTGCAGTTTGCACATCTAGAGGGCATTACATTGAGAAGGCAGCTGTATACCAACTCTCAGAGGATAAGAAAGCAGAATAGAGGCAACAAGATGGGGGAGAAAATAAGTTTTGTTTGTGCTCTGTGAATATCTCTTTTAAATACTCCAAAATATCTGACTATTTTGATAACATTGTAAGAATTCTTCACCAAGTGAAGAGAGATATATAGCCATTCCCAAGGGGAAAAGTGAAAAGGTCATCCATTCAAACCCCTTCATATTCTTATTGAGTACAGATTTGTTCAGTTAGGGAAGATCTTGCTGTTTCTGCCATCAAGATTTCACAGGGCAAGGATGGGCAAAGCTCCTTGTTAAAAATCATGATTCTTTTAGCTGAAAAAGTTGTCTGGAAAACAAAGTTTTTGAAGCTTTGCTCAAGGCTCATGATTTAATTAGGGCAACTGCCGGAATTCTGACACAATGAAGAACAGGGCAAGCTTCCTTCAAATTCCGACATGTGACACCAAGGCAAAATTAGGAATGTTATTTTTAAAGACCAAATGGACAGGTGGGATCTGGATGCCACAGGATTGTATGAAAAGTCAGTGTCTGATTATAAGAGATTCCTCCTCAGCATGGATCAACAATCCTCTAAATAAATGATTAAATGGAGACCAACAAGTCACAAAAATGATTTATAAATCTCACAAAGACTGAGAAGTTTCTGGAGAAAACAGCATGATATATTCAAACTTCTAATTCTGAGCAATAAAGTCTGTTAAATATTCACAGCTCTCCTTCATGCAAATTAAATTATAAGCCGCTCTGAGATCCTACTTGGTAATAATGCATAACTTTTTGCAATTCAGGGAGGATGAAAAGAAGGTAATGATCCCTAATGATTGCAGAGTTTAGGAGCCTATGGTCATATGGAACTATCCTCATATTTAACGACAACAACAGCAAAAAGGTAGGAGAACTTGTTGGAGTAGAAAAGGGACAGATGAAACTCTTTTGCACGTTGTCATCAATAAATTAATTAGAGTGTCTAGTTATTTCTGATAAGGTATAGCCATGTTTTCCCAGAAATAAGACTTATGTTAGAGAACTGAAGGAGACAGGAGGTCTGTGTTGGCATGAATGCAAGCAAATTACACTCAAAATGCATAGCATATTTGTAGTATACAATTATTTCTTCAACACAACAACAAATATAGTTGTAGCTACAGAACAAAAGGAATTTCATGGTGTGGAAACTTCCTTTTCCAGGCAGCAGATAGTAACGTGAGAAAACAGCAATCTATCAATAATAAATAAGCACCCACAGATGCTCCTAAGGGTGAAGTTATTGTTCCTTGTGTTACTATTATGATTACTACAGTAGCATGTTTACATGGCTGCAATCCAGGGCGTGCTAGCATTTTCCATCAAAGCTAACCACTCAGGGATTTTAATAGCTCACTTCCAGGCATAGTCATATGAGGATAAGACGCATTGCTTGGTTTATGATTCCTAAGGATCAAAGAAATATTTTTTAAAAAGTATTTTACTTTACAAATTTCCTTTAAAACATGTCATGGGAGAGGTTGTTTTTAATTAAGGCATAAGTTATCAAGCTATAGTTTTAAAAATTCTTGCTGAAATAGGCTACAAATACCTCCAATTTAAGATTCACTGCTCCACCCAAATCTGAGTTATGAGTTGAGCTTGTATTTTTTAAAATCAGGATTCTTGTATTTGATCTGATTCTGGAACTTACCATCCTTTTTGGGACCCCTTAGCATCACGCAGAGCAAAAGTCACTGCAGGTGCCTTTCAGATGTGTGAAGATAATGTCCAAGATTGCATAGGGATTCTGGGAGTTAATAGTCCCAATGCATTTAGAGATTAACATACCATGAATGCTTTAAATTCTGAGGAAAAAGAATAAACATTGGCAAAGACACAACTAATGTGAACTATGTTTCTCTGTCACTTAGGTCATGTGAGGAGATTGAACAGTACAGCATAAAACTGGAGAGTGCGGTGAGTTCCCTCTCATGGGAGGCTTTCAATCAAACTCAGAAAATATCTGGAGCAGCCTTTGCAACCTAGTGTTCCTTCACTGAATTGGACAACAATTTTGATCATCCCTGATCAGGATGGAGTCCAGTGGTGGGATTCAACATTTTTTATTACTGATTTTGTGGGCGTAGCTTGGTGGGCGTGGTGTGGCGTGGTGGGCATGGCAGGAGAAGGATACTGTAAAATCTCCATTTCCTCCCCACTCTTGGGGGAAGTTTACTGAAAAATCCCATTCTCCCCCACCCCACTAACTTGCTTTCCAGCTCCCTTCTCCCGTGCAGGGCAACAAAAGAAGACCCAGCCGATCAGCTGGGACTCAGGAGGCAGAGAATAGAAGGGCCAGTCAGAGGTGGTATTTGCCGGTTCTCCGAACTACTCAAAATTTCTGCTACCGGTTCTCCAGAACAGGTCAGAACCTGCTGAATACCGCCTCTGATGGAGTCATATGACAACTTCATCTAGCTCTAGCATGCTCTGGTGTTTTTCTCTTTTAGCCCTGGGCCCTGAACTGTTTGTGGATGAATGGGTGGGTTAGAGTTGATGACCTATAAGACCCTGGCCAACCCTGTGATTATTCTGATACCA
This sequence comes from Pseudonaja textilis, assembly GCF_049901715.1. Taxonomy (NCBI): domain Eukaryota; kingdom Metazoa; phylum Chordata; class Lepidosauria; order Squamata; family Elapidae; genus Pseudonaja; species Pseudonaja textilis. The sequence continues at coordinate 50,625,779 of NC_141992.1, read as the reverse complement.
TCAATCTGATGGTATGAAACCTGGCAACATCTGACAGCACACTCCTGGCAGCATCTTCTTTTCTACTTCAAATCTATGAGCAGAAGGGCATTCCATCCTTTCTTCCTCTGGTGCATTCCATCAAAGCCTCCAAATAAATGTCAGGCGCCTCCTTTGTCTTACCTCTGTAAGGTAAGAAATGCTGGTGAATCAGATCCATTACTTTCTCCACCTCTTCCTACAGCCACTGACTAAGCCACCCTCCCAAGCTGCCAGCCTTACTTTCAGATTAAAGAAAATAGATTTCCTCTTAACCCACTTCTCTTTGAAGCGTATTGTAGTGTGGAAGCGGAAGGCAGCATCACAGGTGAATCATGGATAATGAGCAGGTAAACTTGCCTCGTGCAAGTTTCTTCCCTGAGCAGCACATGTTGGGGCCTGTCTATCTGCTAGTTAGCCAGCCAGCCATTGTACCTCCTTTGCTCAAAAAGGAAAGTGTGGGACCAAGATATTCAGACTTAGAAAGCAGACAGATCTGTTTTGCAGTGTCCCCCTTCCCCAAACAGCAGCCTCTCCAAAATGTGTGCAGACACATCCATCTTCTGTCACCATCCAAACTCCCTGGGGGATACAGGACATCACCTGCATTAATAAGCTCCAGCACTTTGCTTGGCACAGAATATCAGTGCTTTCCAAGTGGAAGATTTCTTTTCAGTTAATTCACTTGAGGCTCTAAAGAACAAGTTATTATCATGCTTGTAACACCTCCCCATAATGGTACCACTAGGCATGGCACTTTCAAGAATTTCTCTCCTTTCCCCTTTCCCTTTCTCAGGTTAGAAATTTTTTTATTTTATTTTTATTTATTTGGTTTGTCAATTGCTTACAAGATAATAGGTATAAGTAAAACATAGTTACGAATACATGGATACATATAAGAAAAATTTAAAAAATAAATAAAAGAAACAATAGGACAGGAATTACCCCGTAATATTCAGTTCAATGAATCCATGTGCAATCATTCTTATGTGTAAAAATTAGAGAACAGTTCTTTGTGGGTACTATGATGAAGAATCCATTATCTTGGTCTGACGCAGGCAAGAAAGCACAAAATACAACCCATTATCCATGCCTCCCAACCAGCAGAGAATTCTGAAAGTTATCAGGAAGAAAGCAAGTCAGATAAATCTCCAGATCAAGATCCAGAATTAGAAAAGAACTTTAATTTCATTAAACAGCTCCTTATTAAAATCTTCTGTAGTGTCTTTTTTTTTTTTTTGCTGAATCCTGAATATTTTATTAGGAGCATTATTTTAAATCCTGTGGGTGGATGCAGGAAATATTCAGCATAATCTAAATGTAATAGTCTATACTTAGTTTTTAAAAGTCATCCTAGGAATCTGCTGAGTGGTGGTATATAAACACCTAAGAGCAAATAAAGGCAGATGCAAAGAAATAAAAGCAATATTAACTTAATATCTAACAATATGCATACTTTAAAGCATTATTTAGTAGATCCTTATTTACAACACTAATAGTAAGGAATAACAAATGAAAGAAGAGAACTGTAATTAAATTCATCAGGAAAAATAGAGGTTATTGCTAAATTATGCATCTCTTATGAGAGCTTTTACTGTATATCATACAAGCCTTCCTTCCTTCCTCCTGTGACACCTTATAATATGAACACTTACATTGCCAGACATAGTTGTAATCTTCCCATGGGTTGAACCTGCTACCAATCAAATAACACCATCACTATATAATTTTGATCCCATCTTCCTATTGCTGCAGTTGCACGGTTTTCTAGAAATGCAGAACTGTAGAATGGCAGCTGCATTTCACTCTGGTAGCATAAATGTGCAGTGATTGAGGGGAGGTATCTCCCAAACCTGGCCTTCTTCCCACTCCTGGCCTTTCGCTTAGTACTAGCGTAGAACTACAGTTAGATAAAGGGGGCAAAACACAGGATTATCATACAGAAAATGTGCAGATATGATGCTTCCATTTTCTTTTACTGATTTTTTTTTGGGGGGGAAGGGAAGGATTGATGAGAAGGGAGCAAAAAGAAAAAAAAATTCTTGATGCAAACACTAAGAGGACAGGATGGAGAACTTAAGTTTCTTATCAATAGCAGAATACTATTTGGCTGAGACAGTTCTGTACACCAGGCAGGACAAATTTTAATGGGACCTCTGTTTCCGGTCAACACTGAGCATCCAGGTACCAAAAAGTCTGCAACGCTCTGTTAACTAAAATAGTGTGAACAGCCATTCAAGCTCTGCTCTGTGTCGGTTTGAAATTAGAAGATTTATTGGGTTCTCTGAACTACTGTGAGGGGATCACAAGGTAGAGCTCACTGCCTTGCTTAAATGGCATTGCAACCCACATTAAAAAGGTAAGGCTATCATCCTAGTTATTTTTACCCTTCCTGCAAAAGCTGTTGCTCCCAGAACTCATTTTCAGCTGTGTTGTAGTTGAGCAATGAGAGGCTAGACCAGGGCTTGGATGCAACAAGACTTTATTGGAACAATAAAGGACTGAACGTGTTAGCCCTGCCTGGAGCAGGCTCACAGCGATCAGCGGCTGGCCGGACCCTGCAGCTGGCTTTTATAGCCGGCTGTCGAGGGAGGCCAGCCAATGAGGGACAACAAACGCCCCCGCAGCATGAACGGACCTGGGTGGGGACTTTGGCAAGTTCCAGGGACATAACACCCCTTCCCCCCAGATGCGAACACGCATAGTCACTTAAATAAGCGGGCGGTTTGTGCTGGTGCCCCGAGCGTCGTAACTCCAGTGAGTTACCAAGTGTCTCAGAGTCCAAGGAACCCGGTAGGGTTGGTGATGGGGTACAGTCTTGCTCTGGGGTTTGCACTGGCACCGGTGTGGAGCTTCTGGTTGGCGAAGTTGTGGTCCCGTCTACTGGTGCCGGGGGTGGACCCGTCTGGCAGTCCCGGTCTACTGCCAACTCTCCTGGTCCGGGTGTTGGTGGTGCAGTGGCTCTGGCATGGTCTTCGATGGGAGTTTGGTGTGGCACCTGGGGGTCGACCTGAGCCCACGATCCGACACTGGCGAAGGTACCCTGTCGTTTCCTTAGCTGATCCAGGTGTCTTCTCCAGATGCGGCCGTCTTCCAGCTGGACTCGGTACGACCGGGGGCCGGTGATGGCTACTATCACTCCTGGAATCCACAGCGGGTCTCCGGCATAGTTCCTCGCAAATACACGTTCCTGCAAGACAAAATCTCTGACCCCTGTCGTTGAAGCGAGAGGGGTGTCAGGACAATAGTGAGGGTGGAGCCTATCCAACACAGTTCTTAGGCACCTACCCATTAGAAGTTCAGCAGGGGACTTGTTGGTGACCATGCAAGGGGTCGAGTGTTGGCTCAGCAAGAAACGGGAATGCCTGTGATGCCAATCATCTTTGCTGAATCTGGCTAATGCTTCTTTTGTGGATCTAACGGCTCTTTCTGCCAATCCGTTGCTGGCAGGATGGAAGGGAGCCGTGAAGATATGTCGGATGCCAAGATTTGTAGCAAAACGGCTAAATTCTGTTGAGGCAAACTGAGGGCCGTTATCCGAAACAATGGTGTCAGGTAACCCGTGTGTTACGAATAGACGAGTTAGGGCCTTGGTAACTGCTAGCGTGGTGGTTGTGGATAGTTGGGCCACATCGATCAGGAATGTCTTGCCGTGTATCGGACCCGCTAAGTCAATGTGTAGCCTTGACCAAGGTGCGTTGGCGCTCTCCCACTTTGTGGGGGTGGTGACTGGAGGGGATGGTCTGGATTCCTGGCAGGGTTGGCATGAGCTTACCCACTTGACGATGTCGTCGTCCAGGCCCGGCCACCAGACGTAGCTTCGTGCCAATGCCTTCATCCGGACGATGCCCGGGTGGCCCTCGTGTAGTGCCTCTAAGACTGGTGTGCGAAGTGAGGCCGGGATAACCACCCGGGTGCCCCATAGCAGGCAGCCCTGTATGCTAGACAGCTCCTGTTGACGGGTCTTAAAAGGTGTGAATTCGGCTGAGAGGTTTGAGCCCGGCCACCCCCTCCTCACCCAGTCCAGTACCTGGGCGATGGTTTTGTCCGTCTTGGATTTGGTGGCGATGTCGAGAGCGGTGACAGGAAGGTCGAGCTCGGTGACATCGAAGATGGCGTGGACCGGGGCCGGATCTTCTGCTGGAGCTGGCAGGGGGCAGCGGCTGAGGGCGTCTGCGTGACTTAACGTTTTTCCTGGACGGTGGATGAGCTTGTACGAATAGGCCGCCAGGAACAAGGTCCACCTCGTCATTCTGGGAGACAACACTTGGGGAGTCTGCTTGTCCCCGGAAAGAAGACCCAGGAGAGGCTTGTGGTCCGTGATTAGCTCAAAGTTGTGGCCAAACAGGAATTCATGAAATTTCTTAACCGCAGCCACTGCGGCTAAAGCCTCCTTGTCGATCTGACTATAGTTACGCTCTGTTGCTGAGAGCGTTCTGGAAAAGAAGGCAATCGGTGCCTCCGAGCCGTTGGGTAGTCTATGGCTTAATACGGCGCCAATCCCAAAAAGGGAAGCATCCGCGGCTAGTACCAGTGGAAGGTGTGGGTCAAATTGAATAAGGACCGCGTCAGATGTGAGCAGTGATTTGACTGCGTGAAAAGCGGTGTCTTCCTTGTGTCCCCAGTGCCAAGGTGCTTTTTTATCTAAGAGCCTGTGCAGAGGCTCTGCTACTGATGCCTTGTGAGGTAGAAATGATGCATAAAAGTTCAATAATCCCAAAAAGGCTTGTAGCTCGGCTTTAGTGGTTGACGTGGGTGCCTCATGTATCGCCTTGACCTTGGACTCTAGGGGGTAGATGCCTGAGGCGTCAATCTTATAGCCCAGAAAGTCCACCTGTCTAGTGGCAATGGCACATTTTTCCTTTTTTAACTTGAGGCCATGCTGTCTGAACCTGTCTAACACTGCTCTGACTCTCTGGAATAGTTGGGGTCTGTCCCTGGCCGAGACCAATATGTCATCGAAGTAGGGTACTACACCAGGGAGGCCCTGTAGTATACGCTCCATGAGGGATTGGAAAATCCCTGGGGCAACACTTACACCAAACTGGAGACGCTTGCACCGGAAAGCACCCCTGTGAGTCACAATGGTCTGCAGTTCCGCCGTTTGGTCGTCAACGGGGAACTGCTGATACGCTTGTGACATGTCCAATTTGGCAAAAATGTTGCCAGGTTCAAAGGTATGCAGTAAATGTTGAATGACCGGGACTGGGTATGCGCTAACTTGTAGAAAGCGGTTGATTGTTGTTTTGTAATCAGAACAAATTCTCAGACTGCCATCCTTTTTGAGGGGTGTGACAATTGGCGTCTCCCATTTGGCGAAGTCTGTCGGCTCGATGACCCCCTGCTTTAATAATTTATCGAGCTCTGCGTCCAGTTTAGGCCGAATGGCGAATGGGACTCTACGCAGTTTCAGCCGGACTGGAACCGCTTGGGGGTCAACCGTAAATGAGATGGGGGTCCCCTTATAGCACCCCAACTCATTGCTGAATACGTCTGAGTAGTCAGTGAATAAGGAGTCAGTGTCTGAAGCTGAGACAGCATGGACTCCTGTTAACCCTAGGCCGAGGTAGGGGAACCAATCAAGCCCCAGAAGACTGGGGAGGTTGCCGTTAACTACCACTAGAGGCAGGTGGCCTTTAAAAGCTTTAAAATTAACAAGGAACTTGCCTTTGCTGAGCACTGGAATGTCCTTTCCCTGGTAATCCCTCAAGGAGATCTGGCACTTCTGGAGCTGGTTTCTGGATAGTGTGGGCTGGATTTTCTTGAGGGTGCTCCAAGAGATGATTGAGAGCGCTGACCCCGTGTCAACCTCCATACGACAAGGTTTACCTTCTAATATAACGGAAAGTGTTATTTTACTAATAGAGTGACAGGTGTGGTTAGCATGGTAGCAAGTGTGACAATTGAGTACTTGCCTTTGAGGTCCAGAATGGGAAAAGGAAGGAACCTTTTGTGCTGAGTTGTGCGCGGCCTGGCAGACTCTAGCGATGTGGCCCTTTTTGTGGCACTGGTTACAGATGGCACCCTTGAATTTGCACGTCGCTCTCGAGTATGGTCCTCCGCAGGATAGGCATAGGATGATGTGTTTGGGTGTGTTGTTGGTTTCTGGCCTGGCTCCTGCCTGTGGCTGTTTGGCATGAGTGAGGCGGTGGATGTCTGCTTGTTCGTTAGGGTCTTCTTCGTGGACTACCTCTTCTGAATGAACGGTGGCGTAGCTTTGTTTGGGCACGGGGCCTTGAATCTCAGTGGCGGACTGGGTTGCCAACTCGGCTGCCAAGGCTTCCTCGACGGCTTGGGATAGGTTTAGGTCCTTCCTGGCGAGTAGTCGCCTCTGAAGGTGAAGGTCTTTGACCCCGCAGACGAGCTGGTCGAGGAGCATGTCATCAAGATAGTTCCCGAATCCGCAGTGGAGGGCTGCAGTCCTCAAGGCGGCCATGTACTGATTGACGGTTTCCTTTTCTGCTTGCTTCCTCATCCGGAAGGTGAAACGCCTCGTGATTTGTGAGGGCCTGGGGGAGTAATGGTTGGTGAGAATTTCTAGCAACTCTGGCCAGGGGACGTTTTTTAACTCACGTGGAGCAACGAGTGCTGTGGCCGTGTCAAAAACGATGGCTCCGCAATAGCTGAGGAAGAATGACTTTTTTTCTGTGCTCCCCAGCATCAGCCAGACCGATAGCGTCGATGTAGTGGTTAAAACGATTCTTGTATGATCCCCATTTTTCTTCTTCCGGTTTGAACGGTGGGAAGGCTGGATTGGAGTTCATGATGAGGACTTCTGCGTGATATGCTGTTGAGAAATCTCTCTGGGACACAATTGGCACTTGTGCTCTAGTTAGTCTAGTGACTTCAGCTCTGGGGAGGCTTCATAAGACCTCTCTGCTCTCTCTCTGGCTACGATTGGGCTGGGCTGCAACGACTGTTGGCAGCGTTTTGAAATTCGCGCTCCTGGGAAGCGTAGGCGGTGCTGGCTTGCTGCCTCTGATAGCGCTTTGAAAATCGCGCTTGCGTGAGTGTCAGTACTTCGGAATAACAGCACCGCGCTGTATTCGCTGGAAATCAAACGACAGCCGTTTGAATTTCGCTCTTTTTGTACTGAGCGGCTGCGGCTGCAGCGCTTCACTTTCCTCTGTAGCTTGCTAACAAAGCGGCTACAGACGCTATTACTTTCGCTCTTTGCTGACCGAGCTCTCCGGCGGCGCGGCTGCGGCTCAGCGGTTATTTTAGTGATTTCAGCTGTTGCGAATTGCCTCTGGTAGCCATCCCACCCTCGTCGCCAGTGTTGTAGTTGAGCAATGAGAGGCTAGACCAGGGCTTGGATGCAACAAGACTTTATTGGAACAATAAAGGACTGAACGTGTTAGCCCTGCCTGGAGCAGGCTTCCAGCGATCAGCAGCTGGCCGGACCCTGCAGCTGGCTTTTATAGCCGGCTGTCGAGGGAGGCCAGCCAATGAGGGACAACAAACGCCCCCGCAGCATGAACGGACCTGGGTGGGGACTTTGGCAAGTTCCAGGGACATAACAAGCTGATTCTCCTGTTTTGTGCATACTTCAAAATTAGTCACTGGATACCTGTGAGAGCAATCTGGGCCTCCCACCACACCTCTCTTCAGTGTAAACTTAATGTACGCACTTTCCCTAAAAACACAAACACCAACATAAATATAAACTGTTAAGTTTGAGCAATGAGAGGCTGAACCAGAGCATGAGTGCAACAGTACTTTATTTACAAATAAAGGGCTGACCGTGCTTGCCAAGCCTGGAACTGGCTCGCAGCAATCAGCGGCCAGTTGGACCCCGCAGCCTGCTTTTATAGCTGGCTGCTGTGGAGAACTGACCAATGGGAATGGGGGAAATAACGCCCACACAAGTGAGTGGACCTGAGTGAGAACTCCTAGAGTCCTCAGGACATAACACCCCTTCCCCCAGATGCGAACACGCATAGTCCTTGAGGTAGATGGGGGTTTGTGTTGGCGCCGGAGCGGCGCAACTCGGGAACATTGTCTGACTGTTCGGCATCAGTCTGTGACGGTTGAGCGGGCATAGTGTCACCAACACTCTCTCTGGACTGGACATCCTTGGAAACCACCGGGTTGGTTTCTGGAGTCAAACTCTCGTGGGTTGGATCCGGTTGATCAACTCTCTGGGCGCTGTTGTCCGGGTTTGGGCTGACCGGAACGACCGCTGGCGCAGACTGGTCACTGGGTGCGATGTGGCTGGGTGGCGGATGGGGCGGTTCCCCTTCGACTGGAGACTCTGGATCCTTGTTTGCGAGGTTGCTGAGGCGCCTTCTGAGTTGGTCTATGTGTCTCCTCCAGACGCGACCGTCCTCCAGCCTGACTCTATATGATCTCGGCCCGGTGACGGCGATGACTTCGCCCGGAATCCAAAGTGGGTCCCCAGCGAAATTCCTGGCGAATATCGGCTCCTGTAACATAAAATGTCTAACCCCTGAAGTGGAAGCGAGGGGAGAGTCAGGGCAGTATTGTGGGTGCAGTCTATCCAATACAGTCCTCAGGTGTCGGCCCATCAGAAGTTCCGCTGGGGACTTATTGGTGACTGCACAGGGGTTGAGTGCTGGCTCATCAGGAACCGTGAGAGTTTGTGGTGCCAGTCATCTCTGCCAAACCTAGCGAGGGCCTCTTTGGTGGTCCTGACGGCCCTTTCAGCCAACCCATTACTCGCAGGGTGGAATGGGGCTGTGAAAATGTGGCGAATGCCTAGGTTGGCTGCAAAACGGCTGAATTCTACTGATGCGAACTGTGGGCCATTATCGGAGACCAAGGAGTCGGGTAGTCCATGGGTAACGAACAGGCGCGTTAACACGTTGGTGATTGCTAGTGTGGTTGTTGTGGATAGCTGCGCCCGTCTATCCACTTGGAATAAGCGTCCACGACCACTAGGAACATCTTTCCATGCACGGGCCGGCCAGATCGATATGGATTCTAGACCAAGGGGCGCTGGCGCTCTCCCATCTGGTAGGAGTGGCGATGGGGGGAGCAGGACGGGATTCCTGGCAAATGCTGCAGGAACTTACCCACTTGACAATGTCCTCGTCTAGACCCGGCCACCATACGTAGCTGCGTGCCAACGCCTTCATTCTCACAATGCCGGGGTGTCCTCGTGCAACGCCTCCAGGACTCGGACGCAGCGAGGTCGGAATGATCACTCGAGTGCCCCACAGTAGACAACCCTGCAAACTGGACAGCTCCTGCATGCGAGTCTTAAAGGGTGCGAATTTGTTATCAACATTGCCTCCCGGCCACCCCTCCTCACCCAGTCGAGCACCTGGGCGAGCGTTTGGTCTGCCTTGGTTTTGGCGGCGATGTCAAGGGCGGTGATGGGCAGGTCCAACTGGGTGATTTCAAAAATGGCATTGACAGGAGCTGGGTCTTCAGCCGGGCGGGTAAGGGGCAGCGACTGAGTGCGCCAGCGTGGGATAGAGTTTTGCCCGGGCGGTGGATAAGTTTGTATGAGTAAGCCGCTAGAAAAAGCGTCCACCGTGTCATCCGAGGGGAGAGGACTTGAGGTGTCTGCTTGTCGCCGGCCAGTAGGCCCAGGAGGGGTTTATGGTCGGTGACCAGTTCGAAAAAGTGGCCAAAAGGAATTCGTGAAACTTTTTCACGGCTGCAACAGCTGCTAGGGCTTCCTTGTCTATTTGGCTGTAATTTCGCTCCGTGGCCGAGAGCGTCCTGGAGAAAAAGGCGATGGGGGCCTCGGCGCCATTGGCGAGTCGGTGACTAAGGACCGCCCCAATTCCAAAAGGGATGCGTCTGCTGCCAGTACTAAAGGAAGGTTGGGGTCGAATTGGATGAGCACTGCCTCTGACGTAAGTAGTGATTTGACGGCGTTAAACGCCTGGTCTTCTTTGTGCCCCAGTGCCACGGTGACTTTTCGTCTAGTAATCTGTGTAGGGGTTCGCTACTGAGGCTTTATGGGGCAAGAAGGATGCATAAAAGTTTAGGAGTCCCAAGAAAGCTTGTAGCTCCGTTTTGGAGGTTGGTGTGGGAGCTTCGTGGATCGCCCTGACCTTGGACTCCAGGGGTGAATGCCAGAGGCGTCAATTTTATAACCCAGAAAGTCCACCTGTCTAGTGGCAATGGCGCATTTTTCTTTTTTTAACTTGAGGCCATGCTGTCTGAACCTCTCTAACACTGCTCGCACTCTCTGGAAGAGTTGGGGTCTGTCCTGGCCGAGACCAAGATGTCGTCCGAAGTAGGGTACTACACCAGGAGGCCCTGTAAAATCCGCCCATGAGGGATTGAAAAATGCCCGGGCAACACTTACGCCAAATTGGAGACGCTTGCATCGGAAGGCACCCCTGTGAGTGACGATGGTCTGAAGTTCCGCTGTTTGGTTATCAACAGGAATTGTTGATATGCTTGAGACATGTCCAATTTAGCAAAAATACTGCCCGGTTCGAATGTATGCAATAAATGCTGAATGACGGGCACAGGATAGGCGCTAACTTGTAAATATTTATTGATTGTTGTCTTGTAGTCCAGCAAATTCTCAGGCTACCATCTTTTTTAGGGGTGTGACAATGGGCGTCTCCCACTTGGCGAAATCTGTTGGCTCAATGACCCCTTGTTTTAGTAGTTTATCCAATTCAGCGTCTAGTTTTGGTCGAATAGCAAATGGAACTCTACGTGGTTTTAATCTGATTGGGGCTGCCTGGGGGTCAACGGTGAACGAGATGGGGTTCCATTATAACACCCCAGCTCCTCGCTGAACACATCTGCGTAGTCAGCGAATAAGGAGTCAGTGTCTGAGGTTGAGACAGCATGGACTCCTGTTAACCCTAGGCCGAGGTGGGGAAACCAATCGAGCCCCAATAAGGTGGGTAGGTTGCCGTTAACTACCACTAGAGGTAGGTGGCCTTTAAAAGCTCTAAAACTGACAAAGAACTTGCCTCTGCCGATCACGGGAATGGCCTTCCCTGGTAGTCCTTCAGACCGAACTGGCATCTCTGGAGCCGGGTAGTAGATAGGCTGGGGTGGAGTCTCTTGAGGGTGTTCCACGAGATTATTGAGAGCGCTGACCCTGTGTCAACCTCCATGTGGCACGGTTTACCTTCTAGGGAAATGGAGAGAGAAATTTTACTAACAGAGTGGCAAGTATGCCTGGCAAGGTGGTGCATGCGACAGTTTAATACTTGCCTCTGTGGTCCCGAGTGCGAGGACGGGGGTCTTTGTGCAGCGCTTTGGGGGGCTTGGCAGACTCTCGCAATGTGCCCCCTCTTATGGCAGTTGTTGCAAACGGCTCCTTTAAACTTGCAGGTGGCCCTTTGATGTGATCCCCCACAGGCTAGGCACAGGGTGATGTGCTTGGGTGGACCGGTGTATTCTTGTTTGGCCCCTACCTGCGACCGTCTGTCATTGGTGAGGCGATGGACATCGTTCTCATCGTTGTGGCCTTCCTCCGCTTCCACCTCTTCGGAATGGACTGGGAATGCTGCTAGCTTGGCGCTTGGGCCCTGAATTTCGGTGGCTGAGTTCGTAGCTAGCTCGGCTGCTAGGGCCTCCTCTACCGCTTGCGCGAGGTTGAGGTCTTTCTTAGCTAGCAGTCGCCTCTGTAGGTTGAGATCCTTGACCCCACAAACCAATTGATCGAGGAGCATGTCCTCTAGGTATGTTCCAAACCCGCAGTGCAGGGCTGCTGTTCTGAGGGCGGCCATATATTGGTTGATGGTCTCCTTACTTGATTGCTTCCTCATTCGGAACGTGAACCTCCTGGCGATTTGTGACAGTCTGGGAGCGTAGTGGTTTGTGAGGATCTCAAGCAACTCGGACCACCGAACGTTTTTTAATTCTCTCGGCGCCACGAGTGCTGCAGCGGTATCGTAAACGGTGGCTCCGCAGTAGATTAGGAAATAGGATTTTTCGATGCTCTCCGCATCCGACAGGCCGACCGCATCGATGTAATGATTGAAAGCGGTTCTTATACGATTCCCACTTCTCTTCGTCTGGTTTAAACGCCGGGAATACTGGATTGGAACTCATGGTGCTGGAACGGCTGGGCTACCTGCGGGAGAAATCTCTCTGGGACTATGAACACTCGTGAGTTACAAGTGATATCAGCTCTGGAGAGGTTTTTGCTACCCTCTCTTTCTCTCTCTCTGGGTTACCACGTTGGCTGCTAGCCGTTGGAGGTGTCTTGATTCGCGCCAAAAAAGTGGGCGTTAGTGACTCTCTACAGCGCTGTGCTGTGATTCCTACTGGCCCGAAATTCAAATGACACCCGTTTGAATTTCGCGCCAAATGCAGAGCGGCTGCGGCTGCAGCGCTTCACTTTCCCCGTAGCGAGGCTAACAAGCGGCTACAGACGCTTCTAACTATTTGACTCAGACCGCTTTCTCTGGCTGCGGATCTGCGTTTGCTCTTTTGATCGCTCGTTTAGCTAGCTGACCGCTCTCTCTGGCTGCGGATCAGCGTTTCCCTGTTGCCAACCGATCGCTCTCTCTGGGCTGTAGATCGGTGGCTAGTGACTCAGCGGTTGCAAGGTGCTTCTGGTAGCTATCCCACCTTCGTCGCCAGTGTTAAGTTTGAGCAATGAGAGGCTGAACCAGAGCATGAGTGCAACAGTACTTTATTTACAAATAAAGGGCTGACCGTGCTTGCCAAGCCTGGAACTGGCTCGCAGCAATCAGCGGCCAGTTGGACCCCGCAGCCTGCTTTTATAGCTGGCTGCTGTGGAGAACTGACCAATGGGAATGGGGGAAATAACGCCCACACAAGTGAGTGGACCTGAGTGAGAACTCCTAGAGTCCTCAGGACATAACATAAACGAACAATTAAAACAATATAATGAAAGTTTGGGAAAGGTAGATTTATTGTAACAATTCTAAAAGGTTTTTTACACCTCTGTGTGTACCTCTTCAAGGGAGGTACCTCTAGCAATTTGAGATACTTTGCAGGATGAAACAACTGTGGCCTTTGAGTAGAACCGTATGTCAGAGAACCTATAACAAAAGGTGGCTCCCAGGATAATTTGCAGCAGTCGTCTCTAGCTTCAAAATTAGGGAATTGAATGCTTCCTTAATTAGGGCATGATTAGGGGATTGAAGCATTTTTCAGCAAGTATGCAATACATGTGATGCCCTTTGTGAGCTGCCCAGAGTTGTATTTTAAGATGAGAAATTATAAAGATGTTATATATGCACGCATACATACTGTGCATGCATATATACATATGCTGTGGGCTTTGTTTACCTGATTGCACTTGCCATTTTTAAGCCATTGCTTTGGATGCTTCTGACTAGGCCTACCTAGCCCTAACATAAAAGCTTTTTCTTTCTGTCACATTGAAACATTGCAATCTGAGAATAGTTTTGAGATGCTTAATCTTCTAGAGGTCACATGCTACACAGAGGCTCAGGTGAAGCACATGTTCCCAAAAGTTTTAAAGCAAAATTTAAAAAGAGGGGCTCAAATACTCTATGCTTTTCTTACCTGTGGTATCCACATTAAATCTCCATTAAGTTTAGAGAAGAACCAAGATGATTTTTTAAATAATCTTTTTTTTTTTATTACAGCAGTTCGTAGGAAAAAAAATATGCAAGCTGGGACAATGTCTGATGAACAAGCTCCACAAAAAGTGGTACATCCTCTTCTTTTCCCTGTTGTCAAAAGAACAACTCTAAGCTCCTGGGAGGGGGGGAACCTAATTTGAATATTGACCTATGAATAAAGATATATCCATAATCTATTCCTGAAAATTATTTGCAAATCCAATGTCTTCTAATAATTCTTTTTGTTTATCGCCATGTGTGAAAAGTCCACTATTTTTGCTTACAAATTATCAAGCAAAACCTGTATATTCTGAATGCACAATGAATTGTCTTTCTTTGACACACTGCATACACAATGTATTACTTCTCTCTCTAGCTGTAGGATTCCAAGTTTACTTTCACCTTTTTGGGAAGCAGTAACTCAACTCTTGGGGCAAGTTCAAAAACAATTAACCTGAACATGATTTAAGGTGTTACAACAGAAATCTGTTTAACCATGACCTGTAGCCTCCCAGTGACCTCTGAAAACCACTAGAAAGTATCTGAACTAAAATGGCTGCTTATAATAAAAGGTCAATTGGTGGGAGGATTAAGGAGGTGCTGAACTGTATTAGCCACTTTTTCCAGCTTGTCAGTTTCATCAGAATTGGCTTGCACAATCACATGAATCCCAGGCATAATAGGGATGATTTTAGTTGTCATTTGTCTTCCCTGTCCACCAAAGGGTTCTATGCATTTCCCACCCCCTGATTGTTTAATTTAGCCCACAGAAGAGCACTGTGAGATTACACTATTATTTATTCATTTTGCTTTGAATTGTACTCCCAATGCAAACCCTAAGGCTTAAGATACATGAGATATTTCAACATAATGTATAGCGATATGAGATATTTCAATGTAATATATAGAATCAACAGCTGAGAAAGATGAAAAGAAATAAAATGTACCTGCTTGATTCTTGCTATCAAGTGATTGGCAGACACAAAGGTGGACAGATACATGTATAAAATAGGTGCTAATATACAGAATATGCAGAGATACAAATATTGGACTTGCTACAGTTTAAATTGGGGAACAATATACTGCACCATGAGAATAGAAAATAGTGACATGTATTAGCTTTATTAGGGTTTTTTTTTTTTGCTTTATTTCATTGATATATATATATATATATATATATATATATATATATATATATATATATATATATATATATATATATAGCTGCTCACCTCTTGTCATGATTCTAGACATTATCCAGTTGTTAATGTTGATAATAAGCAACTTCAAAGATGTTCTTTCATATTATTCTTTTATTTTAAACAGGGATTGGGTGAACTGCCTTTCAAACAGAAAAACGTCTTCTATAAAGCAGGGCATAGGCTCTTCCTATTTATTTCTGTCTTCTGGAGCAGCACAAAACATGATGGAATATACATACCACCCTGTGCTCTGCATAATGTCCCATATGGTTGCTTAATTACCACAATTGAGTGTGCCAGGGTTGCAGTCATTGTGGAAACATCTTGCTTAACAACCATTTCACTCAACAATTGATTAGTTGTATACATTATGCTCGTAAGGAAGAAGAAACTGATTTTACTGGCATTTCTTTTTCTGTTCTTCTGTTACAAACTAGGACAGGCTAAAAGAAGGGAAATACCTTCTCCATTGTCCTTTTTAAAAAGGCAGTTTAAGATCCACAGCTGATAGTCTATTTGCAGAGGTCCAGGCCATCCAAAATGTGTTACCAGATTACTCTTCCCCCAAGACATAAACTGGACTCAAAGAAGACAATTTGATAGAAGTCTGCAGGTGATTTTTCTCCCTAAATCCAGGAATAGTCTCCTTTAATCACCTGGAATAGACTCTACCATCCTTCTTACAAATCAACTCTGCTTCTAGAAGATTCCAAGACAAAAAGCCTCTAGTAAGTTCCTTTCTGGATAACTAACCTCAAGGGAGGGTAACTATTATTTATTGAGGAATGTAACCAAATATTTCTTTTGAGGTCCTTACAAGGGAAAAGGTAATAGCTGTGTGTCTTTTGTACTAATGGCAACCTCCGGATCTTGATTTACTAGAAGTGTCTGTTACAATACTGAACTATGATTTGTTAAATTATTATTTGCTGAATAAATAACTGTGCTGGTTTGCACAACATGCTAAGCCATAGCCCGGAGTTTACAAACAGGACAGAAATTTATATAGCTTGATAAGCCAAAACCAAGTAAACCAATTAAGTTTGAGCCAAAAGCCTATCTGGGAAAGCTGAACAGTGTAGCCCAATATATTTAGATGGGACCAGACAGAAAGGCAGACATAACTGGTAATTATAAAGATGCCTGGATTTTGCTGACAAGTTGGAATTGTACAGCTTATGATTTGCACAGAGACTTGGAAATTAGGCACTATCAGCTTCTCCCATCAGCCATTCACTGAATGTGTGATCTCAACAATTATTTTTCTTGTTTATTATTTCTTAAAGAAAAAGAACTACAAAACAGACTTCAATACGGGGAAAAGATAGGTATTCCACACAGGCCAATGCTCAGAAAATACTTGACTTTATAACTACAAAAATTTGGATTGGCTTAACATTTCTTCATTATGTTTTGTAGGACAGAAGTTTGCAGAATTTGTTTCCCACAGTAGGTAGCAATAAACAAAAATATGGACAATTGTTTTCCTGTACCCACCTTCTTACACCATTCAACATATCTTGAAAAAGACAGCTGACTTCAAAGGGTTTACAGAGCAATATTAAGTGAAAAAGATTACAAACTGGATATTTCCTGGAAATGATCGATTGCATGATTTTTGGCTCAAATATATGATTAGCTTTTATCCATTATAGCTAAACAGCTTAATGATGTATTACATAAGAGAAATTTCAGCTTAATGACATATTGCATAACCCAAACTTCAGCAACTAGCTAATAACTGGCAAAATGTATCAGATTCAAAAAGATCCAGCAAAAGAGATAACACCAGGAAACTATAGGCCAATAACATGCTTGTCTACAATGTTTAAATTACTCACAGGCATAATACCAGACAACTTCCAAGACTATTAGACGAAAATAGCATTCTTCTAGTAAAACAGAAAGAATATAAAAGGAAAAGCATGGGTACAAAATATCAACTTCTGATTGCTAAAATTGGAGATCTGCAAAAGATGAAACCCAATTTACATATTGCTTATATGGTTGATTAGATTAGATACAGATTAACAGAGTTGGGAGAGATCTTGTAGGTCATCTAGTCCATTCCCCTTACACCATGGCAGTCCAGTCTCTTCTTGAAAGTTTCCAGTGATGGAGCTCCCACAACTTCTAAAGGAAAGCTGTTCCATTTGTTGGTTGCTGTCACTGTCAGAAACTGTCTCCTTATTTCCAGGTTAAACCTTTCTTTGTTCAGTTTCCATCCACTATTCCTTGTCTGGCCTTCAGATGCTTTGGAGAACAGCTTGATCCCCTCCTCTCTGTGGCAGCCCCTCAAATATTGGAACATGCTATCATGTCTTTCCTGGTTCTTCTCTTCACTAGACTAGCCATGCCCAGTTCCTACAACCGTTCATCGTATGTTCTAGCCTCCAGCCCCTTAATCATCTTGGTTGCTCTTCTCTACACTTTTTCTAGAGTCTCAGCATCTTTTTTATAGTGTGGTGACCAAAACTGGATGTAGTACACTAGGTGTGGTCTTACTAAGGTTTTATAGAGTGGTATTAGTACTTCACTTGATCGTGATTGTATCCTTCTGTTGATACAATTTAGGATTGCATTAGTTTTTTTGGCTTCTGCTGCACACTGCTGGCTCATATTTAGCTGGTTGTCCACTAAGACTCCAAGATCCCTCTCATAGTTACTGCTATTAAACCTGGTTTCACCCTGTCTATATATGTACTTTTGATTTTTCTTTCCTAAGTGTAAGACTTTACTTTTCTCTACGCTGAATTTCACTTTATTAGATAGGGCCCAGTGTTCAAGTCTGCCAAGATCCATCTGGATCTTGAGCCTATCATCTAGGGTGTTGGCTATTCCTGCCAGTTTAGTGTCATCCTCAAATTCGGTAAGTTCCCCTTCTATTCCCTCATCTAAATCATTTATGAAGATATTGAAGAGTTCTGGGCCTAAGACGGAACCCTGTGGTATCCCACTGCTTACTTCCCTTTATGTAGATGTAGTACTATTAAGGAGTACTCATTGAGTATGGTTTGTCAGCCAGCATTATAAAAGGATATTTGATTTATTACCACGTATTAGATCATCTAATGTTTAGAAACAATTGGTTTCAGTAAAAACATTACAGTGTTTATCAAAAAATAATGAATCTGTGGAAGCCAGAATTGGTGGTTGGAAATGAAAAACATGGATTGTCAATATTAGGAGTGCCATCTTTATCACTCTTACTTTTCAACATTGCCTCTCAGTGTTTCTGAAGAAACAAATGTTAGCTTTCAATCAGCAAAAAAATGCTAATAAACCTCACATTTGAATTATATGGATATTCTGAAACTTTATGAAAAATTGGAATCTAGTCATTGACAAGCATTGTAGGAATTTTTAGCCCAGTTATAGCAATGGAATTTAGCCTAGAGAAATATGCTACAATATTTCTAGTAGCAATAAAGAGAGGAGAAATCACAAACAGCAATGGAATTAAAATGCCAAATAGACCATCAGGATAAAGGTTACAAATATGAGGGCATTTTACAATTAGATAACATCAAGTATGGCCATGTTAAAAATGTGATTAGTAAAGAATACATCCAAAGAATGAGAAAACTGCTAAAGACAAAATGGTGGAAAAGCTATCAAAGTCACCAATATCTGGGTCACACCTGTGATATGTTACACTGCAAGAATTATTAACTGGGCCCAACCTGAACTGACAATTTGGACAAAAAAAAATCCCAAGAAGACTGATGACAATTCAATGTTCATTACATCCCCATAGTGATATTAATAGATGACACCTGCTCGACAGAAATGGAGGCACAAGTTTATGTCATGTCTAACAAATTGTAAAAGAAAATAGCATGCATTGGCTAATTATGTAATAGACAGCCATAAACAAGCATTTATAAAGTTAAAAATTATAACTTACTAAATATACAGGAAACAAAAAGTGAATGTAGAAATAATAAAATAGAAACAGGAATAGAACATTGGCAAAGAAAAGCATTACATGGTGAATTTCTACAAAAAATGGAGAGAAAGTTGATAAAGATAAAACCTGGCAATGACTTACAACTGGAACATTTAAAAAAAGAAACTGAAGACTTGATTTTGTCTGCACAAGAGTAAGCTTTTTAAATCGATGCAATCAAGGCCAGCATTGAAAAACCATCAAATAACTCACAGTGCATCTTGTACAAGGAAGCAGAAGATATAGTAGATCATATGCTCAGCTTGTGCAAGAAGATTGCACAAACTGAATATAAACAAACAACATAACACAGTTACCAAAACAATTCAGAGGAATATTTGTAAAAATTATCATGTGCCAGTGAGCAATTGGTGGGAATATAGAGTTGAAAAAGTAAGAAAAAAATAAGCAGGTTAAAATACTCTGGGATTTCCAAATACAGACTGGTTGGAATGAAAGGGTGAGTAATTCATGTAGCAATACCAAGGGATAATAGGGAAGAAGACAGAATTGGAGAAGATCACAAATATCTTGAAAACTGAAAATGAAAGAACGTGGCTTAAATGAGGTGTGGTTATCAGCATACCGAATGCCATACCAAAAATGCCAATAAATCTTGGATCATGGCACTTCGAAGATTGAAAAAAATTTCTATCAGTCAATTGTAAGAAGCCACACTTTTTGGATCTGCAAATATACTACACTGGTACATTATGACATGCTAAATTATTGGGAAGGCCTTGATGTGTATGAAGGCCATCATCAGCTAAAGCTTCGCATGCTGGTAGCACCTGGAGCTGGCCAAAGGCTCCAGGTTGTGGCTCAGTGATGAGCAGGCCAAAGTTCACCAGGGCCACAGCAGCTTCGTGCTGGTAGGCCTTGGGGCTGGCCAATGTCTCCCAGCCTACAGCAGGTTTGTACATGCCATTGGGCCTCAGGCTTCCCAGGGCCTCCCCCACCTCCTGAGGTACCACCCTGTGCTCTGCATAATGTCCCATATGGTTGCTTAATTACCGCAATTGAGTGTGCCAGGGTTGTAGTCATTGTGGAAACATCTTGCTTAACAACCATTTCACTCAACAATTGAGATTCTGGGCCCAATTGTAGTTGTAAGTTAAGGACTATGTTGAATCCTGAAGAGGCCATAAAGGCCTACAAGAAAGACCAAATGAAAAATAGAAAAGACACATGGCAAGGCAAAATACTACATGGCCAGTACATAAAAATCTAGCAAACAAAGCAGACAACAACAAGACCTGGCAATGGCTGAGAGTAGGAAAGTTGAAAAAAGGAACAGAGAGCCTAATTCTGGCTGTATAAGACCAAGCCTTCAGAATAAATACAGTATATCCAGTATAAAGCCTCAATGGAGAAGGCAACTACAGATGGCAAATACCATGTCTACAAAGAAGCTGAAGAAACAGTGGACCACCAAATTAACTGCTGCAAGAAGACTTTAATAATACTATCTTGCCTTTTGACTTAGTTTGAAAGATATGAACCTGAAGCAATAGTGAGCTCTATCTTCACTGAACTGGTACTGTAAACATAAGCATTAATACACCTCACATTCTCAACAAGATAATTATTATCCACCCTGGAAATGGTTAGCTTAATGTCTCATATAGAGACATATATGGTTTCTCCAGGGGGAAGAGATAGTAAATAGCATCATAGACGACATGATATCATTTTGCAACTTATGCATATTACATATTATATATCACCTGTGTTATGGTATTAATGACAGGAATTATTTTGCATTACTTAAGTAATGACATCATGATGTTCGTGGGACATCATCATCGTTTCTACTAGTTTCTTGTGGACATCAGATCAGGCAAATTTGTTTTTTATGACAAATTTTGCTTGCCAAACTCCAGTGAAATGGAAGCTTGGGAATCTTTTTAGGCTGAACTGGCAACATCATTGACCAGAAGGCTAGCAATGTATTTTCCATGCTTTAGCAAGTAACTGAGATAATATTGTCTAGGTTCACATTCATAATGTAGTTGTTTGATTTTATATTAGTGTGTGGCACGAAGCCAGCCAATACCATGTTAGTTATGACTTAACTTGTTGTAGGAACCTAGCAATTATGGATGTGTCAACAAACCATATTTAAACAATAGCTAACACAGCACATGGACAAAGGTAACGACAAACCTAATTAAGAAGAGATTGGAAATTTCCTCCCTGTTTTTATGGGATTTTTGTTTTACACATTTGAGTTGATCTAGTAATACCTGTTTGCAAGATTATTTGTGTTTATAATTAAAAACTAAAAACTGCCACACAGCTGGTTGAAATTTATTTATTATAGTGCAATATATTTTATAGGACGAATATATAGTCAGAAATAATCTCTAAATTCAATTAAGTTTACTGCTAGGTAAATGCATGAAGCAAGAAAGGCAGGTTACATAGATTTTGATCAATAATTTGTATACTATTCTAGGAATGAAGTCTTCTAGGAATCCCATGCATATTTTTTTTAGTATTTTCGAATCAGTGTTGATAACCTGGCTACTGCCTGAATTAGTCCCTGCAGGTTTTTTGGCAAGAATTTTCTGACGTAGTTTGCCATTACCTCTTTCCATGAGCTGAGAAAGTGACTGGTCCTAAGTCACCCAGTTGGCTTTGTGCCTAAGGCAGGACTAGAATTCATGGCTTTCCAGTTCTAGATTGACACTTTGACACATTATATATCATAGGGGAATTTGTGTCTGATTAAATTTGCAGATGATGGTCTATCATATCAGTGTGCTACACTTTTTTTGAAGCAGCAGAGAGCCCTCTGAAGAATGAAGCTAAACTTTCTGGTAGTTTCTGGATTGATGAATGATTGAGTCAGGGGAGGAAAAACCTTCTAGTTAAACTCAGCAATACTTTGCTTCATAATACCACTCTTGAAATTATTTGGTCATTTATAGATAACCTTTGCAGAGCTAGTTTGGTGTAGTTGTTAAAGCACCAGGTTAGGAACCAGGAGATTATGAGTTATAGTCCTGGTTTAGGCATGAAGCTGAAGAACCTTGGGCCAGTCTGTTTCTGTTAGACCTAGGAAAAAGTCAATAGCAAATCAGTTCTGGAAAAAAAAAACTTGCCAAGTAAACTGTAAGAATTGGGCATGATTGAATAGAAGAAGAGAAAAGAGGACTTGGATAGAGGTATAAAACTTTGTGTTAAACATTTCTGATAGAAAGACAGATTACAAAGTGGAATAAATCTCTTTCTAGATCCATTCAAGAAACCTCTTTATGGCTTACCATCATGTGTAAATCCAACCATTTGCTTCATAAACCCAGATAATTATAGTTTTTGGTAGGCCATGTTTTAAACCAGGGCTGTCAAACTCGCAGCTCATGGGCCGAATGTATCATGCACTGGCCACACCCGTGCCCAGTTTAGCAAAGGGGAAAAAGGTCCCCATACATCACATTGACGCTGTGTGACAACGCAAGTTTGACAGCCCTGGTTTAAAACATGGCTGAGTACGAAATACGTGTCAGTACCTCATGGCATAATGATCTATACATTGCCTCAGTCTGTAAAAGCTGGGTGAACTAAGGGCATGCAGTAAATTATGACATTGATCTGGGGTTGCCAAAGTGCAATTTTTTTTGACCCAATTATTTTGATCACGAACATCTTCATAAGGATAAGAATAAAGACAAGTGATATAATGGCAAACAACACCAATGGGGATCTCCCAAGTGGAAGAGCAATATAAGCTTTTGGCATGGTTTGAAAGACTGTCCTACATAGTGTGCCAGATACTTTTCCAACTGATACACCTGTGAAATGATTGCAGGTGCCTGAAGGAGGTGGTGAGCTTGCACAACACCTGTATGCAATGCACCTGTTTCTGGGTACATCAGAGTTCAGGAGCTAAGATTACAACATTCATCGCAACACAACATCACAGGTATTGAGTAACGTAGCATTTATTTTCTTCTACTGTAGGCCTAAAAGATAGTCTAGTTCTACCACAGGAAAACAATCTTTTTCTAACCTGCATGTTTTCTCTTCCTAAAATATGTGAATTCTTTCGCCTTGCACAGATTGATTCAGTTAATATCAATGTGAGATAATTTAGCTGCAATAAGAATATATCTGGAACAGTTATTTACTTTTGATTCCCCCACCCCTCCAGGGAACATTGTACTAGCATAAGATTAAATTCATTTGCCATGTCTGTGACTTTCTCAGGTCAGATAAATCATCAATATGGTTAGTCACAAAGTCGCAAAGTCAGTCGCAATGGTTAGTCGCAAAGTCAGTCAGACGTTTAGACTGGATTTGGCCTATTTTGTCCACTCATCAAGTGCTTCCCAAGAATTAGGGATAGACAGATGTTGCTTGAGGGTGCTAAAGGTATCCTCACATAATGTAAACTGTTTCAAGTAAAGCTGCCTTTTACAAGGGATTGATGGTGAATTTGTCAATGCTGACAGTGTTCAAGTAGTGCTCCAGATGTTTTGGGATTGTACCCGAGGGAACTATTACCATTGGCACTACATTTGTTTCTTTTGTCACAGTTGTTCTATTTCTATTTGCTTATATTTATATTTTGTAGTACAATGACTGTGGTGAAAGAGTACCAGTAATAATAGCAGCTTGGGGTGTAAGTCCCTGGGTATTCTACAATTAAATTCAGAGCCTAAGACTGGTAAAAGCCTAATAATTCAAGTCCCAAGGGCCTAACAGTTATTATTATTATTTATTTGTATCCTGCCTTTATTATTTTTACAAATAATTCAAAGCAGTGAATACACTTTTCTCCTCTTATTTTCTCTACAACAACAACCCTGTGAGGTGGGTTGGGTTGAGAGAGATTGACTGGGTAAGGCAGGGCTTGAACTCACAGTCTCTCACTTTAACCTAGACCTATCACTTATGGACTTCAACTTCCAGAATTTCTGAGTGAGCCATAATCCTACATTTGTATATTAAACAGTCCCATTCAAGTCAAAACTTGGTTTCCCCCACAACTGAAAAAACCAGTAGGCCAGGGATGGGGAACCTTTTATGGCTCACTCAGGAATTCTGGGAATTGAAGTCCATAAGTGATAGAAGAGCCAAGGTTCCCTACCCCTGACCTAGACCAAACTAACACGTCTAAGAATGCAGGCAGTTCCTACATTGTTAAATTAAATTCATGTATCATATCTATAATTATCTCAGGTCAGCTTGTTTGATTATTTATTTAATTTCCATTGTTAAATGAAATGTATCTGTTTAACAATCAAAATGCATTCTCAATATTTGTTAATTCTACACTAATATTACCATCAGATCCTCTATACATTTACTAATAGAGGATTTCCATTACACCCCTATGTATGCTGAAGAAATGCTTAAATCAGTCTACTTCAACCCGAGATTTATTTTTATTTTTATTTATTTGATTTGTCAATTGCTTACAAGATAATAGATATAAGTATAAACATGAGTAAGAATACAAGAAATAGGTATGAATAAATGGGGACAATAGGACAGGGATGGTAGGCATGATGGTGCACTTATGCACACCCCTTACAGACTTCTTAGGAATGGGGTGAGATCCTCCAGCAATTCCTTCTTCTCCTATTTGAAGAGCACCAGACTGGGGAAGGCTGATTTGAATGGAGGAGCAGGGGATCTTGGTCACATAGCAATTCTTTCTCAAAGACACTAACTGAGCTAAGGCAAACACTTCTGAAATGCTGAACAATTGCTTATTTCGTCTCCACAGTTCTATCTAAAGTGCTCAACAGTGAGAGGAATTTGAAGATTAGGAACGACAATGACTATATTCTCCTGAACAACTCGTGCTTACTGGATACAGCACTGCAGAAAAACTTCCACATGAAAGAAGGGAAGTGAAAAAAAAATGACTAATTACCAGAGCAGTGCACAAGAAGCTGAAACCTAAAGTTGCTTGCAAAAGTTTCAGGTGGCTGGTCAACATTTCTAGGGTTAGAATGGATGAGGAGAACTGAAATGTTCCTCAGAGGTTCTTATTTGACTCAACGTTCAGTGAGATCTCTCAATTTGCTAATAGCATTTTGTATGGGAGAAAATCATTTAGATCAGGGCTGCCAAACTCCTGGCTCGAGGACTGGATGCATCACGTGCTGGCCATGCCCAAGCCTGGTTTAGTGAAAGGGGAGGAAAGTCCCAATCAGTCATATGACACCGCCCGTGATGATATGAGTTTGACACCCTTGATTTAGATCAGTGTTTCTCACTATCAACTAATGCATAGGTGGATAGCTTGCCTTTATGTAGAGCTCATCTTAAAAATTTGCATGTTTCAGATGAGAGCTCTTATGATAACCTGGTAGTGAGCTCAGCCTGTCTGACTTTTTCAGGCTAGCTTTCACCTATATGGGCTTCTGGAGAGCCAACAGAAAAAGTTTTGCAAATATGAGAAACACATCTATGAGACACCCCACTCAGCCTTATGAACAATTCTGAAAGCAACAACAGCATACAAGTGAAACAGAAATACAGTAGCTAATAATTCAATTTATTCTGGCAATGTGAGATGACATCATCATCACCACCACAGGGAAACAACATGTGAAGAGTCTCCTGTTGTCCCATGATACAGCAGTACAATGTTTTGTTCCATTTCCAGACATTTTCACTAATCTTGCCCTGGGGAAGGCCATTGAACTTGGTGTTTACATAGATACCATTTTAGAGTGTTGAAATTCTTTGTCATAGGCAAGACACATCTTTTTTTGTTTCTCAACTGTGGATCTGAAAGTTTGGGGAGGCAAAAATACACTAATTGCTTTATGAGTGCCTAGTGTCCTGTTTTAAATATTGCACTGAACCATGCATTGACTTTTTGGTTTATGGATTAGTGTGTTATGTGAACACAGTTACCTATAGTACATTTAGCAAACCATGGTTTAGTATAAAACATGAATCCCACCTATGAGTGAGTAGCTGAGGTGAAACATGGCCTTCACCTATTACACTGTAGCTGGAGATGAATGATGGGCCTCTTGAAAAAATAATTCTAGTAAGTGGAAAACAGAAAACCTGTCAGCATCCTGAAATACTGTGAATCAAATGCACCTGACTCCCAGGTAGTCAGCTCTCTCACACCTTGCCCTTCAGATAATGCCCTTGAAATACTCCTGTCATTCCAGTCCTACTTCCACCCACAACTCTAACAGACTTTCACCATGTACTCCACCCTTTCTCTCTCCCTACTACGCAGACACAGTCTACATCTTCCATTACCTCCATTCTTTATAATTCATCTGTTTTTCCTCCTCCTCAGAAGATTCTAGCACAGGGGTGTCAAACTCAATTTCATTGAGGGCTACATCAGGGTTGTGTTTGACCTCTAAGGGGGAAAATGGGCTTGGCTGGGATTGCCATGGCCAGCTGGCTATGGCTACCCCGGCCAAATCCATTTCCCCCCCAGAGGTCAAATATGATGTCACTCATGTCAAGGCACCTGTGGTGGCCCAAGTGCTCTGCCAACGAAAATGGGCTTCCAAGATCATTTTTTGGCTGCCATGGCTTCCTGCAACCTTCTGCCAGTTAAAACAGAGTTCTGTTTTAACTGACAGAAGGTTGCAGGAAGCCATGGCAGCTGAAAATGGAGCTTGGGAGCCCATTTTCACTGGCAAAAGCATTGCAGACCAGTCCTTTGCTGTTTCAAGAGTGGCCCCGCAGGCCAGATCTAAGTTCTCCGTGGGCCAGATCTGGGTTCCGGGCTTTGAGTTTGACACCCCTGTTCTAGCACATGCTGGAAATGCAATTCTGCTTGAAGGCAAAATGTAATCCAGCTTTGGTATCTTCAAGAGACTCTCAAAATAATGTTCAGGAATCATTCTGACCTTTGGGAGACAATAACATGGGGGAAGGAAGGCAAACTGAGGTATTTTAAAACTAATTCTAAGACCCATCTTTTCCAAGCTTATGGGTGGTAGTTGTTAAAGCTAGCAAATCTGAGCTGCAGAAATCTGGCTAGGTATTGGATGGCAGCAATGAGATACAGAAAATTTTAATTCTTTTCTGCTGTCCTAATAGTGATCAGGAATTTTCTAGCCCAAAGAAGCCAGCACTCATAGATGCAAGGTTGAGAGTGCTGATGGGTCATTATTCAGTACCTGAAGTCAAAGGGAAAATGTTCCAGATTCTATTGTGGGGCCCAGTACACAATGGATGGTTTAAGGTAGTCAGTGGATGATCAGTCATTCCATTTCCCAGCCCTTAAACTGAAATGAACTTAAAATACATTCAAGGTTGCACTGGAACATTTTGAGTATTTCCAGTTCGATTTAGACTTTATGATGCTATTAGTACAGAAATGTTTGCCAATCGAGACCTCACAGAGAAATATCAGACAATCAGCATTTCACCTTTAAGGCCTCAGTGAAGCAGAGAATGATCAACTAAGCAATGCTCATTTGCCAACTAGTAATGTCTCTTCTG
Source organism: Pseudonaja textilis (assembly GCF_049901715.1). Lineage (NCBI taxonomy): Eukaryota > Metazoa > Chordata > Lepidosauria > Squamata > Elapidae > Pseudonaja > Pseudonaja textilis. The sequence goes on along the minus strand of NC_141992.1, from coordinate 50,598,657 downwards.
CCTCCTCAGGTCCATGTCTAAACATATACCCCTTTCCTCTCTTCGCAAAAGTAATAGAAACTAAATTGCTAATGTTTCTTTGTGCTTTTCTGATTGATTGGTGGCAAACCTTGGTGCTAGTGTGCTGTAAGTCCTGCTAAAATTTCCTACCATGTGTACACAAAGTACTGCTTCCATCCTAAGGCAATGGCACTTTGCGATTTCTGAACTGGCATTGTTGCCTAGAAATCTATGGAACCAAAGCCAGTGGCATACAGATATATCAAAATTGCTTTGAATAGTTAACCTCTGACTATAATATGTAATCAAAGTGGGATTCATCAGGCCCCTTTACTAGGACTGTGCCTCCACCTGGAGCCCTCAAAGTGAGAATTTTTCAAGAAACGCAGTTTGAAAAGATTCTTGAAAAATGCAGAGGCCACTATAGAAATTTGCAAAATTACTCTAGCATAATCAAAGTACTGGGTGGAAATGCATAGCATAAATTACTGATTTGTGGACAAATACTGCAATCCTAAGCAACAAGTGCTGGCAGGTAAATTATAATAAGAAGCATATTTGAAATTATATCCAAATATGTTAATATAAAACAGTCTCATTTCTCTCTACATATATAAAAGGAGCTCAGGATTTTGCTTCTCTATAGGGAAAGAGAAAAGTGACATCCACAGATTTTATATTTTAAAAACATAGGAGATAAATCATTCATTGTCTTTGTTTTTAAGGATCAGAGTACACTGAAATTCTTAGGGGCAGCCAAAATCCATCAGATCACTACATGCCTAATTTGAATGCCTGTTACCTTCTTCCACATTTTAAGTACAAGCAGACTCCAGGAGCATATGGCAACTTCACTCACATCCCCTCTTTTTGGTTACATATGAAGAATTCGGAAGAACTTGGGTATCTTAATGCAGGCATAGTCCTAACATAAAACTTGGTATAATATGAGGAATGGCATTTTATAAACCATCATATAATCAGAAGCACATCTAGAAATAGGGAAAGAGAAGTTCCAATAATTCAAATGTTATGGCTTCTGATTGTGGTTAGGGCAGTAGCACTCTCTGGTTTTAGTTTAGTTTAAGGGTCAAATTTAAAAAAGTGTTACACCATAATGCAATAATCTGAACTAAGTGAATATATACAATATGTGATGACAAATAAAAAAAATGAAGTATTCTATGCACATGAGATACCCTGTAACATCCTCTTTCGTTTCCTCTCCTTAATATTCTATGTGGGATATGAAATGGTATTTTTTCCATAAGTACCTTCTTTCTAGAATCCAAAATTCATTCTCTAGAAAAGGAAACAGGTGAGAAGATAACTATATGAAAAAGATGTAATGGAGAATCCAGGGCAAGAGAAAATGAAGATAACTAAATTGCAGACTTAAAAACACTAGGTTTTCATAGGAAAACCTGATTCTTCAAATTTACTCAAGTATCACTGCTGTTTTCTGACAAACCTGTCACTTTTATATCAGTGACAATAAAACATTGTTCATTCACTGAGATGTGAGGCTTTAAATATTGTGTTACAAAGGGGCTTGGGATGCTGGAAAAAGTTATCTCATTTCTAAACAAAATATTGTATGTCAAATACAGAAGAGGGGGAGGGAAAATACTGAGGTCAGATTCATTCAGATTAAATTCAAACCACTGTCTTATGACTATCCCTGTACTGTCTGGCTTGTCTAGCTATTCAGGAATGTAACCACACTGGTGTGGGAATTATTATTTTTTTCTCTTCCAGCTGAACCGTATGCAACCTAAACTTTGCAACAGGCTTGAATCTATCTGAAACATTGCCAGTGAAACTCCTCTTTGTATGTGATTCCTAACCTCCTTTAAAACCATGCAAATATATTTTTGACTGCTTGATATTTGGTTTTGGGATGCATCTATGTGTTTAACTTCTACTCATTACTTCTATGCAATAAAAGAGTACCAAGATTTACACTTTTACTAAGCCATAGTAGTTTGCTTACTCACTGATTAAATCACTTTTGGCTTGGTTCATGCCATAGCTCATGGTGTACAGAGCACAGTAGTTAAACTCAGAGAAGACAGTAATCCAAATCAAAACATACCACGTGATGTAATAGCATGTGGCAATAACCTTGGGAGGCTGAGCCCAGAGATGCTGCCTAGGGAACAGTCAAATAAGAGACAGCATAGTCCACAGCTGGATAGTATGGGAACAAGAGACTCAGAGATACCTTTCCTAATTTCTCACTTTTAGCCATAGAAACTCAATGCGTGACTTTCGGTCACTCAATTTTACATGTATACTATCCTAGCAGAAAGATATATATATCTAAGATTACCAAATCTGGACTGCAAAAATCAGTTGATCATAAGATGGCAGGGAATTTTCATGCCTCTCTTTTCTGCCTCTCATGGTCACCTGGGGTTTTGCAATTCCATTTGGTATCGCCAACAAATTGAACAATCTAACCAAATATTAGTGCAATGTGTTAACTCAGTAATAAGTAATAAGAGCCAAGTAATAAGACTTCCATGTAACCAAGGACAGGAATTTCTTGGTTTGGGTACAGCTCCACTTTTATACACAGTAGCATCTGCTATTGAGACTCGATAGGTAGGATTGGTCCAGAAAAGATCAACATCTTGATTACAGTATTCATTAGATATTATGGCAGAGGAGAGTATAATGAGGAAGTGGGAAATATTTCAAATGAGTGTTTTTGGAGTCATCCTTTGACAATATAGAAATAAAGATCAAGAAGCTTGGGCAAAGAATAAAGGCTTTCACCTAGCACCGAGAAGAAAGTATATCTTTCCTAGAAAAGAATGTCAGAGTCTAACCACTGCTACCATAAAATCTCCATTTCTGGCTTTATCACAACAGTTTATAACAAGGCAAGAAGAAGAAGTGCCTTCAGGCACCTTTCTCTTGTGGCAGTTTTAGTTTAAAAATTATTTGGGACTAGATTGGTCCATGATTCCAAATAACAAGTGTACAGCCAATATACAGCCTTTACAAGGTAAGATATGTCAATAAGACATGGATCATACTGAGCCACAGACCATACTGTTGTCTAGGATATTGCATCATGCAAAAAGTGGGCCTTCCATCATAGCAATTATTCAGGGATGGGAAGCTGGCTGGAGGGAAATATTTTTGAGACCCATGAAGGTTCTAGAGATGGTGGCTAGGGATTTTATGACATCAAAGCCCTCCAAATGTTGGATTTTGTTGGGGAGGGCAAAATGGAAGAATATGGGGAAAAAGCAGGTGATTTATGCCTAGTACCATGTTTCCCTGAAAATAAGACCCGTTCTTTTATTTTTTGCAGGCTCCAAAGTAAGCACTAGGGCTTATTTTCAGGGAAACATGGTTTTAGGGTGATAAGCTCTGCTGAGTGCCCCCCCGGCATGTGCACAAAAGGAAGTGAGCATGCAGGGGGTGATATTTTCTGGTAGCAGCTGCAGCCCACTGGCCCCTCAGTCGGCACACTCTGGGGCTGTGCAGCCCACACAGCACAGGTGAATTAATTACATGTCCAAGCAGGAGATGGCCGCAGGGGAGGCATGGGGAAAGCATGCAATCTGGACACACTGTGCAAGTGTGAAAGCCATGAGTCGGTGGGCTGGAATGGGCAGCTGGTCGCAGGAGGCTCATCTTTGTGCAGTGGCACCAGCAGCAGGTGGAACCAGAGGTGAGAGAGGGGGAGGCATGCAATCTGGACATGCTGCACAGACTGCAGGAAAGCTGAAGACTTGTTGGGCCAGAGCAGCCACCCAGCCATGGGAAGCTTGTCTTCATGTGGCGGCACTGATAGCAGAAGAAAGCAGAGGCCTGGAGGAGGGAGGCAATCCAGATGTGCCGCATGGGCGACAACCAAGCCAAGAGACAGTGGGATGGAGATGGCTGGCCATGGGAGGCTCCATTTTTGTGTCTCTGTGCTTGCCTGTGGCTCACATGGAGTGTCAGAATCATCTGCCTTCCTCCCCGTGCCTCTGCCTCCATCTGTTGCCACTGGTGCTATGCGAAGATCAGTTTCCTGTAGCCACTTAACTGTTCTGGCCCAAACTCTTGGCTTTCCCAAGGCACATTTGGATTGCCTGCCTCTCTCCCACCTCTGCTTCCGCCTGCTGCTTGGACAGATAATCAACTCACCTGTGCTATTCTGGCTGCCCTCATTGCCTTCAGTGCTAGCCACGTCCCCCTGAGCTGATACGATTTCCACTACGGCTTATTTTATTTTGGGGTAGGGTTTATATTAGACACACATTTAAAAATCAGGCTAGGTCTTATTTTTTGGAGGACATTTTTTGGGGAAACACAGTGGAATCTCAACTCTCAAAAACAAATGCAGAAGGCCAATTAAAAGGTTTTTCCAAATCTTTCCAATCCTTTCTTCTGACCAAAATCAGAAATAGAGCTGCACTTTTTCTTGGGTGCTCTGGGCTCCACAAAATTGAAATTGGGTAGACAGGTTGTTCACCCTGACCACACATTATGAAAATTGAACCTTAGGAGAATCTAATTTCTTCATTGCACAATTCTGTGTAGTAAACATACCTCTGATGTGCAAATTATCAACAGCAAATATTCACAGTATATAAAATATAGTGTTTAAGAAAGAAAGGAGAAGGAAGAGTTGGGATGAAATGAAAAGCTCTTGACAGAAGGACTAAAATTTAAAGCTGGTGTGTCAGAAGCATCAGGCTGACTGGCACAGACTGTTGTTAGTATATTTTGGATAACATTCAGAAGAAGGAGTCTGCCAGTGAAGTTTTAAATTATCCCTTCTTCTGGCTTGTAACAATTGGTAAGTAGGGTAAATAGCTGCAAATAAAGAACAAGTAACACATTGGAACCCCTTGCCTCAGGTTATTATGGAGACAAGGAGCTTAAAAATTGAAAGACGGCAATGAGTGAGATTAGTACCTTCATATTAGTTAGAATGAAAATTACAACGTTCTCATCCTTCGGGCTATTCAGCATTATGAAGACTTGTTCTTCTCATGGAAGTTAAATTTCTGTGCACAATTATGAGTTTGATCAAATGTGCACTTCCGTGGCAGCAGAGAGTACTGCAGACAAATGTTAGAGGAAGTTGCAAGGTGAATGGCTCTTGAACCTTTTTGGTGTTCCTAAGAGAATGATTCAATATGCACCCCTTTTTCAAAAAAGCGCTTAGAACCAATAACTTGTCAAGTGTGAATTTGATAATATTCTTTATGGTCCACTTCTTCTAAGTACTGTATACCCACTTGCATATAAATCAGTTACTTTTGCACTGAGATACTTTTAGAAAAAGTCTATACAGTATTGGGACAATATTTCAAATCTGCTGGTTTATTTCTGAACAACTGACCTTGTAATAAAATGTCTTTTTTATTGCAGCTCTTTGTAGCATTAGCCAACAGTGCTTGGTGCACTTCTGGAGAGAAATTCCTATATATTTCTAAGCCCCGTGAGTAAATAAACTTATATGAAATATTCCCGTTTGTTTCCTTGCTTACCTAACATTAAAAAAACTCTGAGAATCTGATATTGGGTAGAGTTTGAGGATAATTTTACCTCAGTGAGAATCTATCTATGAATTTTTTTTACCTTTCCCTCCCTTTTTTCCCCTTGTTGAAATATTCTTTTATTTCATTTGTTCTTGCTGATTTATTCCTTTTTCAATATTTCTGAATTTGAAAACAAATGCTACTATTCTCTCAAAAACTACAAAAAACATTTTGTATTCTAGCAAACAGCTGAAATTTTATGGGTGGATGTGTGATTCCCTCCATCTTTTTGCTGATTTAGTTGCTGTGCTATAGTTCTCATCTCCAATAACTATTACCATAGACAATGCTCTATTCTTCAGGCATTCTTCCGTGTATCTTTGTGTTATTTTTCAGCAATCTTGTCTTCATTATGGAAATCAATGTGGGAGGAGGAGGCAAAAGGAGCTAAATAAAAGCATCTTTTCTACATTTTTTTTTACTTCGTAATGAAGGAAGTAGCCATTGGTGCCTGATAGATGATGTTGGTGATACTAAAAGCAAGAGATTGCTTTCACTGTCTGCAGCATTGATTAGCACGGGAGGAACTGAATTAGGATTCAAACTAGCAGGGATTTGTACCCAAGGAGATGCCATCAGGAGCCAATTTGGATATTTTTACTGCATCAGATGAGGAGACAGCACATTCCCTTGGTTTAATTGAAAGCTGGTGCTCTGGGTTTGGCTTAATCCGCCTTCCTCCTCCTCCATTAGATAACGTCTCGCTGAAACCACACTCTGCAAGCTCACAACATTCCAATCTGCTGATTCCAAGTGGCTTCCTGCTGGGGCTCTCTGCTGTGCAAGCAATACATATGCTGATGGGGCAGAACATCACCTCACTCCTTTTCTTGTCACTTTGCAATCCTGGGCACCAAACTGGCAAGAGATACCCTAGCTGAAGAAATCATGCCCCACCCAGGGCATGACCTCTGCTGGGAAAGTAGGTGACTGCAAGGAAGCAAGAAGGAAGAAGCCAGGAATGCTCACTGGTGACCCTTTAAGAGTTAACTGGGATGAACGGTAAAAGAAAAAAAAAGCCAACCAGAATTGACAGATGTCCATAGTGAGCAGTGGAAAGATGTACTGACCCAGCATAAAAGACTTTTAGGGGACTGGAGGCTAAAACATACAATGAACGGTTGCAGGAACTCTGCTTGGCTAGTCTAGTAAAGAGAAGGACCAGGGGAGACATGATAGCGGTCTTCCAATATTTGAGGGGCTGCCACAGGGAGGAAGGGGTTAAGCGATTTTCTAAAGCGCCTGTAGGCCAGACAAGGAATAATGGATGGAAACTGAACAAGGAGAGATTTAATCTGGAAGTAAGGAGAAACTTTCTGACAGTGAGAACAATCAACCAATGGAACAGCTTGCCCTCAGAAGTTGTGGGAGCACAATCACTTGAGACTTTCAAGAAGAGATTGGACTCCCATCTGTCAGAAATGGTGTAGGGTCTCCTGCTTGGGCAGGGGGTTGGACTAGATGATCTACAAGGTCCCTTCCAACTCTGATCTGTTATCTGTTATCTGACTTGAAAACATATATTGCTAAAATGAGGCAGACATGAATGGAGAATTGCAGTTCTCTGAAGATATGATGGCATTGCTCCCTTGGTACATCTCCCAAACTTTACATGTGATGGTGCCAATCCCAGTTATGCCAGTGTGTGTATTATTTTTTTTCATCTTACGTGTCTGGTGGACAAATAAAAATGCAAGGAAGTACTGGCCTCCTAACTTTCTTTGCAGCAGCTGGGAGAACTACAAACACGATACTGGATTACTGATTGGGATATTTCTAGTCATACATGACTGATGCTCAGACTTAAGGTAAATAATTGAGGGAAGAGGGATCTCTCTGCCATCTGGAGCAAAACTAGTGACTAGGTGGATGTAATAGAGGAAATGTAGTTACTATTCCTTTCTGTTTTCCACCTATAATTAAAATAAAGGAAAACAGGAGAAACTCTTATGAGATGTCCCTGATGGAATTCAGTTCTGTGCAACCTTTCCCCTTCATTTTTTTTGAAATGAAAAACAGAAATTGGAAATCACAATTAAATTAAAAGCATTTAGAGCCTTCTGAAAGGGCATTTAAGAATTGTTGATTTCGACTCCCAGAATTCCCAAGCCAGTGTGGCTTGCTAGGGTATTCTGAGAGTTGGTCCACAAGTTTTAAAGTAGCCAAAGTTGGATACCCCTGCTGTGGAATGATTTCCCATCCCTAAAAATCCCCAATCCCTAACAATACCTTTGAGAAAGGTAGTAAAATTTTGGTTTCCCCCCTGAGCCTTAGGGCTAGGATAAATTTATAAAATAAACAGTTAATATTTATTATTAAATTTATTTCGCTCTGACTGTAAGAACAATCTGACAGTTTCTATAAATATTTACTATTTAGATCATCTAGCACTGGTATCAGTCACAGCATTCATGCATCAGCCGAACCTTTGTGAGGAGGACAGAATGTCACTCCACTTTGCAAATATGAATTATATAGGCAAAAAAGACCAATCCATATACAAAATGGCTTATTGATTCCAAAAAATGTAAGTAGTGAATTGCTGGCAGCAGAGAATGGAATAAAAAGAAAGTAGCATGAGAATATGTAAAAAGGCTACTGTGATGGTATCCTGGTTAAAATGTTGGCTTGGCAGGCTCAGATTCAACTTCCCACCCAAACAAGAAATCATTTCCAGACCAGTCACTGCCTGTGCTTATGGCATGGTCTTGTCCCTGGTTAATTGAATTATGGTTTATCAATCACTGCAATTTTCTATGTTTGCATGATTCATCCGCATCGTCAGCATCAGTGATGAATTAGTCACAAGGGCTTGGTTATGAAGATAATATGGAGCACTATGAACTTTTGTGCTGAGATCCTGAAGGAAAGGTAGTATATGATGAGCACGTGAATAAATAAGCAAGTATACTGATGTCTAATTAGGCATTTCTGTATTTATATATCAGAAATCAAGATCTGATAGGGTAGACTAGAAATGTCACATATAAACCAGCTTGAATTGTGTAAAGACCAACAGACCCACAACATGGCAAAAGTTGTGCTGAGAAGGCTGTCCTTTTCTAGCCCTGTTATATTTCTTTTCCCACAATCTTCCTTTTTATTTGTTCTTATGCAAGAGTTATATCCTGCAACAGTAGGAAAGAATGTATTCCTTAACTCCTTAACTTTCTTAATAAGTGTTTGGCTCTCTTTTGTGTATGTGTGCATGTTGAAATTTCTAATCCCACTGGTTTAGGGGAGGATGAGATTTCTACTACTAGTCTCATCCCTTATTGATTCATCCAGAGCTTCGAACAGAGGCTATACCCATGAAGAAATGTTATATATTGTGATTAACAATCTTCTTTTTTGCTTATTTCCCATCTTGGACAGGCAGCTACATCAAGCTTTTCCAGATTGATTCTCTTTAGATGTATTGGATCCCAAAGGCTAGCATGCTGGCTATGAGTGATAAGAATGATAATCTAACACATCTGGAAGTGATCAGGTGGGAGAGATTGGTGCATAGATATGCAACATTTATACAGTGACAGAGAATTCTTTTTTCTATGGCGACTTGCACTTTTTAAATTGTTATTATTATTATTGGCAACTAAGGACTGCTAGGGGCGTGACAGCAATAGAATGATGTCAGTTATGGGGCAAGTCCAGAATTATAAACTATTGTTCTGCATGGGAGGTTATGCCGTTTGTTTTTAATAGATTTTTTTCCTTTTCAATTCTCAGAGACTACTTGGACAAGTCCTTGCAGTTTTCTTGGCAAGATTTCTCAAAAGTAGTTTGCCATTGCCTTCTTCCTAGCCTAAGAGAGAATGACTGGCTCAGGGTCACCCAGCCAACTTTATGGCCAAGGCAGGATTAGATTGCACATTTTCCAGATTGCTAGCACAGTGCCTTAACTTCTACACCAAATTGGCTCTCATTTATAATAGTTAGATGTATGCTCTATTAGAGGCTTAATATTCCTATTTCCTTTATTCTACTTTATTTTGTATAATAAAAAACAGCATTTAAGGGGGAAATGATCTGGGTAAAATATACTACATTTCAGAAATTATTGCAATTAAAATTATATAGTTATATAGTAATTATACTCAAAATATAACTGCTGGAATTTAAATAGAAAGCCAACAAATGTAATGTTGAGGAGGAACATGATGATTAGGTAAGTCAAACTGGGTAGTCTTTCAAATGGTTGATGACTTCAAAGAGGTGTAGACTTAGAAAACAATCTCAGAAGAAAACAATGGCAAACAATTTCCTTACAATTACTAAGAAGCTGCATGAACATGTTCATGAGGTTCTCAGGAATCCCGTTCAACTCAAAGAAAGCCTTTAATCCCAAATAGGAAGCCACAGCCTCAATTCACAGACACTTCACATAGCCACAGTCTTTAAGTCTTTTTGGTGAAGCATCAATGGCCACTTGTGGATCACATGCTACTTCCTTGGTACACCCAAGACTTACTCTTCGCTCCCTTATCCCTTTCTGAGGGAAATGTGCATCACTGGCCAAAACCAATCTTTCTTCAAGACAGCCAAGAAGGCTTCTTTTCCATTCATTCACACCAGAGGTGAGCTTTTCCTATGGCTGCCTCACTTATTTTCATCTCAAATGCAATACTGTTTCCTCCCTTCATATGAGAGATGGACAGTGAATCTCTGTATGACGCCATTATCACCATTTCTCCCCAAAGGCAGGACATTCTCTGCTTTATCAGGTCATTGCAGATTCATACAAAACATTTGAAAGGGTAAAGAGGTTTCCTCCCCAGTGGAGTTATCAGACTTCTGAGCCTTTGGATGCAGCTTTGTTTTAGTTCATGTTTCCAATTAAAGATGGAAATGACATTCAAGTGAACAATTGCTAATTCTCAGAAGATTATCTGAACCTGGCAGCTGTCTCAGTGCCTCTTCAGAGCAGGGTATGCAAGGCAGGCCTCTTTCTCTGACGAGCAAATCTTTGGTACGAAAAGTCATGTATGGTCTCTGCAGAAAAAAGAGAAACAAGGAAGAATGATAGCCCCTTGGTTGCTGGAAGCCCATTTACTATACTTACTATTTGGCTACTAAATTGACAACTTCATAGTCTTCCAACCTGGTATCTTTGAGGGTCTGGAGCCTGCATATTGGTAAAGGCCAAGGTAAAGCATTCCAGAAAAGCCAGCATACTCTCTGGTTTCAAACCTATGATGTCCTTAGTCTTTGCAGTACATAACAAGGATTTTAAAAGTATGGCATGATCAATCAGAGAGTCAGTTTGGTGTAGTGGATAAGGGAACAGGCTAAAAACCAAGAGTGGGAGTACCTTGGACAGTCTCTCAGAGCTCTAGGAAGAATACAATGGCAAACCACTTTTGAAAATGTTGCTAAGAAAACTGTTCAAACAGTTCCAGGAGTCAATGCTTATTTGAAATATACTCCTTCCCCCCCGGGGGGGCGAGCCTGATTAGGGAGAGCACTGTTTTTATGAGACACCTATCAAGATATGAATATGAAGAAGTTTGAAACTGATCTAACCTTTTCAAAGGATATCTATAGTTGTGTACTTATTTTAGAGGTTTGACAAACACATCTGAATGTACCAGCTCAGGAAAAGATGTATTGTTCTTTCAGATAATGGAAATCTGACTCGGAAGAAATAGAGAAGAAAAAGGGAAAAATGCACAGCCTGTCTGTCCATGCAATGAACTCAGTACGTATTAGGAGGTTCAAGAAAGTCAAGATGGCAGCCCTGACCACACAGCTGGAAGAGGGCAGGGCTTCAATCACATGATTGTGGCTGCCATTTTGATTTTTTAAACTCTTCTGCGGAAGCCTCGGTTGCAGAGAAATACAACTGAATGGCCCAGAAATTGGCTGCATTTTGTCCATCATCAGGAATGACCTGCTTTGCTCACTTTATATTAACCAAATAAAATGTTGAAGATGTAGTTTTCTTTCCCTCATCTTAGTGCCTTAGCCTATCAGGATTTCTTGTGAAATCAAAAGAGGCAATGATATCTTCCTTACCACTGTGGCATCACTTTCCAGAATCTTTTTATCATTGGTGGTGTTATGTCTGTGGAACTGGTTGGAGTCCCCAACCAGGTCCGCTGTTTGAGCGGGAGCACCAGCCGCTCCCATTGGCTGGCTCCGTTTGACAGTCGGCTATAAAAGCCGGCTGTCGGGCAGAGCCAGCCCGTTGTCGCCAGCTAACCTGCTAGTTAGAAGGCAGATGCGGCAACCCTTTATTCCCTGTAATAAAGCCTGTTCGTGTTCACTCTGGCTCTTGCCTCGTCCTTCCATCGCTCTACAACAGGTGGTGTCCAAAAAAGCTTCAGAAAAAGATATGGAGACATTATAAATCCTTTAACCTGCTCACTTTGCCTTTTATCTCCTCCACTGAGGGAAATTTTTGCTATTATGATAAACAACAGATTTATATATTGTTGACTTGAGCAACTTGTATTATTACTTAGTACCTCCTGTGAAACCAGGGAATACTGATTTGTTCAGCAAATCATGGTTAGTCCCACCATGGCTTTGCCTATTGCATAAACATAGCAGCCTGAGCTCTGCTATCATTCCTAGAAAAGGCAGTAGCCCTCTCCAGTCCCACAACCAATATAGGAAAGCTCCCAATCTCAATAAATATTCCATTCACAGAAATTTATTTTCTCATATGATTTCCTTTGACTTTGAATCTAGTGCAGTGATGGCTAACGTTTTCCATGTCATGTGATGAAAGTGCCTGCACCCATGATGCAATGTGTGTGCGACCCTCCCACTGCCCTGCGCATGCACGCATGACCCCCTCTGTGCACACTGTGCGCCTCTGTGCACACAACCCTCCATACTGCACACCTCTGTGTATGCATGCACGACACCACCACCACCCCTGTGCCCTGTGCATGTGCACACATCAGCTGGCTGGCGGGGGCGCACACACATGGACAGTGGAGCTCTTCCGGGTGACCTCTCACATGCTGGCAGAAATGGTTCTTCATGCCACTTCCTGCACGCATGCCATAGGTTCGCCATCACAGATCTAGTGCATTCCAGAAGTAGTCAAAAGGTTATGCTGCATGGGAATGATAGGACTTGTAGTCCATTATGTCTGGAGGGCTCTTGGTCTGTAGCCCATCATGTCTGGAGCGGAAAACTGATGTACATCATTAAAATAATATGTGTGATTGCAATCAATAGTTTTACTTTGTGCTCTTCTTTCATTGTCAAGAGTCTTTTAGTTTTAAAAAATCCATTACCCTTTGAATAAAAAGGTGCCCATGATAATCTGCTAGCAGGTTTTAAAAGCTCTTTGAAATATAGGTCCTGCTTATAAAAAATGCAAATGGCAATGACGACCCAAAGGAAGATATTTCCATTTTCTACAACATGAGGAAATTAAGATGATATCTGTTCTGAGATAAATTCTAAGGTCATGCCCATGCTGATTTTAACTTTATAGTTAATAATTTTACTACAATAATATTTTTCTGATAAACTCTTCCCCAAGTAAAAATTTAGCTAGCTATCAAAATGCAGGGATTGACTGAGATATTAATAGAATAAGACTGTGTTCAGTTAATAAGGAGGGGCACAATCTGCTTAACTGAATTAAGCACAACTGGCTAGGTAAAACTACAACACACTGTTATCCCCTTGATTTACACACTAAGTTATAGCCTTGGTTTACATTCCACACAGACTGGATCAGACAAGATGCAAAACGACATGTGTTCTAGAAAATTGTGCTTGGCTATGAATGTCCTAGCTCTGAGATCCCCAAATGACACCAATTTCTGTTTTATTTTCTTGAAGGAACCAAATGCAACAAGAATACTAGTTTTTTAAAGGAAAATGAATGGGGGTGGGTGGGTGGGTGGGTGGGCTTTAAATTAGAATTAGGAAATTAAAAGTAGGCTTAGAAAGCTGCTTCCTTTTTCACCAGTGGTTGGCTCCATCTGAAATTCTGAAGTAGGGGTAAAATCCCTCCTTTTTATTAATGAGCCTTTCTGAACTTTGCATCCATAGTAAAAATATGCTGTTTAGCAATAGCATCCTACAGTGGGCAACATTTGTTACTGTTCCTCCTCCCCCTCTGTCAGAGGCAAAATTAGGTGAGCATTAGGTAGAATTGGGGAGTGGGGTTATTGGCATTTTCAGGGTCATATGGAATAACCTCTCCTAAAAAAGCTGTACAGGGCTTGAAATGAGGAAACAATGAAATGGGTGTGAGTGAAAATTAGCCACTATAAAATAGTGCAATATTGAAATGATGGAACCAATTCTCATTTCTGCTTTCCCAAAAGCACATTAATAAAGAGATCTGGAAATAAATATTTGCTCTCTATGTAAAGAAAGAAAAAGAGGAGAAGAGAAATGCTAAGCAAATGTGCTCAACTTTGTGACCCTAATCTGTTTTTGTTTTTAAATGTAACTCCGCAGCTGCCATTTTCAGTTCTCTTGTGGCTGATTCAATGATGGCCTATTAAGCCAATGAACCTTTTTTTGTCCCACATGCTTTCCCACATCTTCTAGAAAGTTTATCGCTTTATTCTACCTTATAGCTTTCGATGGGCACTCTTTCAATATCTCAAGCATGATCTGCCTAGCCCTAGTTCTGCAAAATTTCCCTCCCTCCCTCCCTTCTGCGAACACTTTAGTTTTCATTGAAAGCACAATCACAATGAAACTACAATGCTTCAATCAGCACAACTGTACTTGTGGAAGCTGAAGTGTCCATTATTCCTTGCTACAGTGCAACATAAATATCTAAGAACAACCTGCTCTCTTTTGCTTTGATTAATATAGCACCAGAATAATGATGGCACAGGGGGAAAGGGAAGGAGAAGGGTCTTTGCTAAGCCAAAAGAAAGAACGTGGGAAGGAGGAATGAATGTATCCGTGTGTACAAACATTTGGAAAAACAAAGGAAAGTATGGGGGACTAGAAGAATGGAACAGTCTGCCAAAACAGGTGTCTCCAAACTTGGCAACTTTAAGACTTGTGAACTTCAACTCCCAGAATTCCCCAATCATGGGGGAGTTGAAGTCCACAAGTCTTAATGTTGACAGGTTGAGAGACACCTGCCCCAAAGAAAAAGACAGCCAACAATAAATAGCCCACAGGAGCCAGCCAGTAAGGCTTTCTTTCTTAGATGGAATAAACAAAAACCAGGGGAATGCACTGGCAAGTCCTACAGTGGCTGTATTCTAGATTGAGCCATCCACCTCTGCTGTAGCCCTGTGGCCAACAGGTGAGTGGGAGCAGGAAAGCCAGAGGAAGCAACCTATTGGTTTGCTTATCATGCCTACCTATGGAGGAAAAGCATCACTGGGCACTGAGTCAGAAAAAAGGCAATAGAATCAAACAAGGCTCAGCAATTGCAGCAGCAGACATATTGGCAAGTTGATATAATTTTCCTCTGTTCAATTCTCTGTAGAATAGGTGGATATCTCTTTAACTTCTTAGTGGGGAAAGACTCTCCAATAGTAGGTTGGCACTACAGAAAGATTTTACACCAGATTAAAGATCAAGATTATACCAGATTAAGATTAAACCCCAGAAAATGAGGGTTACATGCTCTCCCCTTTCTCCCATTCTAGGTCATGGAATTTTTCTTCTTAAAACAGAAAGCATATTTTTTTTTTCTCCTTGGAAATATTGTATTTTTCCCATATGCAAATCAATCAATGAATGAATTGACTAAAATTCATATGGGTTGCAATACACAGGCAGGAATCAATGAAAAATGAACCACTGACCCCACATCTTCTACTAATCTATTTTATCAACTTTTTCATGACCTCACCTCCAGTTATCTCCTCCACCCCATTTTTTCTTATCTCACTTTTTCTAAGATATTGATTTACATAGGGATACAATAACAAAAAATCAGCATTATTTTGAAGACGGGTTGGAAATAATTGAGCCTGGGTCCCAGAAGTAGGAACTGGATGGCCATTTGTGTGTACACAAAGACAAAGTACAATAAAGCTTTGCTCCATCTCTTCTCTTGATTCCTATCCTTCAGTTGCTGTAGGAAGGCCTGTATAAAGAAATCGCTAGTTAGTGTTTGTGAACTTCTAAATACCTAATAGGTCTCTGGGGGAACCAAAAGTCTAATCAGCCTTTGATTTAACCAGCAAGCTTTTCTATCCCTTTCCTATTCCTATTTCTTATTCCTAAAGTAATATCGCTTTGCCCAATTGGTATCACTGTCCAGGCACCATCTTGGCTTTTCTGAACACTCACAATGCCCCCAGTAGATGGTCAGTCACTGATGTAGAATGATTAATGTCCAGCCTGCTATTCTCAATACTTACTGCAAGTTGTGTTCTTTAACTGGGCAGAGTGCTTGATAAACTCTGATTTAGATGTTTTAAACAAAGCTAATGCCCCTGTGATTTCCAGAACAAAGATTTCCAAATTCCACTGCCACAATATAATTATTTTTAATTCTCCCTGCCACCCCACGCTTGTAACAGAAGCAGAATATTCTTTTAATTACAAGGTACCGATTAACCATATAAGTGTTTTGTAATCAGAAGCTGTTACCTAGTTACTATCTACTCAATTCACTAGAGATTGTTGTGGCAGACAAGTAATTGATCTTTGATTTTCTCTCTCTCCCTCTTCTAATTTCCTGATAGTTATAGGGCAACTCTGTGGATAATTGCAACCACATCTCTGGGAGTATGCAGTTTCTATGCCTTGCACTGATACTGTTTTCTTTTCTTTTTAAACCCAGTAGTTACTCATTTGGCAGCAGCTTGTAATTATAGAGTCAGAAATAACTACCTAGATCAAAGGCACTTTAAGGGTAAGCAAAGAAACAAAATTCTTTGCAGACCAGTGACGTGCTAGGGCCCAGACAGCATTTTCAAGGTATGTTCAACCCTTACCCAAATAAAACAACTAGCTCCATTTCCCCAAAGAATATAAAAAATGAGGGAGGAGGACCTTTAAACTCCTATCTTCCTCCTGCCAACACTGATCAAATTCTTTAGGAATTTCAGCTTTGCCTTTCACATCTAGCAATTATGTTCAAGTTTCAGGATGTTTAATGTATTAACATGAGGACAGAATGACAGAGTTCATGCCTGAGAGCTCCCAATAACTTGCCTCAAAATTCATTTGCTCCACTTTGGCTAGAATACTATCTGTAATTAGGGAATGGTGAACTTTTTCAAATATTTTATAGGAGTAATCTATGAGAATAAGTTATTCTAGTATAGAAAGTTAGCACCTACCCCTCTCCTAGAAGAATGAAATATTTTGAGAAATATTAAAAAGGCAGAATATTATATTTCCCTGGATGAGAAATGGAGAAACATGCTCTTGGACAGCAGCCCTCATCTTCTTTAATAGCCCACAGCAGATGTCAGCACTTAAGAGATAAAGAGATAGCAAGCTCTATTCATAAGCAAATACCCTCACCCAAGATCCAGCGAAGATAGGATTAGCCCTCAGCCACAATAGGAATTTCCTAATGCCTCTTCATTGCATTACCCTCAGAAACTTCAACCAAACTTAGCTCAGACAAACATCTAGGATTTGTACCTATAGAGTCAGCTATGACCCCTACATACAACCCCTATATGGCACCATGGGAATCTGAAAACAGCCAATAAAATACATGCTCTTGCACAGGAACAGGAAGTTCAAGCGCAATGGCCAAGAGAAGGTATAACCCACCCCCCCCTACTCTCAACTCCAAGTTGTCAGTTGCCCAGAAGCACCACTGTGCTTCTGCTTCATCATAAAACCATCTTTCCAATCAGCCTCCAGCCTCCATTTTGTCTCCAGTACCTTTCTCCCAGCTTGGAACTCAACCAGATGCATATTTCTTCTAGTATTAATTTTTTTTAAAGTAAATTATAAAGAAATACACCTGTAACCATTTAAGATGGCCAAAACCATTGACTTCAACTAAAGGAGCAATCTATCTGGAGCCTGATCCATATTGAAGGATTTTGAGTCATTCTTCTTCTACAAAAACAATTATTCTCCATATGTATTCGATATCTCTTACAATACATGCTTGATAGGAAGCCAGACAAGTGTAAATGTAGTAATTAAGTCATGTGATCCTTAGCAAAAGATACAGTATATCCTAAGATTCCACAATATACAGTATCTCTAGCCTTGCCTAAGCATTCTTTAGTAACCTGCTCAAGTGGATTTACTAATCCATGTAAACTTATCTCTCTCTATATATGTATATATAGTACAGTATATAAAAATGATGTCTCTCTTCATCAAGACAAGTACAACCAATTTCAGTATCTCATCAATGTTTCTAACATTTCAATCAAACATCTATTCTTCCCATATCTCATCTTTCATCTATAAACAAGTTATAAATCCAAGTTATAAATCCAAATAATCTTAATCAACAAAAGTCCAGAAGGCGTTCAATAATTTAAACTGGCAATTTCTAATCCAACAAATCTATAATATGAATTTAGGCACTAAATTTGAGAATATCATAACTACAATTTATAATACACAAAAGGCGAATATTATAATAAATGGAAAATATACCCAATCAGTAAAAATAGAGAAAGCAGGTGTGTCCATTATCTCCCCTGCTCTTCATACTATCCTTGGAAACATTACTAACTCAAATTAGACAGAATCCGGAAATAACGGAGTTAAAGATTAAGAAAGAAGAGTATAAATTGCAATCATTTGCGGATGACGTGGTTTTTTTCATTGAGGACCCAATAGAAAAAGGACAGAAACTGATGAATGAGTTAGAACAATTTGGAATAGTTGCTGGACTTAAAATTAATAGAAATAAAATAAAATCAATAACTAAAAATTTAACAGAAAACAGAAATCAGACCTAGAAGAGACGATGGGACTACAAGTCGTAAAGAAAATTAAATACTTAGAACATGGTTGATGGCACAATGTAAGACGTTAATGGAAAATAACTATGATAAATTATTGCAACAGGTAAAGAAAGATCTAGGGACATGGGTTAAACTGCAACTCTCATTATTAGGGAGGATTGCTACTATAAAAATGTCTATTCTCTCTAAATTCATCTATTTATTTCAGATAATACCAATTAAAATGCATAAAAACTACTTGGCAGAACTTAATAGGACAATTGCAAAATTTATTTGGCAAGGGAAAAAAACAAGAATAAACCTAAAAGCAATGCAGAATATGAAGAGCAGGGGAGGTATGGCCCTCCCAAACTGGGAGTTACTGTTCTGTATTAGCATTCTTGGAAAAACCGCACCCTGATTGGCCCACCTGAACTGAAGCCCGATTGGCTGACTGACTGGCCGGGATTGGAGCGCTAGGAACCTACCGCGATTGGCCGAGCCGATCGCGGGAAATTCGAAGCGCTGCCATTGGCCGCCGAGCCGCCGGCCGGCTGTATAAAGCCAAGCGGTTTTACACAGTTGTTTTTATCCATAACCACAGCAGAATAAAAAGAGCTGAATGTTCACTAAGTGTCTCGCCTCTTTTGTGACCCGATCCCGGATCTAACACTGGCGACGAGGATGGGATCGTGAGGCGAGGACCAACTAGCACGTGGCACCGGTGACCAGCGCCTACAAGATGGCCAGTACCGTGCCACCCGCTCCATTCGACCCAGCGACCGAAGACTGGGAGTCCTATATTGACCGCTTCCAGATGTTTCTGGAATGCAGTAACCTCAAGGACGCCAACGGCCAGAGGAAGCGGGCAGTATTCCTAACGCACTGCGGGGCCGCGGTGTTCAAAATGGCCAAGGCACTCGCGAGGCCCGCAGACGTTAAGGAGATGGATTGGGCTGATCTCGAGCCCATCCTGCGCCGCCATTACGCCCCCACCGTGCCGATCCTCATCCGCAGGTATGATTTCTACCGCCGGGACCAGCGCGAAGGCGAGTCCATCAGCGATTTTGTGGCCCAGCTGCGGAACATGGGAGGCCCCTGCGAGTTCCCCGAGCTGGACCAAGCAATCCGGGACCGACTCGTCCTCGGACTCCGAGACCCCGTGCTGCAGAGCCGGCTGATGGCCAAAGGCAACATCTCCCTCGCCGATGCCCTCGCCGAGGCCACCGCCGCCGAGGCCACCCGCCAGTCCGCAGCACGGATGAGACAAACCAACGCGCTGGAACGGCCACCCACCAATGAGGCGACCCCAGCCGCCGCGAAGCCCCGGGACACCAGCCAGCGGGAGACGACCGCACACCATGGCGACCTCGAATCCCAGCCTGATACCGAGGATGAGGACGAGGAGATCCATCGGTTGCAGACCGAACGTGATCGCCGAGACCACCGGAGTCGTAAGTCGGGGTTCCGGTGCGCCGGTTGCGGCGGCGATCACCCCCGCTCCGAATGCCGCTTCCTCGACGCCATTTGCAGGCATTGCGAGAAGCGGGGGCACATCGCCAAGGTGTGCCGAAACAAGAAGAGCTACAGCCCGCAGCGCCGAGGCGACAGCCCACGACGACGGGACGGCACCCCACCCAGACACCGAGACCGACCCGCGGAGAGCCGGTGGAGCCGCGACAACCGGAGCCGACGACTCAGCGAGGCACAGCGGCGCGAAGAAACCCATCAGACGGTCGTCATCGGCCATTCATCAACCACCGACGCCCGGAAGGTACACGTGGCCTTGAGCATCGAGGACCGGCCCTGCGAGATGGAGGTGGACTCCGGGTCCTTCCTCTCAATGGTCTCATGGCGCACAATCAAGCGCCTGGTCCCGACCATCCGCCGCAACGAGCTGGACGACCAGAAGCTAATCCTGAAAGACTACCAGGGAAATCGCATCCCTGTAGTTGGCATCGGGCACTTCAAGGTAACGTTCAAGAACCACACTGACGTCCTGCCGCTCACGATAGTGGACCGGGACCGCCCCAGCCTGCTCGGCCTACAATGGTTCGCCCCGCTCGGCATCGAAGTAACCGGCATCCACCGCACGGACACGGCCGACTGGGAAGCGACCCTCGTGAGGGATTTCCAGGAAGTTTTCGACAACTCGTTAGGCAAGTACCGTGGGCCCCCTATATCGTTCAACCTTAACCCCAATGTCGCCCCTATCCGCCTAAAGCCCCGGCGAGTGCCCTTTGCGCTCAAATCAAAAATCGACGAGCAACTAGACAAGCTCGTCGCACAGGGGGTGCTTGAACCCATCGACCATGCCCGTTGGGAGACGCCCATAGTCACCCCTATCAAGCCCGATGGCTCCATTAGAATATGCGGGGACTATAAGGCCACCCTTAACCACGCGCTACAGCAAAGCGCCTACCCCGTCCCAGTGGTGCAGCACCTCCTGCACTCACTGGGGGGAGGCCGGGTCTTCGCAAAACTTGACTTGGCTCAAGCCTACCAGCAACTGCCGGTCGATGCGGAGACAGCAGAAGCGCAAACGATTGTCACACACCGGAGGGCTTTTCGTTGCAACCGACTCCAATTCGGAGTCAGCGTCGCCCCGGGAGTCTTCCAAAGCCTCATGGAGAGGCTCCTCCAGGGCATCAAAGGGGTGGTTCCCTACTTTGACGACGTGCTGATCGCAGCCGCCGACAGAGAACAATTGGAGATCCGTTTAAGGGCGGTGCTTAACAAATTCAAAAACGCCGGCCTTAAAGTCAAAAGGGACAAATGCCAACTACACACCGAGAGGGTCGAGTTCCTGGGCTACCTTCTGGACCGGCACGGAATACACCCGACCGGGAAGAAACTCAGGGCCATCAAGGAAGCCCCCACACCAACCAACAAGGCGGAGCTACAAGCATTTCTGGGGTTACTTAACTTTTACAATGTTTTCCTACCCCAAAAGGCGACCGCGGCGGAACCCCTACACCGGCTACTCGATAAGGCGGCCACCTGGACCTGGGGGAAGCGGGAAGAGACTGCGTTCCAACGAACCAAGGACTTGCTAACATCAGACGCGGTTTTGATTCAGTACAGCGAAACCCTCCCGCTCTCGGTAACATGCGATGCCTCACCCTTCGGTATAGGAGCAGTCCTCAGCCACACCCTACCCGACGGGACGGAAGCACCCATCGCCTTCTTCTCCCGGACACTAGCAAAACCGGAAAGAAACTACAGTCAACTAGACAAAGAAGCCCTCGCCATCGTCGCCGGAGTTAAAAGGTTCCACGAATACCTTTACGGCAGGAACTTCTCAATCATAACGGACCACAAGCCCCTGCTCGGAATACTCGCAGGGAACAAGGCCACCCCGAACATCCTATCGCCCGGATGACAAGGTGGTCCGAATTCCTTGCAGCATACTCCTACGAGCTGTCACACCGACCCGGTAAGGCCATCCTACACGCAGACGCACTAAGCCGGGCACCGCTACCGGACGTAGATGACGACCCGGCACCCACAACGACGACCCTACAGATCGAGACCATGCCGTGCCCGCTCTTAACCGCGCCAGACATTGCCCATGAAACAAATAAAGACAAACGGCTGGCGCGGGTACTGAGCTGGGTAGAGCGGGGATGGCCAGAAGTTGAAGGTAACGAATATTTCAAACCCTTCAGAAACCGCCAAACTGAGCTGTTCTCACAAAAGGGCTGCATTCTCTGGGGCGACCGGGTGGTCATACCGGAAACACTGCGAGACAGAGTGTTGGCATTGCTGCACGAGGGACACCCAGGGGTCGTCAAGATGAAAGCCCTGGCCAGGAGCTATGCTTGGTGGCCGGGGATGGACAAACAAATAGAAACTTGGGTCGCCGGGTGCAGCAAGTGCCAAGAGTCAAGAGCCAACCCCCCCGCCGCCCCGATCCGGGAGTGGGAAACCCCGAGAGGACCATGGTCACGATTGCACATAGACTTCGCCGGACCAACCAAGGGGTATACATTCCTCATCACCGTAGATGCTTACTCCAACTGGTTGGAAGTAAGCACCATGAGAACAACAACGACTGAGGCGGTCATCGACAAGCTCAACAGACTCTTCGCAACGCACGGGTTACCGGACGTCATAGTGTCGGACAACGGGCCCCAGTTCACGGCAATACTGTTTGAGAAATACCTGGCCGAACGGGGCATCAGACATGCCCTAACCTCGACGGCTCACCCGGCGGCGAATGGTAGGGCGGAACGAATGGTCCAATACACAAAAAAGGCCATTCAGAAAATCGAAACCGGCGACATCCAGGAAAAAATAAACAAACTACTGTTTATACAACACATCACGCCAAGCACAACAACGAACAAGAGCCCAGCGGAACTGCTGATGGGGAGGAAACTAAGATCCCCATTAGACCGCCTACACCCCACCTACAACCCAGAGAAACCCCCGGACTCCTCCAGCCGGTACCGGACATTCAACATCGGGGACGCCGTCTACGCGAAAAACTTCACGGGAGACCCCCTCTGGGTACCCGCACAAATCACGCAGGTAACTGGACCCCGATCATACAGACTACAAACAACAGACGGGAGGAGCTGGAAGCGGCACATCGACCAGCTACGGTCCAGACTAGCCCACAACACCCCCATCGACCCAGCAACAACGGCGGCCCAAGAAAGCAGAGAGGGAGGGGAAGCCTCAACCACCAACCCAGAAACCAACAAAAGACCGGAACCAACCGGGACACACACCCCAGCGCAAGCCGGACACCACCCACCAGATGACAGCAACGACCAAGCAAACCAACCAGACTCACCTACAGACCTCGACGCGTCGCAGACGGGTTCTTCACCTGGGAGGTGCAGCCAAGCCAGCTCAACCAGCCCGGAAAAACCGAGCGGGAGCAACAGAAACCACAACTCGACCGGCCCAGGAGACCCGGACGGGAGTTGCGGCGCCAGGCCCGGCTCACCTCACCAGGCGGTTCCATCGACGGAGTGGAGAGCGGCGCGGAGCCCGTCCGAACCGGCCAGCGACCTCACACAGACTGAGCCGCGCAAGTCGACCAGGCAAACTCGAAGCCCCGCCTACCTGCGCGACTACGTCACGACGCGGCGTCAGACGAAACCATGAGGGGAGGGGTGTTCTGTATTAGCATTCTTGGAAAAACCGCACCCTGATTGGCCCACCTGAACTGAAGCCCGATTGGCTGACTGACTGGCCGGGATTGGAGCGCTAGGAACCTACCGCGATTGGCCGAGCCGATCGCGGGAAATTCGAAGCGCTGCCATTGGCCGCCGAGCCGCCGGCCGGCTGTATAAAGCCAAGCGGTTTTACACAGTTGTTTTTATCCATAACCACAGCAGAATAAAAAGAGCTGAATGTTCACTAAGTGTCTCGCCTCTTTTGTGACCCGATCCCGGATCTAACAGTTACATCACTGTGCAGCTTCCTTTGTGATGGCTGAAAGAATGGGTGAATCTATCTAATAAAAGAATACTACTTTTAGAAGGCCATGATTTACAGAGAGGGTGGCACACTTTCCTATGGGATATGGGGAAAACCAAACAAAAATATTTTCATAGACATTTAATTAGAGATTCTTTATTGGGCAATTGGAATAAAATAAGGAAAAAAACATTATTCAAAGGTCCTGATCTGGATTTTGACAATGGAGACGATGATTCACCCAAATAATTTCGATATTAATAAGATGTTAAAGTATAAAGACTTACTGGATATACAAGGGAATTTGAAATTATGGCAAGACCTTCAGGAACAAGGGTTACGAATTGACCGGTGGGCATATCGCCAAGTCCAGAATAGATATAGACAGGATATGAAAGATTTCAGAATCTATAATAAACCACATCAATTAGATAAAATTCTATTAGGCCCAAACAAAAAAAAATAACAAAATGTTATACTGTAACTATTTATTAGAGATAAAATTAGAGGAAGAAATAGTTAAAGGTAATATGATAGCTTGGAGTAGGAATATAGGCCGTAGCATTACTCTAACAGAATGGGAGAAGATCTGGAACAGAAATAATAAAATTACAAAATCAGCATCATATAAAGAAAATGCTTACAAAATGTTTTATAGATGGCATCTACCCCCTTTGAGATTAGCAAAGATGTTTCCCAACATGAGTCCCAAATGTTGGAGGTGCAAAAAGAAAGATGGAACATTCTACCACATATGGTGGTCTTGTACAGAAACCCAAAGATATGGATGGAGGAAAAAATGGATGGAGGAAATTACAACTGAGCAGATTGAACTCAAACCAGAATTCTTCCTACTAGGGATACTCAACAGACAATTCTTTAAAAAAGTTAAATATATAATATTACATATATTGATGGCAGCTAGATTGGCCTTCACTCAATACTGGAAACAATCCTATACTCCACCAGAGGAAATGATCATTCAGAAAATATCAAGTTGTACAGAAATGGATAAATTAACTCTAGCACTAAAAAATAAAGAAGTATCAGAGTACTATATGAGTTGGAACTGCTGGTACGAGCAGATAGGCTGAAGATAGATTTAATAATAATAATAATAATAATAATAATAATAATAATAATAATAATGTAAATGAGGAGGAGCAACAATTGTAGTAATTAGATATTCTCACTAAAGACTAATTGCAAATATGGCATAAAATAATGAGATAAATAAGGAACCACAAACTGTTGATGATGTAATTTTTTAAAATCATTTACCTTTTTTCCCTTTTTGTTTTTCTTCCCTTCCCTAATTTGTGTGTGTGTTGTTTGTATATTTTAACTGCAAAATTTAATGAAGTTTATTATTAAGGAACAGTTACCAGAACATATATTTTAAGCTTAATCAGATATATCAGTTTCATATTCTTTTACTTTTAACACAGTAAGTTATCATTTTCTCTACAAATACAACGAAAGAATACTTCCCATTTCTTTTCTATAAATAAATCTTTAAAACATCATCAGGGCTTAATTTAGAAAAATCCATTGCTACCAAAAACAGTGATATATTAAAAATCTTAATATTTAATCCCTTCAAATAGTGTCCAATGAATTAATGTCTTGTCTCTTCTCAGAAACTTCATGAATTTAACACATACTTTACTTTTAACACCAAAGCTTACCACTTTCTCTAAAAAATATTGTACAAATATCTCTTCTTCCCATATCTTACCTATAAACAAATCTTTAAAGCTCATCATCAATGAGAAACCCATTAAGAGCTACTAAAAATAATAGGACATATATTTTAACATTGATTAAATAATCCAATTTTATATTCCTTGTTTTTATTTTTTAAAATATTGATGTTTATTTCCTTTTAAAAATGACTAAAAGCTGGTTTCTTTTCATTTCCTCTTTATTTTTATCCTTATCTAAATTTAACTTTATAAATTTGACACATTTCTTTTGTAAATCCAAGATAGGAAAGTGGTCCAAGTCACTCTTCTGAATTATTATGTGTGCCACTTTTAAGGCCTCAGCCAGTCTCATTTGTAAATCCCGTGTAACACTTTTTTATCTCTTGTCCTTTTTAAATTCATATCTAAAACAGATTCTCACTTGTATCCTTTTCTGCCTCCTCTTTAAAACTCATTTTTATAGTAATAGAAATTATTTTAAAAATTTCTGAGTGCATTGTTGACAAATATCCTTGAATTCTTTGAAAATTAAACTACTTTTCTCCATTTTGTATTAGTCTCTTCTCCTTTAATTATAATCTTTATTTCTTTGTTTGCCTATGGCCTTCAAAGTCTCTTGTTATATTTATGTCTAATCTGCAATATTTTCCCATGAGATGATTTCTTAACATTTCTATTCAAAATCTTTATGTATTTTAACAGAATTTTAAACAATTTTAAACTGCAGGAAGGATCCTTATAAGTAGTTTCAAAAACTTATTTCCAATCCATCTGGTTCCTTACTCCATTTAAAACTTTCCAAAATCAACTTTCTAATTCCTGTTTATTTTCAATTTGTTTTTAAAATTCTTAAATTACATGAAGCTTTTTTTCTCTGAGGATTGAAAGAAAATCACCTGGTGTGATGATTCTTGTCATTCTGAAGTTTCTTAATGTCCCATAAACAGTTAACAAGCCATTTCCTGAAGTGATTAAGTGAGCAAGAACTGTGTCTATTTGAAGGCTTTGAACTGCATTGTGGGCAAAGCTGGCTCGCTTGTTTTCCAGAGAGCTAAAATCTACCAAAGACCATTGTTTTATAAAGTGGGAACCATAAGTATGCAGCAGTAGGGTGATCCCCTTTATCCAGAGAGGAATTTCAAGATACCAATTCATTTGTCAGCTCCTTACTCTGCTGTAGTTGTTGGCTCCATTAAAAGCAAAGCCATCCTCAATCTGCTATTGCTTCCCCAAAAGTATCAAAACCTTGCAAACTTGAAGACAAACTGCTTTAAACAGACTACTTTCTCAGTATTTGAAAATCACTTTCATAAAGAAGGTAAAAACCTAATATTTGAAAAATAAAAACAGAAAATAAAAAACCTAAACAATATTGCACTAAGTAGATTTTATTCCAGTACATAAAGGGAAGATGCAATATTCAGGAATAAATTCTAATTTGGACAGTGATTATGCTGGTCTAAATATGTTACTATTGTCACATTTGTTTTCTTTTGTTTTGGAATGTATGTCCTAAATTCTTCAAATTCAGAGAAATGGAGTATTATAAAACAGAGACAAGTGTAAGGAGGAAATATCCAAAGTACTTTCCTGGATTTTCCTATTGTTCCTTGTATGCTTCAAAGCCTACTCTACTTAAAATTGTACAGAAGTGTTCATCCTCTAAACCAGTGATTCTCAACCTGTGATTCATGGACTCCTGAGGGGCCAAGATGTCATCACAGGGGTTCTGAAAAGAAATGTTAAAAAGAAATGTTATGATTTAAATCTTGAGTTGTCTTGGTGGTCTGTGGTCAAAGTCCATGGCCACAAAAGGTATTTAAAGGGAGTCCATGGTGAAGAAAAGGTTGAGAACTACGTTTTCTAAGTAATCTTTCTAAACCTATTGCTTGTCAGATGCCTCAATAATTTTAGCGAGCATGGCTCTCAGGAGTTGTAGTTTCAACACATCCTGAAAGTACCAATTTTGGAAAGGCTACTCCGTTTCGCTTCATAGTGTAAGTAGAAGCAGATGGAGAATATGCAACTGAGAGTGGGGGATAAGACATTCCTCTTTTTGAAGACTATAGAACACAAATGATGCTCGATAAAACAAAATAAAACTGTGCAAAGAGCGATGCAGAAAAGTAATATGTCCTCCTGTGGACTATTCACAGAAGCAAGAAGTCAGATTGCTGTTTACCTCTGCCCATATAACACTTTGGCATTCTGCTTGCAAACAAATGCCAAATAGAATCCTTCTCTTTATTGTAGCTCTTGGCAATTTCAGCCATGGTGCAACGACGGCAGGGATTCATGGTCAGCTTAAAGAGATGACTGATGGCTTGAGCAAGGAAGAGGAGGCTGGAGGCAACAGCTACTTCAGGGATTATTAATGAGCAGTGAATGATGGGAAATGCACAGATCAATTGAAACAAAAGAGTTCAATAGTAAAAAGAAACATTTGCAATGTAACGAGAGTCCATTTTTCCATCCCAACTATCGGAAATACATCCTGTTAAACGTTCATCCATTATCTTGCATTGCAAATGCATTAACGCAACGAGGAATTATCCATCAAATATACTGAGACCGAATGCCCTCCCTCCTACAGCCTCTCTTTAGAGGCCTGCTTCAGAAAAAGCAGCCTAATCAACTACATTTTGTGCAAGAAGCTCTACAAAAGACAACATCAGAGAGCTCCCCATAAAAGGATTCTACATGGAAGAGTTCAGTTCTGCATGACATTAAGCACAGGGGTGGGATTCTATCAGTTTGGACCAATTCTATAGAACCGGTTGTTATGATTCTGCACAGTTCAGAGAACCGGCAAATCGTGCCCCTGGCTGGTCCCTCCCCTCTCCGCCTGCCCCTTCCCTCCCCGCCCATCAGTCCTTATCGTGCATGTGTGACATTGTGCGCATGCCCAACATCACTGACTGCACATTCTCTCCCGCCCAGTCACTGCTTAAAATATTTCTTTTTTTCCCCTCCCAACAATCAGCTGTTCCGATGACCAGCTGTGCCAGGATCCCCCTCGTTGTCTTACTGCTTTGCCCAGGAGGCTTCCCTGAGGCCTAGGAGCGGGGCAGGGGTGTGTGGGTGCTGCGCAGCCTCCCTGCGCTCTGTTTTTTTGCCTTCCTGGGTCCCAGGGAAGTCTTCTGGGAGCAAAAACGCCCCCTCAGGAGGCTTCCCTGAGGCCCAGGAGGCAAAAAAAGGCGGGGGTGCTGCATAAAAAGCCATGCCCACCCTGTCACATGGCCACGCCTACCTAGCCATGCCCACAGAACCGGTTGTTAAAAAATTTGAATCCCACCCCTGATTAAGCACACTGTAAATTCAGTTTCCCATTTTTTTGCTAAGCAAATCTCGTTTATGGACTTTCTTCTCCCCAAGTAATCCAACAAACTAATTATAGATCCATGAGCAATACAAATGATCAATACAAAGGTGCCATACAAATGATCCTCGACTTACAACAGTTTGTTTAGTGACTGTTAAAAGTTACAATGGCACTGAAAAAAAGTGACCCTTTTTCACATTTACGACCTTTGCAGCATCCCCATGGTCATGTGATCAAAATCTAGATGCTTGGCAACTTGTTCATATTTATGACCGTGGCTTTGTCCCGAGGTAGCATGATCCCCTTTAACAGATAATCAGAGTTGGAAGGGACCTTATAGGTCATCTAGTCCAACCCCCTGCCCAAGAGGGAAACCCTACACCATTTCCGACAAATGGCAGTCCAAACGCTTCTTGAAGGTCTCAAGTGATGACATTCTCACAACTTCCGAGGGAAAGCTGTTCCATTGGTTGATTGTTCTCACTGTCAGAAAGTTTCTCCTTATTTCCAGGTTAAATCTCTCCTTCTTCAGTTTCCATCCATTATTCCTTGTCTGGCCTACAGGTGCTTTAGAAAATAGCTTGACCCTTTCCTCCCTGTGGCAGCCCCTCAAATATTGGAAGACTGCTATCATGTCTTCCCTGGTCCTTCTCTTCACTTAGACTAGCCATGCCCAGTTCCTGTAACCGTTCTTCATATGACTTAGTCTCCAGTCCCCTAATCTTCCTGGTTGCTCTTCTCTGTACTTTTTCTAGAGTCTCAACATCTTTTTTATAACATGATGCTCAAAACTGGTCACCACGTTATAAAAAACATTCCAGGTGTGATCTTACTAAGGCTTTATAGAGTGGTATTAGTACCTCCCTTGATCTTGATTGTATCCCTCTGTTAATGCAACTTAGGGTTGCATTAGCTTTTTTGGCTGCTGCTGCACACTGCTGGCTCATATTTAGCTGGTTGTTCACTAAGACTCCAAGATCCCTCTCACCTTTTGCGATCTTCCAACGAGCCAAGTCACAATAGGAAAGCCAGATTCACTTAACAGCCAGGTTACTAATTAATCAATTCCGCTGATTTGTTTAACAACTGTGGCAAGAAATGTTGCTAAATGGGGCAAAACTCATTTAACAAATGCCTCACTTAACAACCTAAATTTTAGGCTCAATTGTGGTTATGAGTTAAGAACTACTTGTACTTCTTTCAACTAATTCTTGGTAAGGGATCAATCTTAGTAAAAATATCTGTCCCTTCCCTGTAGCTTGTAGCTTGAGAGGAAGAGGAGAGCATCAAAAAGAAGAAAAAGGATAACTATACCAATTCCTTCCTTAGTCCGTCTGGCCACAGAGTCCCAATCTATTTCCTAGGATAATATGGGCTGAAACAGCAACAAAAGTTATCTATCTTGTTCTTTGGAATTCTACTATTTTATTATTATTTTATTATTATTTATCCAGATGAGTATTTCTCCCTAGTCCAGCAAAATGACCCATATGGATTTAG
Source organism: Pseudonaja textilis (assembly GCF_049901715.1). Classification (NCBI taxonomy): domain Eukaryota; kingdom Metazoa; phylum Chordata; class Lepidosauria; order Squamata; family Elapidae; genus Pseudonaja; species Pseudonaja textilis. The sequence goes on along the minus strand of NC_141992.1, from coordinate 50,568,317 downwards.
GAATCGGGGAGCAAGAGAGCAAGGTAGGAAGTCCCAGGGCATAGAGCCATTGAATCTACAACCTGAAGTAAACAGGCAGCAAAATATTACATATTTGACGTTTACTATAGTATAGCAAATCCTCATTCAGCAAACCTGTTTTCTACATGTACAGTGCACTTTTATAAAATATACAATTCCAGTAGCTGACAATTATATCCAGCAGAAAGTTGAATATTTCAAAGTCTGTTTAAAGGTACACTTCTGCTGAACAGCATATTTTAAAAAATTAGAACTCCCATTTGAAGATTAACTTAGGAAATATGAAGAGTCTAGTAACAACTTTAATGGGGGGAGGGTCAGAGCACACTTCTATTGTAACACAATCACTTGTGTTTTTGTTGCAGCACAATGCAGTGGGAGGTTTCACACCTTGTGCCAAACCATAATATGATGTGTTTAGCTCTGGTGTAATGTGTTGCATAAATCCAGGCATTAGGATTTGTAAACCATAATTAATGCAATTTGTGAACTCACCAAATTATCATTAGTTCAACACCCAAAGATTATACAAACTGCACATAAGTACAGTCAGTCTCTCTTGTGTATTTATTATTGCTCTTATCTATCTAAATACCCCAGGGCAAATACAATAATAAAAACATTAAAATACAAACATTTTGATATGCTACCTCAATGCCCCTCAGTGTATCTGATAAATTGACTCCATGCCGAGTGGTCTGACCACATGGAATTCACCTTTTGTTCCCCAAAGAGCCTTTTCCAGCTAATCCCATTTCTACATTGACTGCAGAATTATAATTCTATCAACTATTGCTTGAATACTGGATTTAGTCCTTAAATAATGCCCGATTTGCTAACTAGACTGAAGATGTCAGAAGTGGAATAGAGAACTCTACAAAAAGGCTAGCCTTTATTTATGCCGTTCCCAATATTTATAAAATGGAATAAAAGGGTAAGAGGAAGAAGGAAAGAGGAAGAACAGTAGAAGCCCACTTAGAAACATCTAAGAAAGATACTTAGTTGATCTCTTTCCAACAGTTTTCTTTGTAAAGAAGAAGTGATGAAACCCAACTGCTTATTGAAGGAAGTAATGCATAATTAATTTAGCTAAACCAATTGTATGGGTTTTATTTGGAATTCCTTCCCTTGTTTCTTCTATATTTTCCTCCTCTCAATAACCTTTTTTTTATATCCAGAGATTAGGCTGCATTGGTTTTAGAAGGAAATTTCTCTTTAATACTTTCTCCCGGTTACCAAACTATCTTTCGCATTTCAAAATTGTTACCAGGCTTGCTCTGCATATTTGGGTTTTGAGCAGGAAAATCCAAAGCAGGTCCTTTTCTTTTTTTCCCCTACAGTTTCTTTTCTCGGCTGAAGGTCAGGGACTGATGGGTAGGAGGGGTGATGTGGATTGGGCAGCCTCGTGGTCCCATGCGGGACAGATTAATTGCTTCAGTGGGCCATATCCTGCCCACCAGTGGTGGGATTCAAAATTTTTTTTACTAATGGTTCTGCAGGCTTATTTGGTGGGCGTGGCTTGGTGGTCATACTGGGTAGGCGTGGCTTGGTGGTCATGTGACTGGGTGGGTGTGCTTGGTGGTCATGTCATTGGGTGGGCATGGCCAACACAGTGTCACTCATGTCAAAGGATGCCTCATCTGACCCCTCCCCTCCCAGCCATTCCTTGTCACACCCAGCCTCAATGTATCTATAGTTCTTTTTTTGACTTTATTATCTACATACGATAGATGTACTTTCATGGACCACTGAAAGAAGGAAAGGGCTCACATTCTTTGCCCAAGAGTGTGATAGGCTTTTAAGGGCTGCCACAAGCAATGGATGTAAACTGAACAAAGAGAGAAGCAACCTAAAACTAAGAAGTAACTTCCTGACAGTGAGAACAATTAACCAGTCGACCTTCTTGTCTCTAGAAGTTCTGGGTGCTCAGTCACTGGAAGTTTTTCAGAAAAGACTGGACAGCCATTTCTCTGAAATGGTATAGGTCTCTCAAGGTCCCTCTGTTATTCTGTTATTCTGATACTTTCCCAGGACCTCTACTCAAATTTATTTCAGAATTTCACATATAAAATAGCCATTTGTGTAATACAACCTGCATCTTGTTCAAAACAGTAATTATTATGGCTGATGTTTGACAGCAAGCCTAAAAGTCAAAGATCAGAAGAGTGCTCCTTTCTCGATATGTATACAAAATATCACATACCAGGAATAGCCTATTAAGCTGGACTTATGCAACCTGCATAAGTTAACACAGAAAATAAACACAGGCATATTTATGCTCTGGACTAGATGGCGGAAGCAGCAGAAGCATCCGCCCTCCCTCCCAAAGACCTCCAGCAGCCGTTTGCTTTATTTGCAGGCAGAGGTGGTGGTGGGGGCCGTAGAGCACCCCCGCCCACGCCAGCCCTCCCAAAGCACCTCCATGGATGGCAGCAGTGGCAGGAGCATCTGCCCGCCCTCCCAAAGACTTTTGGTGGCTGCTTGCTTTCTTGCAGGTGGTTGCAGTGGCGGGAGAGCAGAGCAGGGTGGATGGATGTCCCAGCCAGGGCTGCACATGCGATGCTCAATTTTCAACAACCCCCGGCTGGGACATCCACCTGCCCTCACTGCACCACAGCTGCCATGTGGTAGGGAAATCTGGGAAAGCGCCTCTTGGGATGGAGCCATGCCGGCTTAGCCAGCCAGCCGAGCCTGGGGGCGGGAAAGCCTGGAAAAGTCCGGGGACCATAGGGAAGGCCTGGAAAAGTCTGGGGATGGTGGGGAAGGGGCTAGCGCAACTCGCAGGCTTACCTGTGAGCAGGAAGATCAGAGCTGCTCAGTTGGGGTGCAGGCACCATGTGGGAAGGCTAGAATGGCAAGCCATGAGGACCCAGGAGGGGAGGAGTGACTGGGCAGGGTGAGTGGCAGGCAGGTGGGTGGGGTAAGCGAGTGAGCAGAGACTGGGTGACTAGGTTGGAGGTGTGGCCAGCCAGATGTTGCTACTGGTTTGGTGACCCATGCCAAATTCTTGCTACTGGTTCACCCAAATCGGTGAGAACCGGCTGAATACCACCACGGCTGCCCATTGGCCGTAGTTTGAGGACCCCTGATTCATTCCATCAAGATGGCTAATCAAGCTGTGGGAATATGCTTCAATGTGCAAAATTTCCTACTTTAAAAGTAAATCTGACAGAATTTAATTCAGATTGGAAACTATCTCTAAACTGTCTCTCACTCTCTCTTTCTCTCTCTCTCTCTCTCTTTCTCTCCACTTTGTAGAAAAAATACTAAATGAAGTACAGAAAGGAACATGAAAAAAGAATTAAAGAATATAATACATGGATTCATACCACATTAAAAAGTTGGCCTTCTATAGCTATAAAACACTTATTTCTATTTTACAGGGTTTCTACATTGGAACTGGATAGAATCTATTGTAGTTCATAATTTTGTTGTATTCTGTGATTTGGATTGTGCTGGCCCTGGTTCCTGACATTAATGTTTTGTTTACAACTGAAGAGTGATTTTTCAATGATATGATATAATATGGTATAACTAGTCATTCCCAATCAACTAATTTTGCTGGAATATTATAACACTTTTGGAATTCGTAAATCTTTTCTTTATTCATTGGTATTTTAGTCTTTTCCACCCCTTTTCTTTGTCTGTTATCTTTCTTTGACATGTTTAATAAAATATATTTTAAAAAGGGAATATTTTCTCCCAAAACTTCTGAATTTGCAAAAAAAAAAAGAAATATTAGATTTTTAGAATTCTGCAATTAAGCAGCTGTCAGTGGCTTACAATAAATACAGAATCTGTAGTTCAATAATAATATTATAATAAGAACATAAAAAGAGTGTCTGAACTTGTCTTAATATCAGAGTACAAAAGCACTAGGACACAATCCTAACTAATTAAAAAAAGATCACAGCACCAACCCATATAAGACTCTGTAAGTAAAACACAGCACTTTGAATTTTACCCAGAAATCTCTTGACCAATCTTTCATTTATAGATTTGACCTTTTATTGGCAACTATCACTCCATATTTCAATCCATTTTGTTTTAGAATAGAATCAGTCAGGTGCATTTGCTCAGTTAGATGAAGCTGAGGAGAATGGGGAGCAGAGATCCAGGGGCACATAATTTTTAGAATATAACAACAGGAATAGAATATTTTCAAAAGATCAACAATGTTAACTTCATTATGAAATCACTATTTAAATCTAATATTCCAGGATAGCCAGCTTGTTCTGGAAAGGATTCAAATGCGGCAATGAAGGAAAGATATTCTAAATATTTTTGCTATGAATTAGAAACTCTTGTTCTTCCTGGAATCTCCTCAGTAGTTTGAAAAAGGCAGCCTGTCAGCATCCCAAAGCAATTTAAATGTGGTCAAAGTGTACAAGAATGTAAAAAGAATCATTATGATGGCAGTTGACGGCAGCTTGCCAGTAGTAATTAACCAAAAAGAGTGAGATTATTTTAGTCATCTAGTGAACAGCAAACAATAGTCAAGAGTGAAACTGATAGACTGAAATATCTTGCTGAAAGAAGTGAAGCTCAGCTGATGCCCAGCCTAGCACCCATATTTTTTTTAAAAAAAAAATATTGCTTCAGAACACAATTCAAACACCAATAGTCCTATTTAACTTTTTGCTGAAGGAAGCCACTTCACCTTGTTTCAACTGGGCTGCAGAACTGATTTTATGTTCCTTTCCTGCCAGTGTTGCCTGTGGAAAAAGCATTTTCCCCTGAGTTTGATAGCAGAAGAAACATCCCATCCTGTTCGCATCCCTGTAGAATTAATGTACACTTAGATGGTAAATAACAATCTGGTGTTGAACAGGGTCTACAGTCAGAGATAAATGAGCTTCCATACTTTATGCTGAGCTGTGCAAAAGAAATGGAAAGAGACTCTCAAGAAAATGAGATAAGAGAAATGGTAGGAAGCAAAGAACCCAGCTTATTGACAAGGGCTTTCATTTTTCATGAAAAAAAAAATCCATGTCCCTAGGGAAGACTGTGCTACTAATTATGATTTGTATTGAAAGGATTTGGGGAGATCTGCAATAAAATGAGATGGCAAATGACTACTTCTCCACAATTGGCCTTGTGGGCAAGGCTGTAAATCTAGGTTTAAATTTGAGGGTTTCCCAGTTGATGCTTTAAGAATTTGTTTCTAATTTCCCCGAAAGCATAGTTGCTGTGGCCTCTATTAGCAAATACCCAGAAATGATTATCTTCAGTTGTGTAGCTGCAGTTGAATTCAGGCAGTGCTTGGCTAAGGTGACTTGGTAAAACCCTTGCCAAGTATTTTTACAAAAGTGCTGTTTGGAACATCTATTATATTACTTGTCTTGATAAGATATAAGCACATTTATGCTTTCTTTCAAATGGTGAAATAAGTACTGAAAAATTCATCATGCAGGAAATAAAGAAAAGATATTTATTATCTAACCAGCACCATCCAACCATCCTGGTTAAGTTTCAGAGTGTTACTTATGCTTGCAGAAAGATTAAATGCTTCTTTCCTTCCTAAGGATCTATTCCTTTTACTTCAACAGAAACACTATATTATTTGGAAGTTCTCAGTCTGATGCCTTATTCATAGTATGTAAAAGTAAACACAGTCACCTATCAAGTATGTAAGATGCAAGGAAGTGGCAGCATTACTTCAAGATCCTATGTTCTGGAACTTTCTCATAAGGCTCTCATAAGTCAGTGAAATAACATAGCTGATATAAGTGGAAAAATATCTCCAGTTAGACCTGCTCTCCAAACCTGGAATGATTGTGTTACTATTTTAAAAAATGTAAACTTCAGGATAAATAATATTCTTGTACTATGGAGGGAGAACATGGCTGTACACTTAGTGCATCAGTCAAAATAGCCCAGGTCAATATAGAACACATTTTAAAATGCAAATTCAGAAAATGAGAAATAGAATATTAGCAAGTATTTCCTATTACATTACAAGAGACTTATTGTTTTAAAATAAATATTACTGCTTTTAAATTGATAACAGAACAAAAAACCAAAGGGAATAAACAGAAAGATATATACATGATTAAAAAATACATAACAAGTGGCTAAAAATAAGTGAAGCAAAATACAACAAAAAATATTTTTTAAATTAAATTAGAGTATGTTGTTACAACTGTAAACAATTACAAATCTATAATTAGCTAATGCAAACACTATTCATATATTTTTAATACATTTATATGACTATTGCATTTTTTAACTTATTGTAATTTGTATAAATAAGTCTTCTATTTTGTTATATTTATCCGTACAAAGTTTATGTCTAGGCAATCCGCTCATAAGTAGATTAAGTCTTCAATGCATTGAGTAAATGGAGTCGTATATTTATTTTTCTAATGTTGCTATATCAATCTTTTAGTTATAATAAGGGCGCAGACAATCCATTAATGTTCTCCAGGTGTCAAATTCTATGTACTAGGTTAGTAATTCAACTGAATATCAGTCTCTGAAAATTTTAGATTTTGTTGTACACACTTATATAGTCCACTACTATCTCCCAAAAACTTAATAGACATAGGACATTGTAAAAAAAAAGAAGCATTATTCTTATTAAATCTCCAATAAAATACTGTCCCAGACAATCCTGTTCTATAGAGACATCCAATAAGATCTAAGTATTTTTGTTGTTGTGTAAGTTGTAGTTTAAGGCCTATTGACTGACTTGCTTCTGAATTCTCCCATTGTCTTGACTCTAGGCAATAAAGAGGATTATTCAATTCATCTCTTATTATCTGCATATTAAATTGATTTATTGATAACTAATATTTATAGAAACTAATAGATGTTTAATTTTAAAAGATTTAACCAATTGTTTTAGTATGAAAATGCTTCTGGTCCAAACAATGCTATTAATAAATGTTGCAACAATATTTCATTCCTTCCCATTCCCCAGAAAAAATACCTTGCAGACATTAGTCACAATAACAAAGAAGCACAAGATTGTTCTATAGATCATAAAAAGCAACTTTTCATGCTTTGCAACTGTGCATGTGATGGCAGAACAAACATTGGACCACTAAGTTTGTTGGCTGGGAATAGACAGCAGGTACTTAATAGTGGCAAAAGCCCTGAGCCGATGGATCCCAGCTTTAATATAGCCGAAGATCTCTAAAGTTTGGAATACATAACCTTTAGAAATACCCTAAGAAAGAATTGCCTAGGGCTTACAATTATACTTCCAATTTATTTGCCAGAGAATGTGACTTCAAAGCCCATTCTCTACTTGAATGCCCAATTGTAAGTGAATGTTTGTGCATGCCTTCAAGTCAGTGTTGATTCCTGGTGACTGCTTGGACCAGATTTTGGAAGTAGTTTGCTGTTGCCTGCTTCCTAGGGAGAAGGAATGCTCATCTCTCACTTTTGACAGAGTGGCACTAGTCTGAGGCTGACTTCATGCTTAAGGTAGGTCTAGAACCAGTGGTTCCTTGGTTTCTAGCCAGGTGCCATAACCACTACACCAGACTAGCTCTCTAAGTCAAGTAGCAAAAGATAGTAAATGTCTTGGCTCTTCCAAGTATGAGATAAGTTTTATCCATCTCTTGATATCTTCCTCCCTGATTTTCTGTCTCTCCACAGGAAGCCTTTTATATCTTGGGTCTATAGAGATTCTCAGTCCTTCAGGACATGGTTGTCCCAGTGGTGTTTTTTTCAAAAAGCAACTGGACTTTGCTTTTCCTTGAAGACATTTTGCTTCTCATCTAGGAAGCTTCTTCAGTTCTGACCAATATATGTGTCCTGTGTTATTTGTTACGTCACCAACAGAAAATGTTTTAATGGATGCACTTCATGAACATTTTCTTCATTAAATTACTGATAAATTCCCAATGAACAGCTACATGGAGCTCTCTTCCTTAATCCCCATCTCTATGACATTAGGAAGGCAAAGAAGTGAGGGTTAGTTTATACATAATTACATCACAATTTAATTTGAAAGGAGCCTGTGTCACATTTAAAGCAGAAACATAATTTTCAGTAATGAACTTTTATCCTTCCACCATCACCTTCAACTGGAGTAGATACAGCAGTTAAATTCAGAGCAAGCTCTAAGTTCTAGGCCAGGCACTTTAAGGGAGTGGGTTGATTTGAGCTGAAAAATCCAAAAAGTGGGGAAATCCTTGACTTGCTGTCTGAAGTCTGTGATTGTGATTGGATTTCCCGTTATAATGGTAGAAGTCAGTATATTATGGTTCCTGCAGAAATAGATTTAAAAAGAAACATCAGCGCTAAGCGTCGTCCTAATTCACTCTAGATTTTAACTTCTGAATAGCTAAAATTCCATTTGTATTTTTTTTAAAACAGCCTATCTTTATCATTCAAGCCATTGCTAAAAAGCAGTGAAAATAATGTATATGCTTGCATATAAGTTCATCCATGGATAAGCTGACCCTACACATTTTAATTTTCACCATTGGCTGATCTGTGGGTAACCCATGGATTACCCATTTTTCGTGGTATTTAAGTTAAGAATTCAAGAGTCGGGGTTCGAAACAATACTTTCTTGTCATTTTAGTTCATTTGGCAATATGAAATACAGTCTACTGGATAATCGATTCCTTTACATTTGGCTAACATCCATGCTGGTAAGGTCTTGGGAACGTCACTAAGAGCAAGTTTTTCTTTATTTCCTAGTCTGCACCAAGTTGGGAATACAATTTTCACACCATTCCCCCCCCACCCCCCACCCCCCAAAAAAGGCTGGTAGATCTGGTGAGTTAATGACCCATCTCTCTTCTTTGGGACAGTAACCATGATGATTTATCAGATGTAGAAGAGAGTGACAGACTTGTGCAAATTACCCAGCGGGAACGGGGGGAGAGGCCTGGATTCTGCACTTATTCAATCTGGAATAACTCTGACCTGCTGACAAAGGCAGAGCTATTTTTAAAAATCTACAAGTCAGCAGAAATCTCTCGCTAGCAGCTTTCGCTACTGTTACTGCTACTGCTGCTGGTGAGCAGGAAAAGAATTAGCCAGGAAAACTGATGTTAGCCCAGCAGATAATAGCCTCAAAGGAGATAGGTGAGAAATATTCTGAGAAATACCTCTTCTCTCCCTAATCCTTGCCTCTCCGGATGAGTTATTATAGGGAGCAGAAGTATGCCATGCTACCTACTCCATAGGTAAATCCCCAGGCAGAGCCATCCCAGCAAGATTGGGCTTTCTGAAAAACTACTGCCTGACTAATACCTACTCTTCTGAGATTCCCAGCATTCCTCAAAGTAAAATGTCTATAATGTGCTGCCCCCCCCCTTTTCCCGCCACGCTTATCTAGTAGAATTGTTGCTTTCTGAGCATTAAAGAAACCCAGAAGCTGGGGCGGTGGGGAGAAGATAGTACCTCAGTGATGTCCATCCAATGTCCATCTCTCCCTCCATTTCCCTCTCCCTCTCCCTCCCTCCCTCTCTCTCTCTCTCACACACACACACACACACACACACAAACACACAAACACACACACACACACACACATACACAGACAGAAGTAACTTACAGTTAACACATGCTTTTCACTGTCTTTCATCATGGTTGATATTGATATCATCCAAACCCATGCCATCAAAATTGCTGCTATGTCTGTCAATACATTTAATCAGGGAGTTAAAAAAGTAAGAGAGGGCCTATTATAAACGAGGACAGAGCTAAGTTTTTAACCTGGAACTTTTGGTTGGTGGATTTGTTAATTATTTTATGCCAGCCGTAGCACTGTGGCTTTGGTGTGTTTTTCACCTCTAAGTGGAAAGAAATTGTGTTGCAATTGTCAGCCAACATTGTTTCCAACATACCTAGAGACTTCAATTTAGAGAAAGCTGAAGTAGACCATGCCAAGATTGATGGATTACTGATTCGGTATACTGAAAAAAATGATGTTTTAGAGGAGCCTGCTCATCAGGAACTTACACAGTAACAGAGCTTTTTAATCTAATAATTTAGACATGCACTGTAGCATTCCAAAGCAAACATGATTAGACTTGTCAGATAACAATTGAATTTTACCCATTAGGTGAAGTTTCAATAAAGGAAAGGACCTTATTTAAATATCAAGTTTCCCCCAGTAATGTCAGAATAGTTCTAGATGACCAGGCATTTTGGCTTCTAATGCTTCTGATTCTTTAACATACTGTGAGGACTGTTGTGTTTTGGCTGCTTACATGGCTCAAGGTATTATAAGCATGAGGATATCTATTTATTTGTGAATCCATAACAGTCACCAAAAACTAATAACCAATTAAAATTTTCCCTTCCTAACCAAGATCTGAGCACAGAGAACAATTAGTTAGTTAGTGCTTACTTGGTCCATCTCTTTAATTTCAAAAATACAATAAAATTCTGAGTGCCATGAACTGATCTGGCACTAAGAGTATCTATACACCATCTCATTGGATTGCAATCCAAGGAGAGGAGAGGACAGGAGAAGAGATGAAGTTTTTTGGAACATGATCTTTGGGTTAAACTCACACTTGCTTTAAGGCACAGTTCTCCTTTTTCTCCTCCCCCCCACCTTCCCCCACATCTTCTTTTTCTTTTAATCTGGTTGTACCCGGCAAGCAGACAGAATTCAAAAGTCCCCAGAGTGGCCACTTTTCTACATAAGTTACAGAAGGTCCTTGGACCTCCTGAGCAGCTGGTGTGAGCCTGTAATTACCATAATTAGCTTTGGGACCATGTTCCATCCCAGTGCCAATTTTGTTTCTACAGTAACCAGACTGGAGTGTGTGTGAGCCTTTGCACGCACCCCAGCTGGAAAAAGCTCTTTTTACAATCAGAAAGATCATTAAAAAAAACCATGGATGCCAGTGCCAAGCTCCTGGCTTCAAATACAATTTCAGCTCTGCAGTATTGGACCATACAAACTGTCTCCTCATTAAACAAAGCACTGTTTGGAATTACCAATCCCTGCCATCATCTTCATTTAAAGGCATAGTAGTGAATTTCTGATGATCAGTTATTTTGAAAGAAGTTATATGAAGTTGCTTGAGGAGTGGGCAGTCATATTAAATCATGATAGACAGGTAGATTATATATATATACATGTAAGTACCCACGAAAACTTAAGAATATATATAATGTCGTGGGAAAATACCCGAACAAAGCTGAATACCATACATACATACATACATACATACACACATACATACATGTTTTCTTAAGTTTTCGCGGGTACTTACATGTATGGAATTCAGCTTTGTTCGGGTATTTTCCCACTTCATTGTAGTTGTGCTTTTAAAGTTATAGCAATGTTTCGGCAGAATCTCTTCTGCCATCATCAGGCTTCTGTATTGTGTTTGTCTGTGATTCAGACTTTCACAGCCATTTCAGTTTTATCAATATCTTCTGTCTGTTTTGTGGCTTTTTGTGTCTTGATTGGCTGGCAACATTGTGTTTCTTGTATTGGAGGCTTTTAGAGCAGCTTGGCTCCGAGTAAACAGACGGCTATCATTTATTAGGAAGCTAGGTTTCATCTGGGTGCCTGGTTGGGATGCGTTTGAGCTGGAGGTATCAGGGGGAATCTGTTTGTGCCCAGGTGTTTGCCTGGCTTGTGGTGTGGAGATTTTTTGTTTGTGAGTGCAGGCTTCCAAATAATTGACAGTCTGGTGGAATCATCTCTTCTATTCAAAGACCTGAAAGCATGAATATATTAGAAGATATTAGAAACACCAATCAAGCAGAACACAGCAAACTCCAAGACCAATAAACACAGACCAAGACTCCCAACCAATCAGGATGAAGAAAAAAACATTCTGGTACAGCAGTAGGCTAGCCCCAAATTTAAAACTGAAACGGCTGTGAAAGTCTGACTCACAGACGAACACAATACAGAAGCCTGATGATGTCAGATGAGATTCTGCCAAAACGTTGCTACAAATTTAAAAGCACAACTATAATGACGTGGGAAAATACCCCAACAAAGTTGAATGCCATACATGTAAGTACCACTGAAAGAACTTAAAACAAATATAATATATATATATATATATATATATATATATATATATATATATATATACACACACAACACACACACACACACACACATACACACGCACATACACATACACATACACATACATACATACATACACAGAGAGAGAGAGAGAGAGAGAGAGAGAGAATGAGATGGATAGATAGATGTAGGTAGGTTAGTAGATAGATAGATAGATAGATGATAGATAGATAGATAGATAGATAGATAGATAGATAGATAGATAGATAGATAGATAGATAGATAGATAGATGCAGAGGTGAGCTGCTACCAGTTCTAGTAAACTGGTAGTTAAGATTCTATGCAGTTTGGTGAACCAGCAAATCCAGAGGTGGTATTCAGCAGGTTCTGACCAGTTCTGGAAAACCGGTAATGGAAAATTTTAATAGTTCGGAGAACCGGCAAATATAACCTCTGACTGGCCCCACCCCCATCTATTCTCTGCCTCCCAGCTGATTGGCTGGGTATTGTTTTGTTGCCCTGCACAGGAGAATGGAGCTGGAAAGCAGGTTAGTGAGGTGGGGAGGGAATGGGGATTTTGCAGTATCCTTCCCTCTCCACACCCACCAAGCCACACCCACAGAACCAGTAGTAACTATTTTGGAATCCCACCACTGAGCAAATCCCACCACTGGCTGGCCCCTGCCCCTGCCCATTTTTCAGCCTGTTTTTTGGCCATTTTCAGGCCATTTTGGGGGCCCTTTTCAGGAGGTTTTGGGGCCAAAAACCTCATGAAAAATGGCCTGAAAACGCCCCCAAAATGGCCTGAAGATGGCCCCAAAATGACCCAAAAATGTCCTGAAAATGGCTTGAAAACAGCCCCAAAACAGGCCAAAAAACAGATGGAGGCCAGAGGTGATATTCAGCAGTTTCTGACCAGTTCTGGAGAACCGGTCGCGGAAATTTTGAGTTCGGAGAACCAGCAAACACCACCTCTGACTGGAGATTTTACAGTATCCTTCCCTTGCCACACCCCCAAGCCACGCCCACAGAACTGATAGTAAAAATTTTTCAATCCCACCACTGGTGGGGGCGGGGCCAGCCAGTGGTGGGATTAGCCTTAACTGGCTGAATCTTACCTCTTCCTTTGAGGCAAGTGGCTGGGAGGCGGGGGCGGGTGTGATGAGTGACAGCACTCAGTCACATGACCAATCAGTCATGCATACCCAGCCAAAGAACCAGTTGTTAAAAAATTTGCAGCCCACCACTGGATAGATAGATACGGTAGATAGATAGATAGATAGATAGATAGATAGATAGATAGATAGATAGATAGATGATAGATAGATAGATAGATAGATGATAGATAGATAGATAGATAACCCAACACAATAATTTTGAGCCCTCCCCAGTTTAGCCCTTTCTTAAACGTAATGAACCAAATATTTGATATGCTATTTGGTAAATTGGGGTTCACACATCTGGAGGAGAAAAGGTTAAGAACCGTTGGCAGTAGAAGTGTGCGAACAAAGGGAACAGAATATTTTATACAATGAAATAAATATGACGTCCTCTTCTAATTGAAGATATCAGAACTCCACAGAACAGAAGTTTCTTAACTCAGAAAGGAGGGTTCTCATTTTAAAAATGATTTGATTACTTTTGTCAGTTACTTAGCCATAGCAACACAAGCCAAAATTATAGTTTTAAACATGAGTGAGTTCCACTAAATCCAATAGTCTTTCCACCTTCTACATGTGCATTATCTGTCAACCTTACAAAGGAAACCAGATGAGCTAATTCTGCTTTTTTGTCAGGTAGTATTAACATCTTGCACATCGGAAAGCATTTCTCTTTCCCTCTTTACTTTGTAGCTACAAAACTAGAGGTTCTCTTCTGAATCTCTTTCCCCACCCATATTCCTGCTGCAGGCTAAGCTACCTTTTATAGCAACAGCAATAGCACTTAGACATATATATCACTTCTTAGTGCTTTTACAGACCTTTCTAAGTGGTTTACAGCATATTGCCCCCAACAAACTGTGCCCTCATTTTATTGACCTCAGAAGGATGGAAGGCTGAGTCAACCTTGAGCTGGTAGAACTTGAACTGCAAACTGCTGGCAATCAGCAGTCACCAGAAATAGCCTGTAGTACTCAGTGGCACAGTGGTTACAGTGCATATTGCAAGCTACCTCTGCTGCGGCCAGCTGCCTGCAATTTGGCAAATTGAATCTCACCAGGCTGAAGGTTGACTCAGCCTTCCATCCTTCCGAGATGGATAAAATGAGGATCCAAATTGTTGGGAGCAATATGCTGACTTGGTAAACTGCTTAGAGAGGGCTGTAAAGCACTGTAAAGCAGTGTATAAGTCTATTGCTATTGCTACTGCACTCTAACCACTGCGCCACCACGGCTTTTGTGACTGTTCCTTCTGTAGCATCTCATTGACCTGCCTCTCAAGGTCATTCCCACATACCATGATGGACATAACACTGTTTTGCCACTTCACAGCAGGGAAAGTCAGTTAGACTGGTAGATGAATCTTCTGCTGTGGGAATGGCACAGCCTAAATGACACATCTGATTGGTTAAAGAGCTACTAAAGGTGATGCAAGGAAAGCCACCAACTACCTGGCTGGCAATTACCTTAGTCCTCCAGTATCATGCCTGTCCGATCCAGACTCCATCTGCCTGTTATGGCAGAGCCAACCCTGGCAGAAGGTTCACTTTTATTGATTCCTTCCTTGAAGCCACTTTTCATGATTCCTCATTCATAACATTCTAAGGCTGAGAATTAGAGTGAGACCAAAGTGTTTACACAATCATTACATTACATTAACATTTAAATAAATAAAAATAAATAAATGATTCCAAAATAAAAACACAAGAAGAATAAAATAATTTTAAACAAATTATTTGAACACGCCTGGAGCTACTAATAATTGATCCATTCCTATGTCCTTCTTCCAAAGTGCTCAGAGCAGCATGCATGGCTAATTTTTCCAACCTAATTCAAATCTTTTCAAACTCCCTGAAAGAAACGAAGAGATTTTCCACAGGAATGAATGGAAAGCTGTCATGCTATGCCAGCATGGTAGTGATTGTCCTGATTCCTTTTCTTGTCTTCTTGTGTGTTCTGTGCCTAGCTAACCAAATATATTATCCACTTAGGTTGGCAGGGGAATATTTTGAGCTAATTGCTGATAAACAGCTAATAGCTTGTCTGTCTAGTCCAGGGGTCTTCAAATTTGACAGCTTTAAGACTTGTGGACTTCAACTCCCATAATTCCTCCCCCAGTCATGTTAGCTCAGGAATTCTGGGAGTTGAAGTCCACAAGTCTTAAACTTGCCAAGTTTGAAGACCCTTGGTCTAGTCCATGCTCCTAATATTCAGGCTCTTCCTTCAAATCAACATTACCTGGATGTGGTAAATTACCAACTCACAGTCAAGGCTGATCTATTCAGATGAACACACATTTTTTAGAAGGGGAAAAATGCTGCTGCACCATCTGTATTTTTGCACTTTCTGGGATTTTCCATTTTTTAAAAAAATTGCCAGATTGATTTATGATACCACTGATAATGGTCAATCAATATTGTCATCCAGATTCTTAATTGTGTAGGGATGCTTTCTGGCAATGACAGAACCTTATCAGAATCTTTGGGATAGCTAGCAGCTCCTGAAGGAGGTCCTCCTTTAGGAATACAGGGGCTAAAGTTAACATAGCAGTGAAGATATTAGCTCAGGAGTCCATTAGACCAGGAGTACCCAAACCCCAGTTTATGGACCAGCACCGGGCTGTGGCACACAACAAACAAGAGAAGGCTGTCCATGGGATGCAGGCAGTGTGAGAAACCACATGCCCTCTGGCCAGTAGAAAAACTACTCTTCGTGGAACCGGTCCCCGGTGCCCAAAAGTTTGGGGCCCATTGCATGAGATCCATACTCAAAAATTGCCCATCAAGACACAGGCATGAAACACTTCTATGCCTGTGATTTGTTAAGGCACAGCTAAATGGCTTGATTAAAGAGTTGACACACACTGTCATGTGAAATGGTCAGATATTCCTTTCTGTAAGCCCATAGCTACATGGTTTTAACATTTTTTAAGGACTGCAATCTGTAGAAGAAAGAAAAGGAGAAAATAAGAAATGTACAAAGTAGAGGCTTCCCTTCCAGCCTGTACTCACCCATAGCCCCTCCTTTCATCTACTGCTGTATGGCCAGGCAGATTATAGCTCGCTACGGATTTCAGCAGACAAGCCCTCCTTAAACTGGTCAATTAAACTTTTCTTACTCCTGCCCACATCCTGGGCCTGAAGTTGAAACTCTGTAGCCTATCCCTGTACCAGTGCTCTGTCAGTGAGGAACTCATCTGGTCTTAGAAGTAAGTTATGTGCAGTTTGCTTTGAGCTAGAAAGGAGACATTATCAATTTGGCAAGGAAATAGGCACCCAAAGCCAAATTGTAGGCTCTGGTGGCAGGATGTGCAGAGGCTGTGTCTGAGAGAAGACTTAGTTTGGGTGGGTTTTATGGTCTGAGCTCACTGGATCATCTGGGTAACCACCTGGTATAGATTGCAGAGCAAGATGTTGGATTGCTCAGTTGGGTCCTCTGTGGATTGGTAACCATTTTGATTGCTTTTGATTCTGGAACAGAAGTATAATGGCTCCCATCTCTTCCTTGTGGGACTGGAGAGCCAGCAATCAAGCTATTCGGCTGCTGGTTTGAATTTAGCAGAAGCTACCCTGACATTTTACACAGCAAAGAGAGATAAGAATTTTCACTGCGTAATAGAATAGAGCATTTAAAGCAGTCAATTGCCCTCTATAAACATAAGATTGCAGCCTCCTCTTACACCCACTGAAAGTAAAAACTAAAGTTTTTTCCCCTTACCTTTCCCAAAGGTTAATGAACACCTTACTTTGTGTCGCTTGGGCTTGATGGTATGGAACAAGTGGTTGATGACATATCTGACATTCCTTTTCTGGGAAAGTAAATTCCAACCAAACTCCCATGTTCAACGTATATATAAAATCATACATTGCAATGTCCTACCTGTCAATGAATACTTCAGTTTCAACCAGAACAACACAAGAGCAAACAATAGATACAAACTCAAGGTTAATCAAACCAAACTTGATTGCAGGAAATACGACTTCAGAAATAGAGTGGTCAATATCTGGAATGCTCTACCTGACTCTGTGGTTTCTTCCCCAAACCCCAAAAACTTTAACCTTAGACTGTCTACTATTGACCTCACCCCTTTCCTAAGAGGTCTGTAGGGGGCGTGCATAAGCGCACCAATGTGCCTACCATCCCTGTCCTATTGTTTCCTTTATCTTTTTATTTTTCTTATATGCATCCATGTATTCATAACTATGTTTTTACTTATACCTATTATCTTGTAAGCAATTGACCAAAACAAACAAACAAACAAACAAACAAATAAATAAATAAATAAAGTGTCTGAATAACACAAGAAAGGCAGAAGCAGTGTTGGATGTAACTGAAAGGAGCTTCTTACATAAAACATTACAAATATGATGTATATCTATAGTATGTATGTGTGCATGTGAATGTGCTGGAGTAGGTAGTCGGTATGCTACCTGCTCTAACATATGCCAGTGAAACATGGACACTAAACTCACAATTGATACAAAAGTTACAAGTGGCGCAAAAAGCCATGGAAAAACACATGCTTGGCATTATGGGGCAAGATAGAAAGACCTGCACATGGATTACAGAACAAACAAAGTGTACGATATCATCAAGAGAGTAAAAGAATTGAAATGGAAATGGGCTGGTCACAAAGCAAGAAGAACTGATGGCAGGTAGACCAAGGCAGTCATAGAATGGATCTCACTTGATAAAAAGCATCCACACAAAAAAGAGACTTAAAACAATATGGACCAATGACATCAGCAAGTTTTGTGGGCCCAATTGGCAAAAGAAAGCTCGGGACTGTATTGGTTGGAAAGATGCAGATGCAGACCTTCATTCTGCAGTGGATAGACAATGGCTAAGATGACAACGATGATGTACATGTGTGTATAAATCTATGATGTCTTTGATTTACAACAGTCCAGTTAGTGAGCATTCAAAGTTACAACAGTATTAGAAAAAAGTGATTTATGACAATTTTTCACACTTAGAACTGTTGCAGTATCCCCCTAGTCAACATGATCAAAATTCAGACGCTTGGCAAATGGCTCGTATTTATGATGGTTGTAGTGTCCAGCCATCATGTGATCATCTTTTGTGACCTTCTGACAAGCAAAGTCAATGGAGAAGCCAGATTCACTTAACAACCTTGTTGCTAACTTAACAACTACAGTGATTCACTTAATAGCTGTGGCAAGAAAGCTCGTAAAATGGGGGAAAACTCACTTAACAAATGTTTCTCTTACCCATAGAAATTTTGGACTTAATTGTTGTGGCCCACCAGCAGCCAGTGGAGCTGGCAGCAGACTCGGACAGTGAGAAGGTTGAGGAGGAACATGGGCCAGTCCTGGAGTCTGGGGAAGGCCTTACCTTAACCCTAACGTGTCCAACAGTTATCAGCTGCCTTCAGAGTCGGAGATGAGTGGGGCAGAAAAACAGCTGGAGCCTGTTCCTGATGTGCGTATGTGCAGAGCTGTCAGGAGAAGGGAACAGTTAAGGAACAAGGGTCGGCTCAGGAGTAAAGGCATAGATGGATGATGAATGGCCCTTCCCATAGAGTGGTGTTTGCAGGAGACAATTAGTTTGTTTAATTAGTGTGAAGATAAATTAGTGTTTATCTGAGTCCATGACTCACAGAGACTCCTTGCCAAGTATTTCCTTGGACAGCGTTGCACTTGGAAGCTATCGGCCTGGGAATTCTCCAAGCCTGATAAAGTCTGTGGTTGCAATTCACCCTTGAAAGACTGTTTGCCGGGAATTTGCTGGATGTGAATGATAGGAATGCACATTAGCCAAATAAAAAGGGGTTTTGTCGGGACAAGGAGACTGTTTTGTGATTTTGTGAAGCCTAAGTCAGAACTTTAATTGTGGTTGTAAGTCAAGGGCTACCTATGTGTGTAGTAGAGGAATAAATGGGTAGAGGAGCACTATTTGATTTCGCCAACTGCACTAAGGTCACTACTGAGCTAGCAACATAACCAGAACTTAAGCAGGATTTTTTTCCCTTTGCTGTCTCAAACATCTCTGTGCCACACACAGAATCCCCTCTACAATTCAAGCATTCTTTCCCTGCATTAAATATCTTAACAGGAATATTTGAGTAGAAGGAATATGATGCTCAATTCAAATGATGCTTGAACTTCTCTCTCTCTTTTCTTTTTTGCGACAGAGAGAGCTTGGAGATGTGAGGCAAGGCCCATTCAAAGTTCTGCTATAATTTTCTCTCTTGTAGTAGCTCTGTTTATTTGAAGAAAAGATAGTTAGAAGATATGAAGTATAGTTTCATGTTCAGCACCACAAAGTGCTCTTCATTTACAAAGCCTAAATTCACCTCTCTGGGATTTTTCTCTCAGCAGTCCGAATTTCAATTTCTCTTGTCTCTTTTCTCAAAGAAACATTTGATGGAGGCATAGGGGAAGTATAAACAAGAAGCAATAATGAATCTTGATCACTGGAGTAGCCTGAGCTCTGACCCTTTGCTAAGTCCAAGGAAAAATACAAGCTTCCTTGTGACTTGGGTGCAACTACTTCAGTCCCTCTCAAAGTTGGCATTGAATTGCAATTTTAATGTAATAGAAAGGAAATAGAAATTATAGAAATTATCAATAACCAAAGGAGAAGCATATATTATTATTGTAATTGTGCATAAATTTAATCAAGTTTAAATTTTGTCCCCATTGGGTTATATATATACTTCAAGGCTACCCTTGAATGGCCTTGTAATAAGGGGAAGATTTGACTTTAATACTGTATGGGTAAAGGATAACTGAAGCCTGCCTTGGATTTAAGATGGAGTTTCATGGAGTTGAAGAAAACAAGTGTCACTGGGGCATGGTTGGGCCATAATTTTGCATAAGTGCAGGGAACAACCCAAAGAGTATGCACCAAAGCTCCAGGCTCCAGGCCTTGTGTTTTCCTGCAGAAGATAGCAAGGGCTGAGGAAGTCGTAGCCCTTCAGGTATTGCTGAACTACCGGGAATCTTCAGCATTGATATTGCTGATCTTGTATAAAATGAGAATTGTAACTTAGCCCACCTAGAAAACCACCCTTTGTTTGAAAATTCCTGCCTCCAAGTTGCCCTCCAAACACAGCTTCCCTTGCTCTGCGATCCTGCCTTGCGAATTAGGTAATTGCTGGAATCATCTCCCACCCACTGGCTCCTCTCTGGCAGCAGCACTCTTGGCTCCTCCTTTTCCTGGCTCCAAGAATTTTCCAAAGACAAAATGAAGCCAGTCACCCATTGAGTCTGGAGAGGTTGAGTTACGTCCATAAAGGCCAGTGGGAGTGTTTAGTCTGGGGCACTCATAAAGGACTGAACTGTGCTCTGTGCTCCTGCAGATGCACTGAGGAACTGAAGGCCGCTTGGTGAATGCCTTGCATCACATAGAAAGATGTGTCTTTGTTCTCAGCCAGGCTGTACTCCTTCCTAAACATCACTCTACTCTCTGTTAGGCCCTGTGTTTGTAGAGTTCAGCGTCTGAGGGCTTCAACCTGGGTGTTAACTTTATACATTTCACAGCTCCAGTGGTTAAATAAATATATGGTGCCATGCTGACTTGCAGGCAGACTTAGAGGGAAGGATGTGTGTGGGGGATACATGGCTTCATTGTGTGATTTAGATGGATAAACGGATCTACGAATTACCAACTTTGACATGGGATTTGATAATGCTTTGTTTTCTGTGATGAGGAAGTACATTCATTTTCCATGATGAGAGTGGTGATGATGGTGACGGTGATGATGATGGTGCTAATGGTGATGTTTTCTGGCATGACTACTCCTTTTTATAGTAGATTATTGGAAGGATGATCAGAAAGGAAAATACCTTTCGGATGTGTTTGGCTACAACTCTCATCCCACTATTTTGGAATGATGGGGGATTGTAGTTGGAGGGCACCATATTGGAGAATGCTGAATTTTATCTGAGTATCAGAGATTTCTGATACCCATCATCCCAGACTGTGTGAGATACTTGATGATAGACACTGACAGAAAGGAAACTGCCTACTGTATCTCCATATCAGCCATACATTTGGATAGCATACTTGTAGAAAAGGCTGATGAACAGACAACTGGTCATCAGCCTTTTCTACAAGTATGTTATCCCTTTGCATCAAATGTAGCCAAGTTATTCTGTTATTTGTAATTCAGCAATATAGCCAAACTGAGCATCTTGAAACAACTAAACTAAACTAAATGCTTTCATGCTATCAGTGGACTAAACCTCACAAGGTATGTAGTCTGTGTGTTCTTTTGATAACAAATAAAACTTCTGTGGGAAAAGAGTGCTCTCTAATTTGATATTGATTGGCTCTAAGGGGCCTCTACTATCATATGAGTTACTATATGTTTCTGATTGGCTGGAAAACAGGTGTGAAAACAGAAAAAATACAAAGTAATATGTTTGTGCATAAGTGTGTGGGTTATGTATATGAATATAGAAAGGAAAAATTAACACAGCACACAAATTAGCAATTTGTGCATCAAAATTAAATACTATTAAAATTCAACATATTATTTGACTCTATAGATAAAAAAATACGGTGGCACAATATTCTTATCAGTCCTGTTGGCTCAGGCCAGCAAGGAGAAAACATCTTTGCTTCTAATAAAGAGTCTGTTCTTTACAACAAATAATAATCTAATGTTTCAGCTCTGTTTTGGGATGCATCAGAAAAAAGGTCTAGATGAGAATCCTGCAGATTCTAGAGGTACTTTTGATTTGCACCAAATCACAGAACCACCGTGTCTTGGCAACCTCCTTTACAATATCTGCCATGGGCTCATGGTGTTTACTTCATTTCATCAGGAGCCCATATTTGAAGGAATGTCAAGTTTTCTTTCAGCATTCTGGTGTTAGAGTAGCATTTTGCTAAAGCAAATGATAAACCATTTCAATCTACAATCGGATGATTTCCATCAGCCATTTGGTTAGTGCCATAGCCAGGTGAGATTTAGGGGGTGGTGTTCTGTCTTTAACTTTCTGGCTGAATATAAAGACAGTTAGATAAACTCTACAAAGGCTTCCATACAAAGTTTCTTTATTGGATCACATCAGACATCCTCAAAGTATAACTCACAGCTATGTTGAGATTCGTCTAATGACCAATCTTTGCATAGTTGTCTTCATAGTGTGAAATATGATTATCTTCATCCCATAACGATGCAGCAAAGGGAAAGACACCAGCACAATGCTGGGGTCCAAGCAAGAATAAAGGAAACTCCCCCAACCCAACCAAGGGTCAATTCAGTGACCAATCAGGATTACAGATGTGACCACATGACATGAACTACATTTCCCATGAGGCACTAACTACATTTACCATGAGGCATTCCCTTAAGGGAACAGCTCCCAATTCCCAGTTAACTATATACTGTCTGACCAGCACAGGTGGCCCAGCATTTATTCACCAATCTAGAGTGCTGCAGGCACAACCCCTCTATTTGGATCTCTGGAAATGTTAACAGCACCATTCTTCTGACGATGGAAGAATTGAGATTCCAGTTTGAGCTCTTTCCTGTACCCACTAGATCTTTGAACTGATATCCAGTGTGGGGACCTGGATCAGCAGTGACAGGTGCACATGTAAAGTGAATAGGGGAAAGATACTTCAGTCCTTGGTGCAGCCCCCTTATCCCTATTCCTCCCAGCAGTTGTTCACACTGCTTTTGAACTTAGTTTTTCTACTCTTTCAGAAGACCATTAATCTCCTGTTTAAAAATATCCTGATTTAACAGTTGAGAAGAATGGGAGAGATTATACTGTAAAGTGGGAGGGAATGTTTTCTCTACACCAAAAACCCCAAAGCTTATCAGCTGTTAGTTGGGTTACTTCTAAGCATGGATTTATCTTTCTTCTGAAACAATAGTAAACCTGTGTTCAATATGTGTCTGGATGTCAATTTAGCATTCTTTTCCCAAACAACACCTGTGCTTAAAGTAGTCTGCAAACACTGACAGATGCTGGGGGGGGGTGGAATAGGGAGTGCCTGACTAGACAAGATCTCTCTTACTTCACTACACAGTCTTCCCAATGATTGACAGTTTTCAGTTTTGCTAATAGTCACTGGGAAGGAGACTGCCTCGTTTTTTTTCTGTCACCCTTCCCACATCTGGCAATTTTCAAGTTGGAGTGGTGTGGAACTAGAAGAAGAAAAAAAACTGGCTCACAGATCAGCTCAAGGGGATTGGAGAGGCCTTAGAAATATAGCATCAGCTATCCTTTTCTCTTCTTCTTACCTCTCATGTGCAAGCAGAGCTGTTCCTTGGTTGAGGGAGAGAGGAAAAGGCTTTTCTTTCTATGACCAGTCACTGGCAATTTGTGCAAAGCCTGGAGCAACCTTTGATAGATGGCTAAATCCACAGGTGTAGTTATCTATCAAGACCTGCTTTCTCCCCAGTCCTGTTGGCTGTGGACACTGTGAAGGAAAAGAAACCCAGGGAATCCCATTCTTAAAATGCCCTACTCATAATAAATAAGACACCCTCATTTGGTGGCATCCTTCATATGATAGAACAATTCAACAGTAGGATCAGCAAACTGTACACCGGGATAGTTTACTGCTGGCTGAAGAACCAATGGATGCACATTCAATTATTCTTGTGGAAGCTGTAGATCAGAGGTCCCCAAACCCAGTCCGTGGATTGGAACTGGTCCACAGCATGTCAGCAACTAGGCTGGGCAAACAAGCGAAGTCCCATCTACAGGATGCAGGTAGCATACGAAAGCATGCCCCCCTCTCCGGTCCATGGAAAAACTTTCCATGGAACCTGTCCCTGGTGTCCAAAAGGTTGGCAGCCACTGCTGTAGATCATGTTCATAGATTTTCCCTGACCTCCCTTGATGGAACAGTCATAGCAGCAAAAAGCTCCACCATAATGAAAAGAGGATTTTCATGGCAGACTTGGGTCACATTTTTATGCCTTCACATTCCAGCTTAAATCTCCCAACAGATGAGTTGTAGAAACAGAGATTTAAAGCCAATACTAATTCCACAACAACAACAAAAAACACTATCTTGGTATCAAAGACCCTGGAAGCAATATACCAGAATTATCAATGCACTATACTTCATTATTAATTCTACGGCTTTTGTCATCTTTGTTTCCATTTATGCTGTTTTTTCTACCTTTTGCAATATTAACTGCAAATATTATTTCACTTGAATGGTGGTTGAGTCTGCTCTACAAGTGTGGTGATAAATAAAGTTTATTATGAACAAGTTTGGTCTTGCATACTAAAAAGCAGAGACATCACCTTGTCAACAAAAGTGCATATAGTCAAGGCCGTGGTTTTCCCAGTTGCAATGTATGGCTGTGAAAGTTGGACTGTAAGAAAGGCTGAGCACCAAAGAATTGAGGCCTTTGAACTATAGTAATGGAGAAGACTCCTACGAGTCCCTTGGACTGCAAGGCGATTAAACTGGTCAGTCATAGAGGAGATCAATCCTGACTGCTCCTTAGAAGGCCAGATCCTGAATATCAAATACTTTGGCCACCTAATGAGAAGGAAGGACTCACTGGAGAAGAGCCTAATGCTGGGAAAGATTGAAGGTAATAGAAGAAGAGGACAGAGAATGAGGTGGCTGGATGGAGTCACTGAAGCAGTAGGCATGAGCTTAAATGGACTCCAGAAGATGGTAGAGGACAGGAAGGCCTGGAGGAACATTGTCCATGGGGTCATGATCGGTTGGACATGACTTCACAACTAACAACAACAATGAACAAGCTCAAGAGATGAACAAAATCTTTGTGTGCCAGATGATCAAACTTTTGAAAAGGAACACAAGGAAATTGGGAGAGTTTAATTATCCTGACGTATGCTAAAAATTGAACTCTGCCAAAAGTTGAGGGGCTAAAAATTCTTATCTTCTGTTGCTGATACCTTCATTAGCCAGAAAGTAGAAGAAGTGTGTGGGGGTGTGTGGCCTCTTGATCTACTCATTACCAACTGGGAGGAACTGGTTAAAGAAATGAAGGTATCTTTAATCTTGGGAGAATGTGACCATGTCACACTTGAGTTCTCAATAGCCATTGGAAAAGGAATAGATTAGTGTCTTTGAGAGTTCCTGGGGAACTAATATACTCCTAGAAGACTGAGGGACAGTAAAAGGAAAGAGGAGGATCCCTTAAAGTAGAAGTCTATGCTGGGCATGGTTCTCAAACAGATGATTAAATATCATATTTGTAGGCACTGGGGAGGAATGCAATGATTAACAAGAGCCAGCATACCTTATCTCTCTCATTTAAAAACAGTTACTAGTTGAATAAATCATGGAAATGTGATGGACCAGAGTGCATTGTGACCTCAACAAAGCATGCAACGAAGTTTCTGAAGATATTTTCATTAACAAAGCAATGAAATATGGGCTAAATGATGGAAATGACATGGTTTCATAGTTGGCTGAATAATTGTACCCACAGAGAAATCATAAATGACTGTGTATCAGACTGAAGAATAGTATGGAGCGGACTTCCATGCAGCTCTTTCTTAGGCTTGGTGCTTTTTCCATACTTTTATTAGTGACCTGAATGAAGGGGTTGTGGGGGAAAGCATCAACTCTACAGATAACGTAAAACTGGGCAGAGTAGTTAACACTTGAAAAGATAAAAATAAAACATTCTAAAAGAGCTATATAGGCTTCAGCAGTGGGTCATAACTAGCAGGATTGAATTTCAACAGTAAGAATTGTAAAGGGCTGCATAAGGGAAGAAAATAAAATAAAATATACAAGTATAAGATATGAGACCTGGCTTGGCAACAGTACATATGAAAAACCTCCAGCCAATTTATGATGCAACAGCTTAAATAACAATGCTATTTGCTATTACTCTGCCTTGGCTAGGCCTGACTTGGAATACTATATTCAATTTTGGTCACAATACACTAAAGAAAAATCTGGAGCTACTTCAGAGGAGGGATGATGCGGAGACTAAAAGCCAAATCCCATGAGGAACAGTTCAAGCAATTTTTAGAAATCTGAAGAGTTGTGACATAGAAGGAATGGCCCCATTCTCTGTCATCCAGGTGAGCAAGATAATTTAAAAAGTGTCAGTTTCAGGTTAGAAATATGAAGGGATTTACTGATTGTAAGAAATAAATTGCCTCGTAGAGTAGTATGATTCCCATACTGGAGTCCTTCAAACCAAATCCAAAATTTGAATGGGTAGTTATCCATGTGACTTCTGAGGTCACTCCCAACTCTATCTTTTCCTTAAAAAATTTCCATCTCTGCCTTTAAAAAGAAACATTGCAAGATTGCATGAAGCAGCCTCCTACTACAAACTAACCTACAACTGACATATGGAAGATGTTTGCAGTTACATTCCAATGTATTTGGATAAAATACTAGGGAGAATACTCTGCTGATGTTCATATAGTTCTGCCCTGATTTCACCTTTGGTATTAACTTTCATTGGTGTTAACTTTCATTATCTTCTAACCATACTCTTTCATAATTTACTTGAGTTTTATTTCATGATCTTCCTGCTTGTACACATTTGCACAAGAGTTTTCAGCTTATGCTTATTTTTATCTTAAACATCTTGCACAAACTGCCACAGAGTTATTAATATAACATACAGGTGATTGTGGAAGCAGAACAATTTGGATATTTGCAGCCCATAGAAAATTAAAGAGAAAGGATTACTGTAAGTAATCTTGATGTAATAGTGCAAGAGCTATTATGTAGGGATCATTACTGATGAGCTAACTGACACAATCAAAATCAGGAAAAAAAAAGACTAGGTTTTTCAAACTAAAACTATGGCATGTTTATCACCCACAACTCCCCCACCCAGTGGTGGGATTCAAAAGTTTTTACTACTGGTTCTGTGGGCTTGGCTTGGTGGACGTGGCAGGGGAAGGATATTGCAAAATCCCCATTCCCTCGCCACCCCACTAACCTGCTTTCCAGCTCTGTTCTCCTGTTCAGGGCAACAAAAGAACACCCAGCCAATCAGCTGGGACTTAGAAGGCAGAGAACAGATGGGGCCAGTCAGAGGTGGTATTTGCCGGTTCTCTGAACTACTCAAAATTTCCACTACCGGTTCTCCAGAACTGGTCAGAACCTGCTGAATACCGCCTCTGCCGCCACCCCAAAAAATAGTTTGTGTAGCATACTGTACTGTTATACAGGTTCTGTAGTTGCATAAAACCTGAATACTTCAACAGCAAGAAGCCAGAAAACATTCAAATGGATATTTTCCACAATTACATTAAATTATCAGTGGGGAGAACTTAATTCACATTCTGAGTGTCTTTGAAGCCAAATTTGGTAATGCCCATAGGTGTGGAGAAACAGCCAGAAGAATACAGCCAGAAACCTCTTCCAATCTATCTCTAAGGCATGCTACGTTCCTTCATAAGTCAGTAATCTTAGCACAGTATATCCACTGCCAGCATCACCAGTTTAATGTATTTCTATCCATTCAGTAGCTGCAGTTTCAGTAACAGATGCTAATATTCTGTCCATCTGGAAATTATGAATTACTTTGTACTAGTCTTGTTGTACACCAGCATCTATGATGATCTGAATTAAATGTTATAATTCATGTTCCAACTGCTTTGAATTATCTGGGTATAATTGTATTTCAGATAGTAAGCGGCGTGCTGGGGGGAGAGAGATTAATGAGCAAAACTGTCAGTAAGCTTAGAATAGTCATTGGTACGAAGAAAATGTATTTTGCAAGAGAAGAAAAGTCCAAAGTTGGTCAATTTTGAGATAGGCTATTATCTACCATACTTTTAAACATTGAGAAAGGATTTCCCCTTCTTTAATATAAGCAAAACCTCTAGTGTGACCAGTGAAGCACTGCTGAGACATGTAGCTCTCCAGAACATCTTTCTGCAAACTTAATTCATCCATCACTGAGTGATGGTCTTTAAAAAGATACTACGGATATCAGAGTTCTCCTAGGAACACTGCAGTATCATTTTTCAGGCACATGATGTCAAAAGCACTGTGACAAATCCTGTGTGGGTTCAGCACACGTCTGAAGATAATGCAACATAAGACATGTATTGTATAATCTTAAGTAACGAGACACCCATTTGTGTGGCAATGCTGTCATCATATACAGAATGTAAAGAGACAGCCAAGTGACAGATATTTTAGAGATTGGGAGATAAATGGCAACTCCCTCTGATGATATATTGCCAAATTCACTGTCATTCACACCCTTATACTATACCCACACCATTGCTCATACCCAGTCTTCACACACATTATACACTTTCATATTCACCCACCGTCCCATAAACTGACTCCCACATACCTGTAAACAAACATGTTCCTTACTTTCCTTATATTACTTTACAGAAGATGTGAACATAATGAATAAGTTGGGGGAAAAACCAAGAGATATAACCAAGAGGATTTCAAAACAGCAGAATTCTGTGAGCAAGACTAAACGTAGTTTCAACTGCGTGGAGGAATGAAAATGAGTTTCCTAACAGTTTCTTGACATTCACTGTGCCTCCCTGCTGTAATATTGAGGTTTCAAATCTTGCCATCACAGAAAGGAGAGGTTGAGACCCACACAAGATAATTGCTGGGGAGTTTCATTTGATTGCTGGTAACTCACACCTGGTAGTACTTTAGGAAAGACATCTGTTTGGACCCCTTATCTTGTAATTATACATAGATTGATTAAGGTTGCAATTAATAAGCTATAGCTTTCAAATATAACACCTAGGCAGTATACTAATGAACACAACCCAAATTATAATATCAGTAGTGACAATAGATAGGACAAATTAATAGGAAGAAATGTTACTAAAAACCGAGAGGGCTTTAAAGTTCACTCAGGACCATATAAGGAGGGGAAAACATTTTTCTTCTTTATTTCTATAAAGTAGAATCCTCTGCAAGGAACATATAACTTTGTTTCTGCTCTCTCCTGCTTAGCCTATGTCAAATCCTTTTAAAGATGACAATTTTTAATTAAAAATGCAGCATTAATCCAATCATAACACACGTATACCAATTCTAACTAATCTTATGCCACTTATAAACTTAAGAGAGCCATAGAATATAGCAGTTCTTGTTTCTAACCTTTGCAGTTGATAGAAGGTAAAAAGCCTTTGATCTGCCCACCCCCACCCCCTTTTAACAGCCTTCTGATCTTGAGGCAAAGAACCCATCACCACTTATAAAATACAATGTTTTCTTAAAGGCAATAGATCACTGACAGGCAGGAATCTAACACTGGAAAAGGCCTGGAAATTTAGCACCTCTGCCTGGCCAGGAAGATCTATGCTGATAAAGAAGTTAACAAACAGAATATTTCCGCCAACCATAAAAATTCTATTTCCTGCTTTCTCATGGTCATAAAAACATATTTCACTCAAAGAACCAAAGACATATATATATATATGTCTTGCTGATGTTATTGTATCAGTCCGTTGTCAACTGTCCCAGAAACAAGCTTTGAACTGTTTCTGACCCAAATAAAACCTTCTTCCCAAGCAGCTGCCTTCTGCGTCTTCTATCCTTTGTGGAGAAACGATCTGAGGGAGATACTCACAACAGTGTGTTGTTGAGCTTCATGACATTTGTTTCTGGATAGACCTATCAGGCTGGCATCATAAGGCATTCTTGCACAAGAACAAACAGTATCACTATCTGAGCAACAGATCAAGAAGCTCAAGTTCTGGTCCTGCCTGTGCCATCATTTCATACTAGGTTGCCTCAGACCCCTCCCTCCCCCATCTGCAATAGGGATAGGAATGATGGTAGATAGTACAGATTTATTTTCAAAGGTTCCTGTGAAGATCACAGTTACAACTGAGCACTAATGCATCGTAAATGTACGAGAACTATGTCAATGAAAGAGAATGGAAAGAAAGTTGTGTAAAATTTGCAGATACACATTTGGAAACAATTCCTATAAGTTAAATGGGAATAATGTTATCATGGTAGGCTAATACAATAATCTGTTAAATAAATTAGTGGCCTATTCTGTTGTTGTGCTGTTGTCTGTGAATAAATTCAAGTCCCCTCTCTGTTTCCCATTTTACAAGACTTTGATTTTGAACCAAATTTGGATCGGACAACTCTTCAAACAGAATTCTTGGCCATTCCAATTATATTAAAATAATGTACATAAAATATTTCAAAGTTTAAATCAATCAGAATAGAACGGGAAGAGACCTTGGAGGTCTTCTAGTCCAAACATGTACTCAAATAGGAGACCCAATACTATTTCAGACAGGTGGCTGTCCAGTCTTTTCTTAAATATCTCCAGTGATGAAGCACCTACAACTTCTGGAGGCAAGCTGTTCCATGGGTTAATTGTCCTCACTGTTAGGAAGTTTCTCCTTAATTTCAGGTTACCTCTCTCCTTGATTAGTTTCCAGCCATTGTTTTTTTTGTCTTGCTTTCTGGAGCTTTGGAAGATAGGTTGATCTCCCCTTCTTTGTGACAGCCCCTCAAACACTGGAATATGGTTATCATGTTTCCCCTAATCCTCCTTTTCTCTAGACTGGTCATACCCAATTCCCGCAACCGTTCTGCATATGTTTTTGTCTTCAGGCCTTTAATCATCTTAGTTGCTCTTCTTTGTACTTTTTCCAAAGTAATTTGAAATATACAAATATGTTCTTACAAATGTTCTTCCTATGTATAAGCAGAGCCACTTTGATAGAAGCAGAAGCACATCACTAGAAGGACTCTAGTAGGAAAAAATGCTAAAGTATTGAGACCTCAGAGCACAATCTTATTAAAGCAAGACTCTGCAAAGTATCTGAATTTCACTGTGGTACAATGAAGCCTGTGCTCAGCTTCCTCTTGCAGTGTCTTTTTCTGCTGATAAAAAAGACACTTCAATCAGGGCTGGGTTTTCCCACTGTTGTTTTACTGAGACTTCTAGAATTAATTTTCAGGATGCAAGAATTAGAACAACCAGGCAAAGGTAACTGAGGAACATTATTAGGACACAGGAACCCTTAATCAGTCACTAACATTAATCCAAAGTTATAACCCAATGTATAATCCAGCAGCAGCACTTCATTCTACTTAGCTTACTCCCAGTTAATAAGCACAGGATGAAAGGCTTAAAATTTTATCACTAAAGCTGGTGCAATTCTTATTTCTCCAGTCAGTATCATGATTGAAGTCTGACTTTGAATAATCTACTGTAGCACAAATTATGTAATTAAAAAGCAAATGGGTTTTTTTTGTTTGTTTAGATGAGACTTATGACTGATACGATGTGAGATTCATTCACCTTTATATACTGTACATGGCCATTTTGATTTAGGTTGAATCCAATACACAGTTTACTGAGAATGAGTGCCAATGGATAGATGGACGTACTTCTGAATCACAATGGACTTAAGTGCAATTACTTGGTTTATTTACTCCAAACTGCCTGACAGCCCAATTTTTACATTTAGAAATTTCAATCTTTTTTTCTGCCTTATAAGATACAAATTGGCTTAGCAATCTGAAGTTTCCTTGAAAAATGGAGAGAAAGCTTAAAAAAAATGATGCTCAAGAGAAAGTTTAAATTATATATAGATTCATAACCATTTGTCTGTGGATCACAAAGCTATTATTCTTTGTATTTACAAAGTACTTAAATAATGTACTTATTTAGGGTCTTATGCAGTGGTGAGATTCAAAAATTTTTACTACTGGTTCTTATGGGCATGGCTTGGTGGGTGTGGTAGGGGAAGGATACTGTAAAATCTCCAGTCAGAGGTGGTATTTGCTGGTTCTCCAAACTACTCAAAATTTCCGCTACTGGTTCTCCAGAACCTGGTCAGAACCTGCTGAATACCACTTCTGGTCTTATGTCTGATATAAAAACCTTATTTAGGTCTTCATATTTTTCTATTCTTCTTGCACTGGCCAGTGACCATAATAAAATTGTGTTCTATAGTTTAAAAGAAGTTCCAAACTCTTTCTCACAATTGCGTTGAGAAAGAGAATCTTACAGGACTATATACAGTATCTGACCTGCAAAAATCCAGACTAACAATGGATGGCAGCAAAGAGTTAATTTCTTGAATATCTTTGCTGCTATCTAGAAACATTTAGATTTTTGCAGGTGAGATGAAGTAGGCTTAGAGTTCCCAATCTAAATCCTTTCTTCACTGAAGCTGACTATAATTCAGTTAAACTGAATGATTTCAATAATTTTATTTATTGAAAACATTAGTTGGATTTAACTCTTTATTTCAGTTGGACAAATCTTTATGCCTCCATCAAAAGATGGTGAGGCTACATTTACTTCTATTCAGGCCAATAACTGGTTTCTAATTTTCTTCAAATGCATATTATCTCTTAAAAATACACTTTTCAAAACTTTCCCTGTAGTTTAAACCTTTATTCATTTCATTTATTGCAGAATTTGTATTTCTTTTTAAAAATCCTGCAAAGATTAAATACTATGACGTCAATAAATTCTAGATAGCAATTCCCAACTGCCCACTTGAATGTTAAAAAAGGTTTTTTTTAATGATAGTCTCTATGTTACTGCTCTAGCTACAGTAGCTCCCACTTCATTGCAGTACATAGCAGTTTTATGACTTACTACAACAAATCAAAATAAACACAAAAATCCAGAGCACTTCAATATGAGGTTTTTCAGCTACTGTAGTTTGAAAGCAGCTCTGGGCCTCCATGTTCCAATAACGTTAGCACTGGTGGAGAGCTGATTTACTTTCATCTCAACTGCAGTGTAACAGAATCAGTTATAAATGTGATTTTGAGACAATGGGGTTCTATTTCTCATTGTGTGGTCCCCCAAATCCTACACACAAGGGGAGGGAGAGGGAGAGGGAAATTATTAAAAACAATTATAGAGTTAAAAGATAAACATGAAAAATGTAGAAGAAAAGGAAGAAAGGAAGAAAGATAAGAAAAAAGTATTGAAAACACTAGAAAGGAAAGACACAGAAAAGAAAAAAAGATACTTAAAATATCAAAAAATTTTTTACAGCAAATATAGGCATACTTGATATAATTTTCCCCCTTCAAAATTACATATCATAATTCCCCTCTCCTCATATACAGTCCTTTTTAATGGTTAACTCCTGAAATCACCAGTTCATATTTTTCCATTTTCAGCAAAATATCCATAAAGGGTCTTTTATAAAAGTAGTTGTTTTTTCCATCCCTAATCAGACAGCTCAATGTAGGCATTTCTGCAAGTTCTACCATCTTCACAGTCTATTCTTCCATTAAAGATATGTCTATATTTTCCCATCTTTGGGCACATAAGAATGATCCGCCAAAGCCTGAAAAGAGACTGAACAATCATCCATCAGAAATACGAGATGCAAGTCTCCTGTATGAGCAAGGGGCTGGATGAGATGACATCCAAGGAAGATCCCTTTCTGTTACTATTATTGTTACCAGTACTGTTACTGAGCTCTAGGTTCTGTGCAGGGGTGGGATTCAACTGGTACAGACCGGTTTGGGCAAACTGGTAGTTCCGACTTTCATTTGGCCCCGTCCACCCCTGCGCTATTCTGTCCTATATTTCCTTTGTTTGAAGCCCAGCTGATTGGCCTCAGCTGTTTTTACTCACCGGGATTGCAGTAAAAAGTAAGTTTTGTTGCTATTTTCAAATGTATTGCGTACACTCACAGCGTGCTTTTGATGAAGCGCACAGTCACCAAACTGATTGTTACACCAGTTAAATCCCACCACTGGTTCTGTGAGAGGACTGTCTGCATTCTAGCTTCCCCGCAGTAGCCCAGACAAAGCAAGCAGTTTTGAAATGCAGACATGTTTTAGCGCATAGAGTACCAAGGTTCTATTTCCTGCCCTTCCCCCTTTCTTGAGGATAATTTTTTTTAAAATAATTTTTCTATATTCTCCAAGATCTGCATCATATTCGCCCCTTATTCTCTGCATTTAAAATTAGCAGAATTGAAGATAATCATGGATCACTTCAAACTGCCATCAAGGATTTCAGAAGGGAAAGCTCGGGTAAAATGGAAATGCATCCAGGTCTGAAAGAAACTCATTTCAATTTCCCAACAATTCTGCCCCATCAGGTGGAAGCAACACCTGATTCTTTCCACCTTGATTGAGATTGTTCTCAACCCATGGATAATTATTTCTTCCATACACACATTAAAACCTGACACCAACCCTCAGCTAATTTAACCCTTATTGTTTTTCCCATAGTACAACAAAAATACACCCCAATAAAGTGTACTCTAATAGTTATCTTTCAGTTTATTGTTATTTAAGACAAGATGACACAGCTTTTCAGCTGAGGGAAATTTGTGAGATTTTTTTACAGCTTTTCTTGGCTTTATCTTGAATAACTACATGTATGATATTCTCTCACATATGAAAATATGAAACATGAAGAAATTATAAATGGTTCCCAGGTTTCCCAGTTCTTAACCAATGACTATATGAATTGCTACCCCACTCCAGTTATTGTCCTGGTTATATTTTGTGCAACTGTGCAATAATAGAGTGACAACAGTAAAAGGGAAGGGGCAAGAGCAAAAACAGCTGAGGAAAGAAGTTTAGCAGTATTTATTTCAAATAACTGCAAAAACTAGCATAGTATATGGCAGCAGAAGAAATATACATATATTATATGAGAAGAGAGCACTTCTTTAGGCTTCTGTAATATTTCTTGAATAACTACCACATCTATATAAGTTTCAGAGGAAACAAAATATATCCTAATTATATATGGAGTACATATAGAACGCATGTTACTGAAACACTGAAAAGTAAATACAGAACAAACAGGTACTGTTTAAGCCATATAATTTAAAAAGACACACAAGACACTATAGGTTTCAGCAAATCCCAAAGCAGATTTTAGCAAAGACAGCCACTACAAGGCTTATAAATTGGGGAGATTTTTCAGCTATTAAATCCTGTTGTTGTGTTTATATGATTGAATTTATCCTCTGAGAGTGGATTATGAGAAAATAATAAGATTATTACCTATTTCGTTTGTGAGTAAACAGCATACCCATTTACTTCTCTAACTGAATTATATGGAAAATCAAGATGCCCTCTGATCAACATCTGACTCTAAAACCCACTACCATAGGAATAAGTGCTCTTGTGGGAGCAGAGGGACAAAGTGATAATTCTACAGATTCACACCAAACCGGATAGTGTCACCCCTCAGTTATGGTGGCCTGCATCTTATTTATGGGAAAAAATGAAGTTGGATGGTATGACCAAGAGGTAGAGTGAGAAGAATTTCCCGAATTATATTTTCTTGCAAGTTTGAAAACATTTCTTACTATGGATGCTTTACTCACAATTTTGAATAACTACTGGTCCCTGGGTACAAGCCAGGGAATAATGCCAGATATATTTGTACAAAGAGTGAAACTGCCTTTTGAATCACAGAAGGGGGGAGAGAAGGAGGAGAAAACCCTGACATGTGTTTATTGGACAGAGATTTGAATATCTGAACAGAGACCAAACCTCTAGAAAGACATGCATATATGGCATTCAGGTTCTGCCCTCATGGGTGATTCACCCTCTGAGTCCACCAAAATGCTAATATTTACTAACAAGGCTTATTATACAACTAAAGGAAACATTGTACCATTTTGGAAATGCCATTTCAGGGCATTTCAGGGCATCCTTTGCCAACTGTTCCTGTTGGGAAGGAACAGTTCCTGCTTTGCAGAAAGACAGGAAAATAGTTTCTACTCAGACTTGCCTATCATTCTTTTCCTAGTTCTGTAGATTTGGACAACAGTTTAAGTGGTAGTCTCTGTTCCCTCTGCCAGTTCTACCCTCCCATATTCCTCATCCATATATGTTCTGGTTCTTTGAGTCTCAGTGAGGCAGGAAGGTTGGGATCAAATTCTCAGCCAGATCTTCCCCACAAAATAGGTGGAGTTCCTTGTGAGCTCAGTCTTATAATGAAAAGAGGTTGATCGGTTGTTGTTTTTTTAGCTGAATGCCAGACATAGTTGCAATGTAACAGACTGATGCTGTACAGGATAGAGTTAGCTGGAGGGTTTTGTCTTCCCTTTTCCATTTATATTGTTGAATGCTCCTCACTTTCACAAGTGGTGTGAAGTTCCAGAGGCTATTCCACGGATTTTAGATTTTGGGGCTCAAAGGTCATGGGAGGCATACAACATCCTTGCATTAATACTAACCTCACATGACAACAAAGAAACTGCAGGCGTGACACATGGCACCACACGTCATTGTTTGCCATTATTATGATCAGTCTTCTTTGAGAATTGGACACTGTCCTGAAAGAAGCCAAAGAGCACCAACTTCCTAAGAATGTTCCATCTTTGTGTCAAACGAGAAGGATGCAAGGTCTGTGTTCAAATATTCATGGATTTAGATAGCTAAAATCCAAACAAAAGCATAATCCTGATTGTCCCACAAGCAAACCCTATCCAAGAATATTTTCTATATCCTTGAGATATATATGTGAAACATACCTCAGGCCATCACTTGCACAAGAAACAGCTTATCATCTAAACCCCAAGAAATGGAGAAATAAATAATCTTGTCCCCATACCACTATAGGAAGTGGTATGAATACTTCTGAATACTTCACAAAATGGTGTATCCTCCTAACACATACAGGATTCATGGCTCAACCTTCAGAGGTGACTATCTGTAAACCATTCCTCCCATAACTGGGTGGAAACGTATATTGACCAGTTAATCTTCCCCAGACAGGATGACGGTCTGAAGTAAATACATGCTTATTTAACTTTGGAAAAGCAGAATTCTTTAGAGATCATAGAAAAAATTGAGAATGGGCAGTCTGGAGACAGTGATGTGTTCCTCCAATATACAGTAATAGGTCCAAGCAGGAGTAGGCATATTCATTTTATTTATTCTGATTTTATTTATCAAATTTATTTGCCACCCAGCTCTTGGTTACGGCAGCTCTGAACAACTTAATATTATTGCATTAATATCAATTAATGCAATAATGTTTATTTTAAAAAACCAAGATCCTTCAAAGTTTTAAGCACCTCAAAATGCTTCTTGTTTTCCTGAAGTGTGGTGTTTTTATTAGGTGAAGCCCAAATAATTTTCAGAAGAGAAATAAAATAACAGGAGCTGAAGAAACCAGAAATGCACATCTGCTAAAGACATAATAGTATCGGCACCCATAAAGATAACAAATAGTTGGTGGTCTCTAGGCATCATGGTTTACAATCCATATGATTCTCTTCTTTTAATTACCTTCTCTTACAACTGAAAAGAACATAAGCTTTGTGGCTATGTTTAATTGTACCAAATGGGCACATAAACAAATATATTTGTTCCTGTTGACCACAACTGGTTATTTTTCTAGCAGTGAAAAATCCTAGAAATGTATTCAAAGCCAGATCTAATTTAAAGAAATATAGAGGCAGTGTTCATGAAAATTAGTGTAAAAGCTTATAGACTTTAGCATATAGTTAATTTAAATTTCAGCTAAATATAGAGACAGTACAGGAAAGCAATGATTCTTATAAAAGAGGATAAAAATATTTGTCGAAATAAATGTATTTAGAGTTAAGGGGCATTGTAGGAAGCTCCATATTTCATGAAGAACTGCAAGAAACAGTGCAAATTGGAGCAGATACAATATTAAAAATAGATTGGAGAAGTTGCTAGCACTTTTCATTAAAGGAAAGATGAAAATTTTAATTGGAGGACTAATGATGTCAAAACCCATCTTGCTATTGCCTACAAATTTAGAAGTTTTCCAGTTTGCACATGATCCTAAACCACATAGCTGCTTTTCTCATCAGATTCTGATTTTAAATAGTCTTTTGCTCATTCCTAAGTTGGGATGCTGACATCAAGCCAGCACAAATGGCTTCCAATGTTTACAGTAATAGTCCCCAAACAGGAGCCTTCCACATGTACAGGGGCAATTACTATGTTAATTGAAGACAAGTCCTATTTAGCCATGCTGGCTAACAGTAGTGGGAATTATTGTCATGCATATTCAGAAAGGTCTTAGTTGGAGGGAAAAGAATGGGTTGATTTGCCTCATTTTTGAGCAGGAATCATTTGTTTCATTTCTGAGTGGGAATCATACAATAAAAAAGGAGGAGCAAACAGGTCACTTGTGAATAGCTTGAGCCAAGAGGAATGCTGGCAGGCCTCCACCTCCTCCAGGGTGCTAAACAAGGTAAAGAATCTAACAAACACTCATTGCAAAACTATGCTTGGGGGGAAAAAAAGCCGAATCAAAACAAAACAAAACACAACTTTCTCCTTGTGGAGTCCCTTGGGTTGAATGTCAGGAAAAGCGAAAGTATGGAATGGAATTTCCTGAGTTACAACTAAAGCAATCAGCCCAGGAATTAAGAGTGGGCAAGCTGCCCTTGTGCAGAATACCACAGTGGAGTTACTTCAGGTGATGTACCCCAGACCTTTTCATGGGGAGGGAATGTTTGTTCTGTAGAGAGAGTTCACAGCCCTCGGTCTGTACAGATTTAAAGCTGGAGGGTTGTGGCAGAAAGTAGGATCCAAGGCACAATGGGGACTATGATTGCAGTGACAGCACTCTGGGCTATTTATAACAAGCTCTGCTTGATGGCTTTCGCTGTGGTGGCAGCTTTGGGAGATATTTTTAGCTCACTGCAGGATTCACAGTGATGTTTGCACTGTGACTGTGAGCAGGAGGGGTGACATAAATTGGGGTTTGAATAGAATCCAAGAGGACAAACTGCCTTCTTCATCTTGAAATGCATTTGTAAAAAGAAACATTGTCTCTTGGCAAAGTGGCCTGGGGGCTCAGAAAATGGCTTTAGGTAGAAGAGCTGGCAGCTATCCCAACATCTCAAGCAGCATACATGGAAGGTGTGTTCTACATGGCCAAATCATAACACGGTAAATACTGTTTCTTAACAAATTTGCCACTTCTAAGCAATGTGACGAGACAGGAGGCATTCTCCCATCCAGTTTTTCCTATTCCAATTCTTTTTTGATGATTGAAACCAACAGGACTCATTTTTGCTCCATAGCAAGTAGGAGAGAAGGAAGACAGAATGGGAACAGGCATTGTTGAAGGCTCTTTGAAACTGCAGTTGTGTTAAGGCAGTATTCCTGGGTCATACAGATCAGGACTATATGACTCCAAGGACTCCAAGTTAGAGGAGACTGCATTAAGGAGAAAGAGGAAAAGTCAGAGGTGTCTATAGCAATCTGAGACTCTCAGAATGTTGATAACTGTATGTTGATGTCGTCATGAAAATCCTGCCTTATGTGTTTACATCCCAACATCTAATACAAGTATGTATATTACAGTATTTGTACAGATAGTCCTCACTTACTGACTGCAATTGAGATCAGCAACTTCACTGCTAACTAACTCGGTCATAAAGTGAAATGTCATGTGACTGCATTGACTTAATAATGTCAGTTGCCACTGCAGTTAAGGGAATCGCACACAGTCATTAAGTGTGACATCACATGACCGTGACTTGCAACTTCCTGCTCACTTCCCCATTCATTTTGCCTATGAGTAGCTGGCTGTGAAGATCCACAAATGGGAACCACATGACTGCAGGATGCTGCAACTATCATAAATGCTTGTTGGTTGCCCAGCTCCCAAATCACAATCACATGACCACGGGAATGGGGCAGCAGCTGCAATGTTGAGAATGGGACATAAATCTCCATATTCAGCACTGTTGTAATTTTGAACAATTGCTGAACTAATGGTTGGTAAACGAGGACTACCTGAATCGTAATGCAATGATGCCCATTTTATCAGCTCCTCTTTGCTGTAAAAGATGCCTGTGAGGAGCATGAGACCATAAATAGTTTTCAGTGGCTTCCATTCAGTCCTATGATTTTACCATTCCCCAAGTTCAACAAGAAAGAAAAAGGAAGGGAGAGAAAGAAAGAGAAAGAAAGGAAGGAAGGGAGAGAAAGAGAAAGAAAAGGGTTTACATGTCAATAGTCCAGAGCATAAATACACATGTGTGTTTAACAGAGTTGAAAGGGACCTTGGAGGTCTTCTAGTCCAACCCCCTGCTCAGGCAGGAAAACAGGATGCCAAACTCTGAGTAGAGGTCCTGGGAAAGGTGTCAGAACAACAGAATAACACTTAGAAGGGACCTTGGCGGGGGAACTCTGTACCATTTCAGAGAAATGGCTGTCCAGTCATTTTCTTAAAAACCTCCAGTGTTGGAGCACCCAGAACTTCTGGAGACAGGCAGTTCCACTGGTTAATTGTTCTCACTGTCAGGAAGTTTCTCCTTAGTCTTAGTTTGCTTCTCTCTTTGTTCAGCTTCCATCCATTGCTTCTTGTTTTGCCTTCTGGTCTTTGGAAAATACATTGCCCCTCTTTCTCTTTCTGGCAGCCCCTTAAAAGCCTCTTGCCTATCACACTTTTGAGCAAAGCATGTGAGCCATTTCCTCCTTTCAGTGGTCCATGAAAGTACATCTATAGTATGCAGATAATAAAGTCAAAAAAAGGTGAACAACATTTTTACAGAACTATAGATAAGTTGAGGCTGGGTGTGACAGGGAATGGCTGGGAGGCGAGGGGCCAGGCGAGGCACCCCTTGACGTGAGTGACATTGAGTTGGTCACGCCAACACAGTCATATGACCAGCAAGCCACACCAGCCAATCATGTGACCATGAAGTCACGCCCAGCCAGCAAGCCACATCCACAAATTAAGCCACGCCCACAGACCAGTTGTTAAGAAATTTGAATCCCACCCCTGCTTTTGACTGTCCCTACCTACAACTGCCTGAGGAGAGAGAAAAAAGGACAAAGGTTAACAAGTATCCTTTGGCTTAGTTAGCAGTAGCCTAGATCAAGCTATCAAGTATTTTAAAATTATTATTAGCACTTTTATTAATTAAACATGAGATATTTTATTATTATTATTATTATTATTATTATTATTATTATTATTATTATTATTATTATTATCTTTTATCTTTTATCTTTTATTCATTAAACATGAAACTCAGTCAACTGAACATTTAAAAATGTATCACAAATGTCATTGGTTCTGATGGTTGATCCGGGTTGCTGTCAGCATCCTAGGTATCAACAAAGTGTCTTCTTAAAATGTATATTGTTCCGAGTAGCGCAGTCTTTTGCAGCTCTGATGATGATGATGATGATGGTGGTGGTGGTGGTGGTGGTTCATCACACAACCAGCCAGATATTTAGAATGGATTTGGCATTTTTATGCACTTATCAAGTCCTGCTCAGGGACAGAAGAACAGAACAGAATAGAATAGGATTCTTTATTGGCCAGGTGTGATTGGACACATAAGGAATTTGTCTCTGGTGCAGAAAAAAAAAGTAGATGTTGTTGCTTGATAATGTTAAAAGTTTCGTTAGCTCATTCAGTCCAATGCACTCCAATTTTTACTTTCACACTGTTTTCAACTTGTTTTATTCCATGTTGCATTCCTATTGTAACTCATATTTTTTCCACACAAAAAATTTGAAAATAAAATTATTATTATTGTTGTTGTTGTTATTATGTCAGCCAGGTATTCACTTGTTGGTATTATTATTATTAAAAAGAAGTATCAGGAAATGATGGCCTAAATACTGTCAAATGGTTTTTTCCTATTTGATTAGAACATGCAGAATTCTGTCTTGCAAGTGCACTGGAGTTGGCATTACCCCTCAGCAGTGGCTAATTGGGTCAGCTGTACCATGCAAACACAACCATAAGGAAGTTATGTAATGCTAATATATATGCTCCCCCCTCATCAATACTGCTGCTTCAAACATCTTTCTGCATTCTCCACATCATGACCTAATGACCATATTGTTATGTACATTATGGCGGGGGTGTGTGCAGAAGGATGACTGCATAGAGGCTACTGTTTCTCACCTAAAATGTTCCAACTCTATAATACAAAAAAAAAATAATAATGGAGGAATGACAGACTCTAGAAGGGCTCCTGCCTCTCTCTTTCCTGCTCCAGACAGAAAAATCTCTGCCAAACTGCACTGTCTGAATTTCTAATCAGAAGATTGGCTTTCTCTATCCATTCCTCTCCATGTCTTAGCTAAATACACAAAGACTGCTGTTGGGATATCCCCATTATAGAGGTTCTGGGTATCTAACTAAGAAAATGAATTGGTTTTCTGGAACCCAAACCTTCCTGAAACGGTAATCAATAGGATGAAGTTAACGTTACATGACAGTGGTAAAATAATTTACTAAATCTGATGTAAGTCAGCTCATCTTTAACCATAGATACAAAACAGATGACCAATATCCATGGGTGCTCCTAAAACTACTAATTTCAGAAATTTTAGTTCGATTGCAGTGGGTCTGCACTGATTTTCGGACTGAACCATGGCTGCCAGAAAATCTGAGTTATCATTCCCTGTTTCTTGCTCTTCCCATACTTGCAGAGAAAGCAAGACTTGCTGGCTAGCTTCTGTGTGGCTCAATCTATCACGGCCTGCCTTTATTTTGGAGGGCTTGTTCCTTGTTACAAATCCCCATGCCTTTCCCTTGTTTTCCTAGACTTGTTTGCTTGCATCTATGTCCCCACTTCACCCTTTCCCATATTATCTTGTACAACACCATCGCAGGCACTTTCTTCCTTTCATCATATGGTACCATTGTGGTTCTATAATAATGAAAATAATAAAGAACGGGGTGTTCTTTCATTCCGACATTCCTCTGTAGGTCCATGGAAGAACTGATAGTTCAGCTTCACAGAAACCAGATAGCAATGTTCCTGTATGTACTTAGGGATGTTTAAAAATAAAAGGAAAGAAACTTTACACTTTACAGTGCTGCAGGGAGACAGGAAGTGGTAAAGCAAGGGAGTTTATATGGACCATTTGTGACCGAAACTGAAGGATGCCCACTGGGAGATATAAGGGTTGAATGGGATATGAGATTTTAGGGTTGATGCTGCTGCATTGACTCATCGGTCCACATTGGATTCACCACAAGATTTTAACTGCTGAACTGACAGTGAGGTTAACAGCCCAGGCAGCATAACAGTTTGGCTACCTGGGGCAGTGATCAGCTGCTGGAAATGAGGAAGCATGCATTGCAGAGTTGGAGATACCATTAGAACAGAAGAAAGCACGTAGGAGACATCAGAAAACGGCAGTTTTGAGCTGCAGCTAGAAAATAGGAGCGCAGAGTAAAATGGATTGGGAGAAGGAAAGCATCATCTGCCTTGCACTCAGGAAGCCGTGTACAGCCTATGATAGTGGTCATTACTGACATTACACCTTACACGTGTCAGCGTATACAGGCAGTCCCTGTTTAGCAACTAAATTATTTTTCATCATTAGTGTAATTGTGAATGATTGCTGTCTTAGGCAGTTGCAAAATGAGGACTGCTTATAATTTCCTCATTTCATTTCCTCATCCTCAAGTTCTCAGACACTGAATGCATTCACTTTCACATTGCCAAATCCTTCAAAAGTGGTTTGAAAATTATATACAACTATCTTCAGTACTATTGAATCGGAAGCACCAAGAACAAGGAGATATAATACTGCACAGTTTTCATATGGATTATCAATCGATCGATCAATCAAATTATATAAATGATAGATGGTAGATAGATGGTAGACAGATCAATCGATCTATCGCCTATCTACCACCTATCATTCTTTATATAATTTGATTATTATTGTAAGCTGCCCAGAGTCATGTATATGATATGGGTGGCCCTATAAATTGCAATAAACAAATGTCACTGCCACAAAAATCCCTTCAACTCACTCTGCAAAAAAGAACCATATCATGCTGCAGTAGCTAGAAGCTGTGTGCATGGAGTAAAGGGAATTGGATGCTTTATACCATTTGTTTTTCCTGGGTACCCAGTGAGACATGTAAGCATGTCAAGCTAAATCTGCCCCTTCTAGAATCTGCCAATGTATCTGAAGTTCAGGAACTGGGAGAACAGGGGAGGGAAGGATTTCTTCCATGGTGAAACTGACAAGCCCACCTCCTCATACATTAAAGCTCCAGATGAAAAAAAAAATGACTAGAATGGCTTCCGGCATCCCAGCTAAGAAAAGAGTAAATGGGCCTCAATTGTCAGAATGACTTGGAATCATAAGGCAGAGAGCAGAGAAGTCCCCAAGGTATGGCTAATAAGGTCAAGAGGGTGACCAGGAA
Organism: Pseudonaja textilis; assembly: GCF_049901715.1. Taxonomy (NCBI): domain Eukaryota; kingdom Metazoa; phylum Chordata; class Lepidosauria; order Squamata; family Elapidae; genus Pseudonaja; species Pseudonaja textilis. Next base: position 50,524,115 of record NC_141992.1, on the reverse strand, counting down.
GGCACAATTAAAGCTTGCATGTGAAAACCAGGGAGTTGTGGATAGTCCTGGTACAGATTCAATCTGGGAATGATGGAAGTACCCTGCAAAGACTATGGCACATTGGCACATGTATGTTTGCTTAGATTCTAATGCCAAGAACAACCTGTACCTGGATATGTTCTAATATCTCATTTTCTCCTTATTCTTTTTTTTCCCAATGCACTTTTAAGGTAAAAATAAGTTTTCATAAAACTCTGTCCACATAAACATGCTGCAAGAGATTCTATGTAGTGTTCAGACATGTACCCCCTACTGAATTGGGGATAAAGGACCTTGCCCTTCAGATGTTTTTGACCCAAGTGATAATAATCCCTTGCTATAGGTCAGGTTGGCTGGGTTTGAGTCCAAAATGTCTGGATGCTGTCAGAATGCTGACTCCTTTCATATACCGTATAATCTACTTTCATCTTCTCTCCTTTTCTGCTTTGGTCCTCACTTATATATTTATAATTGCACCGTCATATAACAACACATCATCTTCATCTCTCTGCCTCTCAAGCACACACACACACACACACACACACGTTGCTTTCTTGGTCTCAGATATGTTGGTTAGGCTCAGAGGCAGATTAGCTTGGGGATGTAGGGATTGAGGTGTGAGCCAAGACTCTATGGCAGATGCACTGTCCAGATGGATAAAGTGACTCTGTTTGCGCCTATCTCAAGAGGGAACTGTTCTTTCCCTTAACTAGAGCCATCCCTCCTTTTGGCAAAAAGAAAAAGAAAAAAAAAGAATAAAATTTAAAAAGCAGCATCTCAGACAGCCTGGGATGTTTTCCAGCTCAGAAGTTTTTTTCTCCAGCTGAATACGTGGTAGGAGGCTCAATGCCAGGATGACAGAATTTGCTGCTTTAAGCAGGCTGAAGAAATTCTTCCTCAATCACAGGCTTCCTTCTCAATAAAATCTAACACCCTAAAATCATGTGGGGTCTATCAGAGCCTAGAAGCACATTTTCTTCCGTATGCATGTCCCACACCATGTCTGAGAACAGAGGCCAGAGTGGAGTATTTTGCCTGTCATCTTTCTTCTGTTCTTATCCCATGTCCTTTAAGCCTCTGTGGAGCTTGATATTTGTAGAGATCTATTTGGGAGTCCATAATACAAGTGATGGACAAAAGTGAGGCAGTTCCTCCTTCTCCTGCATCTCACGCATTTGCCTTTTAAAAATGCCCAATCAGTTTCATTGGCCCAGAAGTTCTGCTTTCGGATGTTCTCAGATCAGCAATCCCCAACAGTTGAGGAGCCCACTCTTCAGACTGAGGGTTTCCAGGATGTTTTTAATCTTTGGGCAATCAGCTCTACTTGCCTGGGTTACAGATCTCTTGGCAATGCACGGGAGGCTGTGGCGTGGATAATATAAGTCAGCCACAAGCATGCAGATGGAATGCAGAGGGCGTAAGTCCTCCTCATCCAGGCAGTTTCACAGTTTATTTTACACCCTATTAGATTCCAGCTGGCAAGAAGGCTCCCTATAAATATACATAAGGGCCCATTTACATGACAGTTTATTTGGACACAAATTCCACCACGGCCTGGCAGACAGCTCTTTTGTAGCAGCTAACATTTCTTTCTGCAGAGAGGAGAAGATTGTGGAATCAGGAAGAGGAATTGTGCAGCTATCATAAAGGTTAATGTGACCTGACAACATATAGGTGAATGCCCTGATTTCACTTAAGGGCTGATGGGAGGAGACTAGCTGCTATTGGTTCATAATTTACTTTTATGCCATTGCATTGCACTTTTCTTCCCATGCCTTAAGACCTTGTGTGAATGCCCCTGTTCGTTCCCACAGTAATGACTTGATGTACAGATTCCATGAAATCAGAAATCTTGAGTAGGCCAGGTTCCTAACCAAATAAATCAATCTGTTCAATTGAATGAGACTACAGTCTTATTTAATGCCTTATCAGTGAGATGGGTGGCATATACATTTAATAAATAGTATCTTTTTTCCTTAATATGATGAGGTCAGAAATTGGTAGTCTAGAGCAGCGGCCCCCAACCTTTTGGGCACCATGGACCGGTTCTGTGGGGAAAGGTTTTTCTGCGGACCAGAAGGGGCGTGGTTTTGTGTGCTGCCTACATCCCATGGATAAGGCTTCACTTGTTTGTGCGGCCTGGTTTCTGCCGCAGCCCAGTGCCGTTCTACACACCAGAGCTTCTCACCTTCATGCATTATTTTTCCCTCTAACATCTGAAATCAGTTATATAACCCCACAATGCTTACTTTGCGTTTAAGTATTATATTAAAGTGAGGTGCTATATATTATTTAAGGCAGCCTTCAGAGTCATCACAAAAAAGGGAGTATGGGCTGGAAATTAAAACAGAAGCCGGCAACTTCATCTTCTTCTTCTCCTTTGTATTTCAGCTTCCAAAATTCCTGAAAATTGGTCATGCTGCTGTACTAATAGTTTTACTCCAAATAACTGATGATCGGTGGTTGCCTATCCCAAAATCAGAATGTTGTATGAAATCAAAACCTACACAAGAATGATGTTCAGTTGGCAATGCTGGGCTAGTTGCTTTTTTTTAAGATTAATTCACTTGTGGTTAGGCTAGAAAAATAAAATGGGAAGAACTATGTAATGTAATGTATGTATACATGAGTTTATTGGAGGAATGGGTGGGATGGCACTTCAAATAACAATAGCAGTACAACAAAAACTGCAATTTTTTTGAGAAACCGGCTAAGAAATTGAAACCTTCAGACCACTTTTAAATAACAGAAAGATTCAGAAAGTCCCAGCAAAGGCAGACATCCAGTGTAACGGAGGTGAATATTTTGGCCATATACTGGGTTCCAACAGTGTATTTTCTGATGGGAAATTTCTTAGCACTGGAAACTGTCTAAGTTCTGAGCCTTTGGCATTCAGCCAATTACCCAGAAATTCAATTTAAGCCATTTATTTGTTCTTCATTGTTATTCCTCTATGTTATTATCAGTCTTCAAAGTCTCCAACTGAGATAAGGACCACATTGTACAAGGGGTTGCTCTGCTAAGGACAGTCCCTGTCTCAAAAGTTCACGTCATCGTGTGTAACCAAGGTGATGAGAACAGAAGGATTATCATCTTGTGCGCAACAACAAACGAAGAGACGGAAAACCAAGGTAATCACTTGTTTAATTCTCAGCCGAAACACGTCATATGTGCTGCCTTGGGACAAAAATATTTGAATCCCCACTTCAGTGTTGAGGTTTCACAAGTCAGAATTCTCTTTTGTTCATGTAATTGAATTGAAATTACAGTTGCCAGTAAAAATGTTGCTTCCAATGGTTGTCAAGAAACCATGTTCAGAATAGCTTACTTCCTCTAACAAAAAATGATCTTCTTACTAATAGTCATTTGAAGGTTATATAGAAGCTGTGTTCATATCACACAATATGAATTATTTAGCTGTGTCTCAGTTATCTGATTCACCTCCACCAACAAGAAATAACCTGGATGCATTAATCAGTCTTCCATATTTTTGGTCCCCTCTGTTATATCTGGGAGGATGGTTCAAGAATGGAGGCAAGACTCAGATAGTAACTAAAGCTCTTTATTTGTGACTTCAGATCTGAGCAACTAAACCCAGCCACAGCAGCCCCTTTTATAGGGCTGGCTGCGGCTAGGCAGCCAATGAAGGCAATTTGAGTTTGCCGCTCTTGGCAGGGCCAATTGCGGCAGCCCGTTTACTGGCCAATCGCATCAGTCTATGGCGACCAATCACGATCGGCTTTCAGTGGGCCAATCAGATTTGCAGGCTATGAGCCTGCTAGTCCGGAACACCCCTCCCCTCTCGGTTCCGTTTAAGGGGTGGAGTAATATAGTCTCGCAGGTAAGCAGGTCTTCGCACCTGTCTGCCTGACTTACGCAGTTCCGCTTGACCCTGTTCAAACCTGGGTTCAGATGGACTGCTTGCTGGATCAAACAGGAATGGTGAACCGGTGTCATGGTCAGGGCTCTCCTCTGGTGCCTCCGGGGTGATGAAGTCCTCAGCCTCGCTGTTACTGTTCTGGCTCCCGGGGCTCGCTGAACCTGCCTGGATGCTGCTTCCTGGTGAAGTGTTCGACTGTCCAGTCTCAATTGCAGCTGGTGAGTGTTGCCAACCATGGTGCGGTGATCTCAGTGATAGCTCAGAATAGACAGGTGTTGGTTCTAATTCTGAGTTCACTGCTTCCCCTCCCCCCCTAGTGTCAAAGTTAGGGTCAGGGTTGGAAGATGTGGTTAGTCTGGAGCGCAGTTGGTCAATATGGCGTTTCCATGGTCTGGCATCAGTGGTGAGTAGACGGTAGGAGCGGGGGCCCGTAACTTGAGTTACCTGGGCAGGAATCCAAAGGGGATCCCCAGAAAAGTTTTTTGCAAAAACAAGGTCTCCTACCTTGAAAACACGGTGCTTGCTGCTGGAACCCAGGGGCTTTTCCGGGGTGTAGGCAGGGGGCAAATGATCTAGAGGTGATCTGAGTTTCCTGGCCATCAGGAGTTCAGCTGGGCACTTGTTGGTCGTGCTGTTTGGTGTGATGTGTTGCAGGAGCAGCATTCTAGTGACTTTGTTGTGGATGTTGCCTTGATCCATTTTCTGCAGGGTTTTCTTTGTAAACTGAACCATTTGTTCAGCCCTACCATTCGCCGCAGGATGAGCCGGTGATGTGAGTGCGTGTCGGATGCCCCGTTCTGCTAAGTACTGTTCAAAGGCTAAGGCAGTAAATTGGGGCCCATTGTCAGAGACCAGGACATCTGGTAACCCGTGTGTGGCGTAGAGTCTGTTCAGTTTTTTAATGACCGCCTCAGTAGTGGTTGCTTTCATCTTATTGACCTCAAGCCAGTTTGAGTAGGCATCAACAGTTATTAAGAAGGTGTGGCCTCTCGTAGGTCCCGCAAAGTCAATATGAATGCGAGACCAAGGACCCCTGGGTGTTTCCCATTCTGTTGGTGGGGCTTTAGGTGGAGCTGAGTGGTTTTCCTGGCATTTGTTACAAGAGGCGACCCAGTTTTTGATTTGTTTATCTATACCAGGCCACCAGGCGTAACTTCTTGCCAGCGCTTTCATACGCACGATGCCCGGGTGTCCATTGTGTAGCATTTGCAAGACCCTTTTTTGTAACTTAGTTGGTACAACAACTCGGTCTCCCCACAAAACGCACCCTTTTTGTGAAAAAAGTTCCGTTTGTCTGTTTTTAAACGGCTTAAACAGTTCCTTAGTGTCGTAATCTGGCCATCCCCTCTCCACCCAGCCAAGAACTCGTGCCAAACAAGAGTCTTTTTTGGTTTCAAAGGGGATGTCTTGAGCCATTAGTGGAGGCGATGGCATTGTCTCTATTTGCAGTACCGGGAGTGTGGGAGCTGGGTCTTCCTGTGGCTCGGGTAGTGGTGAGCGGCTCAAGGCATCTGCGTGGGGAATAGAGTTCCCGGGGTGGTATTTTAATTGATAGTCATAGGCGGCGAGAAATTCTGACCATCGCGTCATTCTGGGGGAGAGAATGTGTGGAGTAGGTTTGTCGCCTGCCAGGATCCCAAGTAGTGGCTTATGATCCGTTATAATAGAAAACGGTCTCCCATAAACATATTCATGAAATCGTTTTATTGCAGAGACAATAACAAGGGCTTCCTTATCTAATTGGCTATAGTTTCTTTCTGTTTTTGAAAGAGTTCATGAGAAAAATGCAATTGGTGCTTCTGAGCCATTTGGTAGGACGTGGCTCAGGATGGCCCCTACCCCAAATGGTGAGGCATCACATGTGACAGTCAAAGGTAGTGTCTCGTTATACTGAATTAGTACTGCCTTTGAGGTAAGGAGGTCTTTTACTTGCTGGAAGGCGTGTTCCTCCCGACGTCCCCAATTCCAGGATGCCCTTTTATCGAGTAGTCTATGAAGGGGCTCAGCAACAGTCGCCTTCTGGGGTAGGAAGATGTTATAAAAGTTAATAAGTCCCAGGAAGGCTTGGAGGTCGGTTTTGTTTTTAGGTCTTGGGGCGTTTTTGATAGCTGTCAAATTTTTTTCTGTGGGGTGGATTCCTTGCTTGTCAAGGAGGTAGCCAAGAAACACCACCATTTCTGTGCAAAGCTGGCACTTTTCCTTCTTAACCTTGAGGCCAGCGTTTTTGAACCTCTGTAGGACCGTTCTGAGACATTTTTCTAATTGGTTTTTTGTGGGTGCTGCTATTAATACGTCGTCAAAATAGGGCACAACCCCTTTTATACCTTGTAATAGTCTCTCCATCAGGCTTTGAAAGATGCCTGGGGCTACGCTTACACCAAACTGGAGCCTGTTGCATTTGAATGCACCACGATGTGTGACTATAGTTTGGGCTTCTGCAGTCTCAGGATCAACTCGTAGCTGTTGATACACTTGGGCCAGATCTAATTTTGCGAATATTTTGCCACCCCCAAGTGAATGCAGGAGATGTTGAACAACTGGCACTGGGTAGGTGCTTTGCTGTAGTGCGTGGTTGAGGGCGGCCTTGTAGTCACCGCAGATTCTTATGGACCCGTCAGGTTTTATGGGGGTGACAATTGGTGTCTCCCATCGGGCGTGGTCAATAGGTTCTAACACACTTTGCGCGATTAATTTGTCCAGTTGCTCATCAATTTTGGCTTTAAGAGCAAAGGGAACTCGGCGTGGCTTTAGACCAGGGGTGTCCAACCTTTCACCTTCCCTGGGCCACATTAGAAGATGAAAATTTGGTTTGGGCCGCACATAAAATAAAATAACAGTAACCATACCCGATCATCCCAAAAAACCATAGAAAACATAGTTAACATATTAAATTTATTTGGAAATAAAGTTAGTGAGATGTTTTTACTATTTATTATTAATTATTTATTAAAAATTATTTATTTTTTATCACAGTTTTTTTATCACAGTTTATTTTCTGGCCAAATTATTTTTTTTGGGGGGGGGAGAAACCTCGCCTGCCTCACGCCTACCTCTCCTCCTGCAAATGCCGCGGGTTGGACAAGCCTGCTTTAGACGAATGGGTGCTATGTCGGGGCGAAGATTAAATGAAATAGGGGACCCCTTGTACTTGCCTAGGCTTTCGTTGAACACTTCTCGGAAGTCGTGGACAAGGGCCGCCTCCCAGTCATTGTCTTCAGTATGATGGATGCCAGCCATTCCGATTCCTAATGGCGCGAACCACTGAAGACCCAATAGACTTGGCCGGTTTCGGTCTACGATGGTGAGTGGTAGAATTGCCTTATGTCCCTTGAACGAGACCTGCACATGGTGGGTACCTGCGACTGGAATCTGGTTGCCTTGATAGTCTTTCAGTATGAGTCTCTGACTGCTGAGGTCTTGGCATCGGATGTTGTTGGGGATTAGCTGCTTGAGTGTTCTCCAGGATACCATGGATAGAGATGACCCAGAGTCGACTTCCATGTTGCATGGTTTGTTTTCAATCGTGACCTCTACTCGGATCTTTTTAGCGTCAAGTGATGAAGCGTGGCCAATGGTGATGGTTTGATGAGCCTCCTCTCGTCTGGGGGCGTCGTTAAACCTTTGGGGTCTGCTGTACCGGTTCCACTGGTTGCTAGGGCAGTCCCTCTGCATGGTGGCATTGCCATCGTTTCTCTTTGGGCTGCTCCCTCTCCATCTGGGACTGGAATTTCTCTTATTTCTGCATACCTTTGTGATGTGTCCCCGTTTCTCGCAAAAACAGCATATGGCATCTAAGAATCTGCATTCGGATCGGGGGTGGTTTCCCCCACATCCGGCGCATTGGTAGTTGGACTTGCGACCCCGCTGGTTCCGTTGCTCATGTTCTGACCGGAGCCTGTGGACTTCTTCTTCCTCGCTGTCTGAGGATGACTCGACGTCTTCGTGATGGGTAGTTGATGTGTACTTGTCTGAAGGTTTCCCAGCATCGTTGGTGGGTTGGCGGTTGGTCCTGCTGGTTCGATGCATTCGTGCTGCTGATTTACGAGTGGCTTCGGCTACTGTGGCGTCTGCTATGGCATCTGCAAGCGAGATGTCCCCCTTGGCCATGATCTTGCTCTGGACAGTGGGGTCTCTGAGGCCAAGGACGATGCCATCTCTCATGGCTTCTTCGTGGTTGGCAAAGCCACACAAACCACCCAGGTTCCTCAGGTCTGCCACAAAATCCCCAACGCTCTCACTTTCACATTGGTCCCTCTGGTAGAACTCATGCCTGCGAATGAGAGTTGGCACGGCTGGGGCGTAATGGTTGCGCAGAATGGGAGCAAGGGTGTCCCAATCCATGGTTTTAACTTCAGCTGGCTTGGCTAAGGCTTTAGCCATCTTAAAAATGGCTGGTCCACAATGGGTTAGAAAAACGGCTCGTTTCTTGCTGGGCGTGGCATCTTTGAGGTTGTTGGACTCCAGGAACATTTGAAATCTGTCCATGTATGAGTCCCAATCTTTGCTAGATGGATCGAATGGTGCGGGTGGTATAGCGCTGCTGGCCATGTCGCCGTTGTTGCGCTCTGTCAGCCATGTGCTCCTTCAGCTAGCTCAATTTCAATAGCTTTCGTTGCCTCCGCATCCCATCCTCGTCGCCAGTGTTATATCTGGGAGGACGGTTCAAGAACGGAGGCAAGACTCAGATAGTAACTAAAGCTCTTTATTTGTGACTTCAGATCTGAGCAACTAAACCCAGCCACAGCAGCCCCTTTTATAGGGCTGGCTGCGGCTAGGCAGCCAATGAAGGCGATTTGAGTTTGCCGCTCTTGGCAGGGCCAATTGCGGCAGCCCATTTACTGGCCAATCGCATCAGTCTATCGCGACCAATCACGATCGGCTTTCAGCAGGCCAATCAGATTTGCAGGCTATGAGCCTGCTAGTCCGGAACACCCCCATTTCCCATAAAGAAGGCTGGGAAGCTATCACTTCCTCTCCTAGCAGAGAGTGGCTATTTCAGCACACAGTTTGCTTATGATCCATGTACATCATACGCTTAGTGCTGCATGTTAGATCATAGATCAGCTTTCTCCAGTCTGGTTGTCTTCCAAATGCCTGGATGTTCATTCTTAGAGAGGGACAGTTTGGAATGGAGGTTAAAGTGCCAAACTATCGTAGAAACTCATGAACCATGAGTTCAGGTATCACCTTAGGCCTGAAGTCAATTGGTGACTTTGAGCCAGTCACTTTCACTCAGCACTAGGAAGCAGACAACGGCAAACCCCTTCAAAATCTGGCCAATAAAACTGCAAAGTCTTATTCAGATAGTCACCAGGAGCCAAAGCTAATTTAAAGGCAAACACACAGTCTAATTTCAGTCTAATATAGCTAAAGCAGTTGCATGTGGAGGCCACCAAGTAGAGGCAGACTGTGACAGATAATCTTCATAGTCATACTTTTTTTTAAAAAGGAAGGTTTTTTTTCTTATGGCTGTGGGAAATGCAATAAATATTCCACTGTTATCACAAGAGTATTTAACCCTGAAGGCGGAGAAGTATTTTGCAGTGAGTTGGCAAAAATGTCAATTTGAATTTCACTAATACCATAATAAATATGTCACAACAAAGACCCTTAAAGGTAAAGGTAAAGTGTTAAGTCGTTTCCGTCTCTAGTGGGCAGTTCTCATCTCTGTTACAAAGCGAAGAGCCAGCGCTGTCCAAAGACATCTCCATGGTCATGTGGATGGCATGATTAAATGCTGAAGGCACACAGAACGCTGTTAACTTCCCATCAATGTGGTCCTATTTTTCCACTTGCATTTTTTACGTGCTTTTGAATTGCTAGGTTGGCAGAAGCTGGGACAAGCAACGGGAGCTCACTCCGTTACATGGCGCTAGGGATTCGAACTGCCGAACTGTTAACCTTTCTGATCGACAAGATCTTAGCATCTTAGCCACTGAGCCATTGCATCCCTCCTGCAAAGACCAATTCAAAAGAAATCCTTAATTGGCTATTCTCATTCATCAACTAAAATTTAATGTTTGATTGATCTATAGATATCCTGCCTATGAATACAACTGATCATTTTCCAGGATTTTTTTCTTGCTTTTAGATAATACAGATAGTCCTTGACTTACTATAGTTCATCTAGTGACTATTCAAAGTTACCAACATCACTGAAAATAATAACATGACCATTTTTCACACTTACAACCATTATGGTTTCCCATTGGTCACATGATCAAAATTTGGATGCTTGCCAACTGACTCATATTTATGATGGTGGCTGAGTCCCAGGGTCATGTGGTCCCATTTCACAACTTTCTGACAAGCAAAATCAATGGGGAAGCCATATTCATTTAACCACCATATTACTAACTTAACAGCTTCAATGATTTACTTAACAACTGTGGCATGAAAGGTCATAAAATGGGGCAAAATTCACATTACAACTATCTCATTTAGCAACAGAAATGTTGGGCTTAATTGTGGTCATAAGACAAGGACTACCTGTACATAAACATATTATAGTAGAGAAGTCCTCAACCCCCAGTTTGCGGATGATGGAAACTGGGCTGCGCAAGTAGCAGGAGAGTGCATAAAGCTCCATTTGTCCGTGAATGGGATTAAGTTACTCACACAAACCATACTTTCCCCCCTGCCACCACCCGTTGCTGCCACTGCTGCCAGTCTGCAGAGCCAGAACGGTTGGGGATGACTGTCATAGTAGACAGCCACATAGACCTCTGTCCTTAACCACAATGATACAAAAACAATGAAACATGCATCAAGACATCATCATGCAAGCTCCGCATCACAACAACACATGCAAATACATAAGGGGCAGGACTTGTGTTCTAGCACTACAATGCACAATTTATCCTTTGACTCTCTTTTCAGATGTCTACAGAGAGCTCCATTTTAAGAGATATTTAGAAGTCTATTAAAGATGGGTAAAACATGGCTTGTGCACCAAAATGAATCTTGGGGCCTTGATAATTCCAGCCTGCACTTTAGGAGAGGTGCACTGCACTTGAAAAAATTATTTATCACTCAGAAGTCTCTCAAATTGAGGCTTATTTCTCTCCATACTTCTGGTTGGTAGAAAGATCACTCACCTGCTTGTCTCTCACTTTTTCTTTTTAAAGTGGAAAAGCCACCTTTCCACCATTTTGTCCTGAATTCCAGTCTGCACACTGCAACCTAGCACAGTTGAAAGCAAGGCTATCATGGATAGAGTGAGTTCTGTCTATTGATAGAGGTCAATGTCCTACAGCGGAGCAGTGGTGGGATTCAAATTTTTTTACTACTGGTTCTGTGGGTGTGGCTTGATGGGTGTGGTGTAGTGTGGCCTGGTGGGCGTGGCAGAGGAAGGATACTGCAAGATCTCCATTCCTACCCCACTCCAGGAGGAAGGTTACTGCAAAATCCCATTCCCTCCCACCCCACTAACCTGCTTTCCAGCTCTGTTCTCCTGTGCAGGGCAACAAAAGAAGACCCAGCCAATCAGCTGGGACTCAGGAGGCAGAGAATAGATGGGGTGGGGCCAATCAGAGGTGGTATTTGCTGGTTCTCCAAACTACTCAAAATTTCCGCTACAGGTTCTCCAGAACTGGTCAGAACCTGCTGAATACCACCTCTGCAGGGGAGGGGAGGGAGGGAGATGAAAGAAGGAAAGAATGGGAACCTTTTTAAGACCACAATCTTAAGTACATTTTCTTTGGGAACTCATCTTGCTGATTCCCCTTAATATAAACATTTTCCATTAAGTGAATTCTATTCTGTCCACACAAGGATTAACTCTCAAAACTATTTCAATGTACTCGGGATAAAAGCAAAGATCTTGAGAGCTGTTTCTCATTTCACAAAACAAGGTATAGTTTTATATTGCTCTAAAACATGAACATATCTGTTACTCAGTTACTCATAGGACATATTGTTAATAATATTTAAGACTAAGCCAAATGTCAATGAATATTCTCAGTCATCCAGATAGCGTGTCTGGAAGTTGAGTCTTAGCAACTGGACACCTTTTCTTTTTTTGGTTTGAAACGTTTTGCTGCTTATCCAAGGAGCTTCTGCAGTCTGAGCAAATTGGTTAGGGGAACCAGTTCAGACTAAGCCAACTGATTTAATTATAGTTGAACTCTGGCAGACCTATGCTTGAAATAAACACATTAAACTCAACTAAACACAACTAATTTATGAATAAAAATGCCCAGAATTTAGTGTAAAATCTCCCATCCCCAATTAGTTCTAGTGAAAACTTCATGGATGGCAATAATGTAATTATCTCCTATATGTTATTCAGCTTCCATGGTCCTTTTTTTCCCTGAACTTTTTCAAAGTCCCTCTTCTGAAGCACAACCTGTGGGATCAATAGGATGTGAAGGGAAGAGATTTGATACCCGCCTCTTGTCTCCCTGGGGAGGGTCATACCAGAGATAGAAGTGTCTCTCAGGAGCTGGCCACCATTGTAGTCATGTTCTTGCATTCGTCTAATTTTAATGTATCCCGATAGAAATGGTTAAAACCTTCTCATGTTTATATCATGATTATTATCTGAGTCACAGCTGGGGTGCTGCTAATTAAATGTATTTCTTAATTAACAAGATCATAGAGAAAGCATGCCAGCCGGGTTTGGTTTTCAATCACTGTTGACAAAAGCAGCTGATGCCAACTTTGAGCCGGGGGTGGATGGAAAGGAGGGGCTTTCATCATTGGAGATGCTGGGTTATCTCAAAGCCAGTAAGAACCAGTTTGCACCCAACTGGTATAACTAGAAAGATCAAAGCAACAGCAGTATGGTTGTTTTACCATGCGTCCAACGTACTTGTGCCAGTATCAATTCCTATCAGTTTAGTTTACACTGATAGCTTCCATAAAGCGAATTCTATCTAGATACACTCAATCCTTTTATGATGTATCATGAATAGAGGCTCCTATGCAGGGGTGGGATGCTACCGGTTCTGACTGGCTCTATGGAACTGGTAACTCTGAAAAGCAGCAGACACAAAACCGGTTCTGTGTCTGCTGCTGTTTGGCCCACCTGCCCGCCTGGGCTGTTAACTGACCTTTATTTCCTGCTTTTTCAACCTCAGCTGCTTTGCGCGGCACAGCTGAGGTTGAAAAAGCAGGAAAAAGGGGCTTTTCAAATGCTACACACCCACGCGCAGCGCTTTTCAGCTGTCCAGGCGGCACAGCTTAAGGTTTTTACATGTGCACGCATAACGTAAGTCACCGAATCCAACCCCTGCTCCTATACTACATTTTTGTGGCTTATGGAGCTCCCTTTTGACCATACTACCAATTTTAGCATACAACTGCTGAACATTTTCACTGCATTATTTTGCCATTTTATACAGAAAATTGTATAAAACTATTAAGCCATAAATATGCTCAGAATATTAAGTTAGCTCCCACATCACTCCCCCCCCTCTCTCTCAGATACACGAAGAGAGAAAGAGAGAGAGAGACAGATAGACACACACACACAGACACACACACACAAAAGCTGGAGTTACATCAATAGGTAGCATACAAACATAGGCAAATAAATAAATAAAACTATCCCAGTTCTTGGAAATCCTGACTTCGTTCGCCCATTGTAGTTGTCATTTTGTACACTGTGAACATTCATAGTGTACATAGACAGATACACAGAGAAATATGAAAAATTGCCTTTCCAGAGATATTCTCCTGCAAATTCCCACTGACTTTTCTGTAACCCTTTCATCTTCCTAGATTCCCACAGCATGGTTCGGAGTTCCCACTCACCGTCCATGAGAGTTGATGCTGTCAATCTTAGCTTAAGATTGTTATAAAAGTAATAGATCTAAGAGATAATGGCTTATAAAGAAAATGATATTATTATTATAGTGGTAAGAAAAGTATTAATTACAGTACAAAAATTAATTAGCGCAAGATATATGTACCCAGTCGACACACTGTATGAATGAAAGATGGAATTACTGTAAATATAAAAATAAAAAAAATATTTAAAAAGAGAGAGAGAGAGAGAGAGAGAGAGAGAGAGTGTTAGTTGATGCTGCTGGGAATGTTAGCCCTAACACTTCTAGAAGGCATATGGGGAAGGAATATATCTGCCCAATTTTGTTGCACGGTTATGATCCACTTAAGAAGATTTAGCTTTTCAGCTGTTATCAGCTAGCATCATGATTTTTTAGGAAAGTATTTATTCTGCAGAAAGCTAGTGCTATTTTTCAACTATCTTTTAATATCTCTCCAGGTCTCAAATAAATGGCACAGATTTATTTATTCAAATAATCATAATGTTCAGTTTCAAAATTATCCGTAATGTTAATATCATGAAAATATATAAATAGAGAAAGAATTTAACAAATATTATTCACTGAAATAGAGTAAGAAGAGCAGAATACAGCAAGATTTTTTAGATATTAAAAAATATAGAAAATGTCAGGCAAATAAACATTTTTTCACCTGGCTCCTGAAATTTACTACCATCAATCGATGATCACAGTCTTCTTCTGATGAACAATACATGGCTGAATGACAACTTCCAGCAGCCCAACCAGCACTGTTAATGGTGAGAGCTGCTGGGATTAGAAGAATACTATGGCTTCAAAATCTAAGGGACCGGTTTGGACAAAACTCAACAGCACTTTTTCGTGCAGCTGCTGATAAAAATAGGATCACCAATATGATCACCAATGTCCAATGACATGAAGAAGACGACGACACAGGAAGAAGAAGAAACAAAACCGTCCAGTTTTTCCAAATAAGGAGTGGGGAGTTTTCTAAAGAGAACTTCTGATGACGATCTTAAGATATACTGGTACTAAAGGTCCATTTGGTCCCAAACCGTATCTGTCAAACATTCTTAAAGCTCCTCTATGTATTTTGACTTCTTGAAACTAATCCAGTGCCAAGCCTAATTTCTAATGGCAGAAATAATGAATCTGGAACGCCAAGCATGATTATAAAGACAACCAGCTACAATTTACCTCAAGCTGCTTTCTTGGTGCTTCAGATCAATAAGCTGATGGAAAGCAGACATTTGTTATCTATCCCCCTTTTGCTTTCCAAGAATAATAATTTTTCTGCCCTCAATTATCATTATCCTTAACCAGGCTTATGTGAATTAATTATCATAATGTAAAATGTTCAGAGAGCACCAGTTTGAAAAAGGCTGGTCAAATGGATAACAGTGAAAATATAGATGTCAATCCCTTTAGTGTTGTAGAGTGGGTTATCAACAAGTGTTATGTTCTTCTTTACAGACAGTCAGAGAGAATAAAAGAGTTGGAAGGGACTTTGGGGTTCTTCTAGTCCAGGGGCCGCCAACCTTTTGGACCTTAGGGACCACCAAACTCATAATTTTAAATCCCACGGACCAGAGACCCTGGGAAAATCCCAAAAAAAGTCTGCAGGAAAATTTCCCACCCCTTTTTCCTACCGATCGATCCTTCTTTATTTGGGATCGCAGCATACTGTCTCCAGCTCTGTTCTCAGGGGGAGAGAAAGAGAGAGAGAGAGAGAGAGAGGGAGGGAGGGAGGGAGAGAGAGAGAGAGAGAGAGAGAGACTTTTGGCTTCATGCAAGGAAAGCAGCAGAAGCAGCAGACATCTTTCTTTCTCTCCCCCAAATTCCACCAGAAATGAGTCCTTTTGAGACTTGTCATGCCAGCGCAGCCTCTTGGAGCAGGATGCCTTGCAGGGTTCTGAAGACTCATTTCTGGCGGAGTTTGGGGGAGAGAAAGAAAGACTTTTGCTGCTTTCCTTGCATGCAACCAAAAGCAGAAGGAAGAAGTAGAAAGAAGCAGCCCGGTGGCCAGGCCAGGCACGTGGGGCACATGAGGCGAGGTTCCCCCTCTGCCCTTCCCCCCCCTCTCCTCACTACCTCCTGTTGTTCGCAATGCAAGTGACGCAAGCCTTGTGCTCTTGCTGGCCATGTGGGTGGTACAGCCTTGTGTTCCCGCATAGCCTGGATTAATTGCTTTGGGGTGAGTGCTTTCGAGGTGACATTTCTCCGCAGACCACCAAAATTTTCTCGCGAGCCACCAGTGGTCCCCGGCCCACTGGTTGGCAACCACTATTCTAGTCCAATCTTTCCTACTCAAGCAGGAAACTCTATACCATTTCAGACAAATGGTTCTCTTCTCAAGAATCTCCAGTGTTGGAGCACCCACAACTTTTAGCACCGCAGGAAAAACAATGGACAGGAATCCAGAAAAGCCACTGGAAGGGTTGCCAGGTCTTGTTTCTGCATCCTAATAAGGCCGATGCCAAAGAAAATGATGCACATGCTAGTTGCTGTGCCTGGGGCTGTTTCTGTATGGTCTGCAATATACAGGCAAAACCTTCTTTCCTTCTCTTGACTTGAAGGAGAGACTTTGTGCAACCTGATATTTTGAGGGACTTTCTCTTCTGTTGACAGCCTCAGGGGGAACTGCATGTTCTTTCGAGCACAGTGTGGCATTAGCCACTTGTACAGCTTGCTTCTCATTTGATTGTGATGCTCCCCAGGCAGGGGTAGAATAATTCTGAATGCCCCTGCCTGCAGCCTGCATACTGCGGCTCTCACAACTACCAGTATTGCTTTCTGTCTGCTTCCCAAACATCACGATGCAGAGTTTTAGAGACCTTTCTTGACAGCCTCCCACCCATTACAGAAAGACCCCCCTAGATGTAACATAGGAAAGAAGCTGTCTGCCAGTTACCAAACCAGGAGTGTGGGGGAGGCTAAACTACTTGCTTTCTGGAAAGGAACACATTTCAAGCTCCAGGAATTCCTTTAACCACTAAAAAGGATTTTGTAATGTGGAACAGGAAGATTGGACTGAAACTGTGGAGGGGGCAGCATCTCAGACTTCAGTAGTAATCAATAAATAGTTTATAAACCAGCTATTTTGAATTAGATTAATAATTATTTTAGCTATTGTTTTGCAATGTGTTTTAACTGTTGGTTTTCATAATCACCTAACTAATTCAAGAAAATAGGATAGAATTTGATTTCTGGGGAAGAAGTAGTAGACGGAAGACAGCTCTGTGAAAAGTGGAGCTGACAACCATGGCAGAATGAAGAGCCAGTGATAGGCCAGCTCTTTGATAATTCCTCTCCAGGCAAGGAGAGGACTTGAAGTCACCCACAAATGCTTCGGACAGTTGTTCCTCACAAGGTCTCCAGAGGTTTAAAGCTCTGGGAGATGGAATAGCTAACTTGATCAAACTGCAGTTGATACCTTTGAAGAGACGTTGTGTTTATATATTTCCTTTTCTAATCATTTCAGAAATTGCTTGTTAAGTGCTATTTATCATTTAGGAACTTTTGGATCAATATGTTTTACAGCACAGGATGGGTTTTCTTCAGTCCTTAGAAAAAAATGTTTCAACTACAAATTCAAAGACTTTAAAAAACTTTTGGAGGAGACAAAGAGCAAAAGGATATTTAAAACTTTGTTTTTAGAAAGGTATAAGCAGATTAAAAAATCCAACTAAATCTGACATCCGATTTTGATAGTATTACTATAAAAAGGGATATAACTTAAAGATAAATCTTTCATTCTGTGAAGCATACACAGATCTATATTCCATGCTACTTCTATTTCTAAACTATGACTAAATGCTAAAAGACTCTGTACTGCTGACAAGCAGCATCAAGACTATTCAGTTTAGATGTAAGAATTTTTCTGCCCACATCAAAAGCCTAAGCAGTTCAAAGTCTTGTTTCTAGAAAAACTCGGTCAACCACTGTGAGAAATGATATGCTGAATTTCTCTGATTTTTGATGAGTAAGCCTAAGTTGACTGCCATAAATATCAAGTCCAGGGATTAAGCCTTCTCTATAATAGCCCTCTCCCACCAAAAAATCTGGAATATGTTGTCTTCAGAAGTTCTGTTGGTTCCTACCATCCTTTCATTCCAGAAAGTCTTGAAGACTATCTTATTTCAATGGCCCTTTTGTAATTAAGTTTTAATGAGGGATGGACGAGTGTGCATGAGTGTGTGTGAGGGGGCGGGGAGAAAGTGGGGAAGGAGAAAATGGACATTAGCTTCTTACTCTTACTATTCCAGTAAATTGATTCTGGTGATAGTGTAGCAATCCTTATTAATAGTCACAAATAGTTTTTTTAGACCAGGAATCTATCTTATGCTCTTTTCAAGCTATTTCTATTGTTGGCATCTTCAAATGACAAATTGCAATTCCCATCATTCTGCTGACTAGCCCAGGCTGGAAAAATGATTTCTATGCATTTTAACACTGCATTGTTTAATACATGCGCTCCCTATACTATCTCCACTCCCCCACCCCACTAAATAAAGTAGCTTAAGCAATTGCTGTTCTTAATCAGGGGGAAATAATTCTAGCCTTCCACTACTAGTCAGTGTATTGTTGTTGCTATTTCTTTTCTTTTTAGTGTCTCCAGTTGGTTTGGGGATGCAAGTGGTCAAGGAGGCAAACCTGAGGCCATCCAAACAGTCCACACAAGGACATCCACTCCGCACTAGAAGCAAAAGGTAGATTCTGAGTTGTTTCCCCCTGTCTTAAGCATTTTACCAGCCATTGTAGCTTCACTTCCCCAATAAAAGTCTGCGGGGGTGTCTGGTTTTCTTGGCTGACTAAGAGCAGCATCAATGGGGATGATTTCTTTCCTACATGTGTAATGTTTTCCCTGCAGTAATTGCTCATTCTTCCCACCCCATCACCTCCTTCTCCTCCTCCTCCCATTTTCTCCTCCCACTCTGTCCCCCTTCCCACCGGCGAACGAGAAGGCGGACTAGATTTCTCTTCAGTCTTGACAGCCGAATCGTGTGCCACCTGAAAAGCGGCAGGAATGAATCACATTTGAGCCTCTGTAGTGACTCACACATTTCAGGCGTTCATAGTACAGGGAGAACCAGAGGTGAACCCAGTGAAAGCACAAATGAACACACTTCCATTCTCTCATACAGGTTCATTGTAATGCTGCTGGAAATCCTACAGGCGTTCTCCCCACCCTGCCCACCGTACACAATGGCTTCTTGCCTCTAACATGGAAACTAGGAGGTCAAATTCTCTGTTTACACTGAAGATCCTTTATCCTACTTTGGCAAAAATGTGTAAAAGCAGTTGGAGGCCTCTCTGGGAGCAGCAGCAGGCACAACAATGTTTCCAGTATCAGTTGCACTGCCAGGACTGTACTGGTATGTCACACAGTCATGGACATATGTATATATACAACAAGCTGGCACTTGCCGGAGTGAGAAGTGACGTGGGAAAAAGGAAGAAAGGAGAGCAGGAAGAATGTCTGTGTGGTTTGATATTATGGGACAGTTGTCGGGAAACCATATGGAGTAACATGCAGGCTCAAAGAGTATCTCTAGGCCTAGGAGGTGTTTAAAAGAAATAAAAATTGGCAGAGTTTTCATCTTCTTTTGCTTGCAAGTATGCCTGGCTATCATTCCAGATTACCTTTGTTTACTTTCTGGCTATCCAGAAAGTAAACAAAGGTAATCTGGAATGATAGTCAACATCAAGCAGAGGAATAATAACATTTATGTTTTCATCCACTACTTTTCTATCTTGCATTCTATCCTTGTGTTCAGAGTTGCTAAAACAATTAAAATAGAACAAGGGAACATAGAACATTCTTTTAAAAAACATAAAAACACATAAAAAACATAAAAACATTTTTTTAAAGACATAAAAACATTTTTTTAAAAAACACAAAGATAAATAAAAGAAGCCCTAAAATCTGGAATATCTCTTGGGCGAATCCTCACTGGTTTACTTTCTAGCAAGTGTTTTTTTTGTGACACAAAATGACACCAGTCATTTTGTGAAAATCCTTACAACATGCTCATCATCTCAAAACATTTTTAGAAAGGTAGCTAGGCTAATTTCTGTTGCAGACAAAACACCAACAATTCCTATGGCACCTTGGAGACAGAATGGAAGGACAATTCTGATATTAGTGCCTGCCAGGAATTATGACCTTGGTTGTTGCTACCTGAAAACAATTTTGATGCTAAGCTTACCAGTGCATATGGAAGTCGATCTAAAACCCTCTCTCTCTTTTTAAATTTGGTAGTGGGTGCAATAGCTAACCAATGTTGCAAATGTTAACATCTGCTGAAGTAATGGATCTGAAATAGGGAAATCCCAGGAAGCCTAATAGAATTAATTTCTGTTTAAATGCGCACAGGCTTGAATAGATAAATCTACCATCTCTCTCACCGGTACTAAAATACCTGTTTGATTTATTGAGGTTCTTGTGACTTTGTATAGTCACAAAGAGCCTGATTTATAAATCACAAAAAACTTTGGTTTGAATTTCATTTCTCCCAGGAATTTATTAGGTAGCATTTATACAATCAGAGCCTTGGATGAGGACTCATATTTGAACTGAGTTCTAAAATGTTACTAACCCTGTTTGTCCAATATACTCTATTCCTATGTGAACAGTGAACAGCAGAGCCGCCTTTCTAAGTCATTTTTCAGTGCTCAGTTCCATATGGGAGCCTACTGCTTAAATAGGCTACTGCTTTTCTGAAAAGAGAAATGAACACCACATCCTTAAGATTAGCTGCTGTATCACAGAAGTGGAATATGGGGGTCATAACGGGGATTAACCAATGAAGCTGAATAGCAAGAGTTTTAAGATTCATAAAATAAAGTATTTATTCTTGGGGAATTTGCAGCTTCTATATATAATTCATTTCCAATTTCTACGGCTTTAAAAAGGAATTGGATGCATCAATGTACAATGTTAACTGTTATGTCTTTGGAACTGGTTGGAGTTCCCAACCAGGTCCGCACTTTAAGCGGGAGCATCAGCAGCTCCCATTGGTTGGCTCCGTTTGGCAATCGGCTATAAAAGCCGGCTGCCGGACGGAGCCAGCCGTTGTTGTTCTCCAGCAGTCTGCCTTGTTAGCGGGCAGGCACAACAACCCTTTATTCCCCTGAATAAAGCCTTTACTTATATGCTCTGGTCTTGGCTGCGTTTGTCCCTTCGCTCCACAACACTGGCAACGAGGATGGGATGCTACCGGCCAACCAGAAGCACCGAAGGCAAAATAGCTGAAGCCATGGCATCCAGATCGTAGTTGCCTCGCTCGCTGAGAGCTCGAGCTCAAACCGCTGCGCTCGGAGCTGAAAGTCACGGCGCTGACAGCCTCAGCCGCCCTCTGCAAAAAGAGCGCGTAATTCAAACCGCTGCCGTTTGAATTCAAATCAAGCTAGCGAAACACTGAGCTGAAGTCATTGAAGCTACTTTCCGGCGTTGTTAGCCACCGCCGCCATTGCACCCAGAAGGCGCGAGATTTAAACGGCCTTCACGAGGTTGTAGCTCACGGGTGAGCCTCGGGCGTTGCAGCCACAGCCGCCAGTGCTCAAGCTGCACAAATCCAAGGGTCACGACCACCCAGAGAGACACTCGAAGCTGCGCAAATCCAAGGGCCACGACCACCCAGAGAGACAGCCTACCCCACTAAGAGGTTGAGGGTCCCGAAATGAATGCCAATCAGGCATTCCCACCATTTAAGCACAGTGAGGAGAAATGGGACTCCTACAAGAACCGCTTCAACCATTTCCTGGATGCCATTGGCCATGGCGGATGCCATGAACACAGAAAGAAGTCGTACTTCCTAAGCTACTGCGGCGCTGAGGTTTTCGACACACGCCACCGCACTCTTTGCACCACGTGAGATAAAAAACGTCCCGTGGACCGAAATACAAGAAACACTCTCTAACCATTATTCTCCCAAACCTTCCCAGATCGCTAGACATTTCGCATTCCGGATGAGGAAGCAGGCTGAAGGGGAGTCCATCAACCAGTACATGGCAGCCCTGAGGACAGCCGCGCTTCAATGCGAGTTCAAGAACTACTTAGACGACATGCTTCTTGACCAACTCGTTTGCGGTAAGAGATCAGACACTCCAACATCGCCTTCTAGCCCGGAAAGATCTAAGTCTTTCCCAAGCGGTGGAAGAAGCCCTGGCCGCTGAGCTATCCGTGCAGTCCGCGGCCGAGATTAGGGCACTGCACCAAAGCCAGGCATTTCCACCGTCCACTCGGAGGAAGTAACGAGCGAAGCTGAACCCCCTGAAACCGCTGATGTCCATCGTTTAAGGCAACTGAGAGAGCCCCAGGTAGGAGTGAGACAGAGAAACAGCAGTGGCCCGCAACAGATTCCTTTGTGCATGACCTGCGGGGGTGCCCATTCCCGGGCATCTTGCAGATTTAGAAACGCCAGCTGCCTTAACTGCCACAAGAAAGGTCACCTCACAAGAGTCTGCCAGGCAGCACGAGCTCCATCCCAGAAGTTTCCCTCATCTCCTAGCCTCCAAAGGCAAGTAGAAGACTGTTACACGTGTTACCACGCCAACCACACTTCCCAAACTCCTAATAAGATTAAACTCTCTCTCTCCCTAGAAGGTAAACCTTGTACCATGGAGGTGGACACCGGTTCAGCGCTCTCAATCATCTCCTGGGAGACGCTGAAAAGGATTCAACCCAGACTGACCCGGAAACAGCTACAAAGTGCCACCTCACGCTGAGAGACTATCAAGGCAAGAACATCCCGTCCTCGGGAAAGGCAAGTTCCTTGTTAAATTCCAAACCTTCAAAGGCCATTTGCCTTTAGTGGTGGTTAATGGTACCCTCCCTAGCCTCTTGGGGTTAGATTGGTTCCCCTCTCTTGGCCTTAATGTCACAGGAATCCATGCTGTCTCAACTTCTGATGTAGACACATTATTCTCTGATTATTCCGACATTTTCAGTAGCAAGCTGGGTTGCTACAATGGCACACCCATCTCTTTCTCAGTAGACCCCCAGGCAGTTCCTGTCCTCCTGAAATTCCGTAGGGTCCCCTTCGCCATCCGCCCCAAATTGGATGCGGAACTTGACAAACTCCTCGAGCAAGGGTACTTGAACCCACTGATTTCGCCAAGTGGGAAACCCCCATAGTCACCCCACTTAAAAGGACGGTAGTTTGAGAATTTGTGCTGATTACAAAGCGACACTCAACCGTTATCTTCAGGTTAGCGCATACCCTGCTCCAGTTATCCAGCACCTATTGCACACTTTGGAACCCGGCACAATTTTTGCCAAACTAGACATATCACAGGCGTATCAACAGTTCCCTGTCGACAGCCACACAGCAGACTTGCAAACAATTGTAACACACAGAGGGGCATTTAGGTGCAAGCGCCTCCAATTTGGTGTTAGCGTGGCTCCGGGGATTTTTCAGTCGCTAATGGAAAGAATCCTCCAAGGTCTTCCAGGAGTAGTCCCTATTTTGATGATATTTTGGTTTCATGAAGGACAGGCCCCAGCTCCTCCAGAGGGTGAGAGCAGTATTGGAGAAGTTTAGACAGCATGGTCTCAAACTCAAACGGGAGAAGTGCACCATCGCCACTAAACAGGTGGACTTTTTAGGATATAGACTTGACGCCTCAGGCATCCACCCAGTGGAGTCAAAAGTAAAAGCCATCCACGGGGCACCCACACCAAATAATAAAACGGAACTGCAAGCCTTCCTAGGTTTATTAAATTTCTACGCCTCGTTCTTGCCACACAAAGCTTCAGTCGCTGAGCCGCTACACAGGTTGTTAGATAAAGATGCTCCATGGCACTGGGGCCCCAAGGAGTCTTTCGCATTTAAAGCAATCAAATCGCTACTCACCTCTGACGCCGCTTTTAATTCAATTCAACCAACGCCTACCCTTGGTTTTAGCCGCTGACGCATCTCCCTTCGGGATAGGAGCTGTCCTTAGTCACAGGCTCCCCAATGGCACAGAAGCGCCAATTGCCTTCTTCTCCAGGACCCTTTCCATGACTGAAAGAAACTACAACCAGATTGACAAGGAGGCTCTGGCTGCAGTAGCGACAGTCAAGAAATTTCACAAATTCCTTTTTGGCCACCACTTCGAACTCATCACAGACCACAAGCTTTTATCGGGACTTTTATCGGGAGACAGGCAAACTCCACAAGTTCTGTCCCCCAGGATGACCAGATGGACATTGTTTTTAGCGGCCTATTCGTTCAAGCTGATCCATCGCCCCGGTAAGACCTTAAGCCACGCAGATGCTCTCAGCCGCTGCCCCTTACCGACCCCAGTTGAAGACCCAGCTCCGGTGCATGCGATCTTCGAGGTCTCCGAACTTAAGCTACCAGTAACTGCTGATGACATCGCGGCACACTCCAAGAAAGATAGACTAATCGCCCAGGTTCTGGACTGGGTGGGGAGGGGGTGGCCGGAAACAAAGTATTCAGTTGATTTTGTCCCATTTAAAACACGTCAACAGGAACTTTCCAAACTCCAGGGATGCCTGTTGTGGGGTACCAGAGTCATCGTCCCATCCACCCTTCGCGTGCCCATATTGAAGGTGCTGCACGAGGGCCATCCGGGCATCGTGCGAATGAAGGCGCTGGCTCGCAGTTAGGTATGGTGGCCCGGGATGGACGATCAGATCGCAGAGTGGGTAAGCTCCTGTAAACCCTGTCAGGAATCCAGAGCAGCCCCACCAGCAGCCTCACCCACCAAGTGGGAAAGTGCCAATGCCCCCTGGTCATGGCTACACATCAACGTGGCCGGTCCGGTCCACGGCAAGACTTTCTTGGTGGTCGTGGATTCGTATTCCAAATGGATTGACGTTGCCTTACTCCCCACGACCACCACGCAGGCAGTTGTCAAAGCCCTGACCAGACTTTTTGTGACTCATGGGCTCCCGGACACGATAGTCTCCGACAACGGGCCGCAGTTCTCGTCCTGCGAATTTAGCAGGTATGTCACGAACCTGGGCATCCGACACGTCCTCACGGCCCCCTTTCACCCTGCTAGCAATGGGATGGCAGAGAGAGCTGTCAGGTCAGCTAAAGAGGCACTAGCCCGATTCGGTCAGGAAGACTGGCATTCCAAGTTATCCCGTTTCCTCCTCAGCCAGCATACAACCCCATGCACTAGCACTAACAAATCCCCAGCTGAACTGTTAATGGGGAGACGCTTAAGGACCGCTCTCGATAGGCTGCATCCCCACTACTGTCCTGATACCCCTTTGGGTTCTGATAGCCAGGTGCGAGACTTTGCCTTGCAGGACCCAGTCTTTGCGAGGAACTATGCAGGAGATCCCTTGTGGGTGCCAGGGCAGATCATGGCCATCACGGGTCCAAGGTCCTACCGGGTCCAATTAGAAGACGGTCGAGTGTGGCGGAGACACCTGGACCAGCTACGCAGACGGCGGAGTGACCCGAACAGCGGTGAGCAAAATCCAGCAACCAACCCACGAATCCTGACCCAGTTTCCAGAGGGAAATTCCCTGAGGGGCCAGACATTCCCACTCGAGCAAAGTGACCAAAGAACGGACCTAGGCTGCCGGCCCGAAGCTCCTGCATGTCCACCCTGCGGGAGCACCGACCGTCCAGGCCAAGACAGTCTACCGAGCCAAACCGATCGAGGGGAGACTCCTTGTTCTCCGGTTCCAGTGCCAATCCCAGAGGACTCCATAGTGGCCTCAGACCCGCGCTCCTCGGACTCAATGCCAACCGGCAGTTCTCCTGAGCTACGACGTTCGGTCGCCAGCGGAGTCCTCCAGCATACCTCAAAGACTATGCATGCACCCAGCCAGGGGAGAGGGTGTTATGTCTTTGGAACTGGTTGGAGTTCCCAACCAGGTCCGCACTTTAAGCGGAGCATCAGCAGCTCCCATTGGTTGGCTCCATTTGGCAATCGGCTATAAAGCGGCTGCCGGACGGAGCCAGCCGTTGTTGTTCTCCAGCAGTCTGCCTTGTTAGCGGGCAGGCTCAGCAACCCTTTATTCCCCTGAATAAAGCCTTTACTTATATGCTCTGGTCTTGGCCGTGTTTGTCCCTTCGCTCCACAACATTAACAGTGATACCAGTATGTTACGATGGATATATATTAGATTCCCATGACAATGGAATCTAGCCATTATAGCACCTGTCTATTTTTTAAAAAAGGCAAAAGGAGTATTCCTTCTAACTATTGGCCTATTCAGATTGCTTTCAGATCTCTCTAACTTTTGAGAGCTTGGACAGTTTATTTCCAGCTCTGCTCTGTTTATTTGAAGATAAAGTAAAGCTGGTGTTTTTCTCTAAATCACTGTGGGCCATCTTTTCCCCCATTGATAGGAAGTCTTGGCTCATCCCATCTACCAGTTCCTGGGTTGTTTTACTCTTTCCTATCCTTTCCAAGAGATCTAATATCCTATTTCTGGGGCCAACAAAATGTATTGTTTAGAATTTGTTTCCCCTTCTGCCCCATGCCGGTTATCATACTGTAGTATCATAAAATCATATCTATATGCTTAGTGATGTTAGTAAAAAGTCTATTTGCAAAAGTGCTGGCATGCCATCATTTTCTCTTTAGAATTCACAGCATCGTAAAGCATTTAGAATTCATTTATTAAAACATAATAAGGCACTTATGAAGACTTTAGAGGATTTTGGTGCTTTTAATTACATTTTTTTACAGTTCATCTTCCCGTACATAGTCCCTCCCCTTAAACCCTATGCAGCATTTTTTTTTAAAGACAATCAATGTATTCTGGTGAGAGAGAAGTCCCCTAATGATGGGCTCCAGCATAAATCTGAAAGCTGAGAAGACTAAACCTCTTCTCCTAGTGACCAACCCAGATTGGATCCTGCAGCAATCATAGCAACGCACACAACACCATGTACTGAAAAACACAAGGGGTGGCATTGGCTATTTATTTTAGTTCCTTTTCGTACGAAATGGAAATGAAGGATTTTGGTTATTCTAGAATTGGTGGTAGCTTATTACCCTGTTTCTCCAACAATACGGCCTCCCCCAATAGGAAGTCCCAGCATGTTTTATAGGCATGAAATGAAATTAAGCCCCTCCCCCCAAATTAAGGCCATATTAAAACATGCGAAATGCGGGGAATGGTGGGGGGGGGCTTGCCATTAGGAAGTACTTTTGTTGCACACCGGATATGGTGCTGCCTGTGTTGACCCTGATACGAAGTGCCCCACCAACGCCGAGGTCAACATCTAAGCCGTCGCCACCTGCCCGAAAAGACGGCCTAGCTATTTTTTTGGAACGCAAAAAAAAAATGAGACCCAGCCTTATTATATGAGAAACACGGTAGTAGTCCAGTGACTGGGTCTTCTTCCTATAGTCCTATTGCTCATTTGGTGATTGAGCTGGGAAATGCCACATGATGTTAGCTGTAAGTTTGAAGTTAGCAGAAGTGACGATCACAGATTAGTTTTAATGTGAAGATGCTTTGTGAGAAAATGGAAGGGTACCAATGCTGGTGATACCTCTTGGTATTAGTTTCTGGGATACATGGGCTTGAGAATGGTAGTGCGTTCAAGTTCTGCTGATGAGTTTTCTGCCAGTATGGAGTTGGCCACAATGGGCATATGCTAGGATAAATGAACCTTTTGTCTGATCCAAGGGGCTGTCTCTGTGTTTTTAACCTACTGTTTTCTAACCCCAGTGCTACTATCTTCAATATGAAATATAATAGTAAAGGCTTTGTTTCAGAAATACAGATTGCAACAGGACAGGGGAACCTGTAGCTCTCTCTACACACTGATTTTGGAGGCTCCCAAAAGATAGCTAACTCAGGGATGTTGAGGAGAGGCAAGTATTTGTGGTCCTGGGTCACAAATATAATAAGTGTGTGAAATATAAAAATGCCATATAAGCAGTTGTTTTTATTCGGATTGTTTGAAACACTTAACCACCTGCTCAGAATACAGTAAAGTTTCACTTCCCTTCTTATTATTTTTTTATATCTTTAAGTTGCAGGTAGGAACTTTGCTAGTTTTTGTGGAGTTGAACTATCAATTCTTCTTTGTTATAAAGTTTCCATGGACCTACAGCATAATGTAGGAACCAAAAAACACCCAGTTCTCTATGGTTATTGCAGCATTGGACGTTTGCCTTCCATACTTAGTTGTAAAGGGCAAGAAACCGAAGAATGGCCAGTCAGAATTTAAGATGAGCACCAGCCTGGCCTCCTTCTTATTCTTTGCAAGTTGGCTTGAGAAGCAGACAGGAGCATCATGGGAGGCAAACAGCTTAGCCCTAAGTGGAAGTTCAGTAATTAGAAGACACAATCTGAAAAGAAGACCATGAGCCACGACTTTCCTAGGGCTGTAGAATAGACAGGGCTAACTCTAGACCTTTGGCATCTTAGGCAAAATCAACTTCTGGCACTCACATATACATACCCATAGTTTGCCTCAGCTTCCGATTTTGTTAGGAAGGCGTCCTCTTGTCTTAGGGTTTTGAGCTTTGCATTTACAATGTTCATCCCCAGTATTGTGTAGATTGAAAGTCATTTGTAGTTTAAAATTTGAACACAAAGTATAACTTACTGCCTTGGCAGTTTAGTTTACCATTATTTACATATTAACAGAATATTTCCATTTACACACAGACACACAGACACACTCAGAGAG
This sequence comes from Pseudonaja textilis, assembly GCF_049901715.1. Lineage (NCBI taxonomy): Eukaryota > Metazoa > Chordata > Lepidosauria > Squamata > Elapidae > Pseudonaja > Pseudonaja textilis. The sequence goes on along the minus strand of NC_141992.1, from coordinate 50,495,820 downwards.
AGAACATCTGTCACAAGAAGTGGGGACAACCATTCTCCAAAGCACCTGAAGAACCAACCAAGAACCAAAAAGAAATTTCCTGACAGTCAGAACTATTAATCAGGGTTGCACCATACTAGAGGTTTTTAAGAAGAGATTTAACAGCACTTGTCCAGAATGGTATAGGGTCTCCAGGGGGTTGGACTAGAAGACCTCCAAGGTCCCTTCCAACTCTGTTATTCTGTTAAGTCTTCTCCTAGCCCATAAATTGATGGAGAAAAGAAATGAGTAGGAGCAATCTCTGGTGCAAGATTGTCAAGAAGCAGCAAGGACAATCTGATATTTAGATACCTCTAGGGTTCCTTTCCACTTTTTCCTGCTAAAATGTCTGCTGATAAAGATAAAAGCAATCCAGTCTCATCTCAAAGGTATCCTTGTAAGGCAAAAGACTAAGGAAAGCCTTTTCTGTTAAGGCTTTCTAAAGCTACCTTCCCTTTTCAGAGAGCCTGCCAGAATTAGAAAGCACGACCAATAGACATTACAGACAATAGATATTACAGATCCTCCATAGACAGACAGATGGACAGACAGACAGACAGACAGACAGTGTGTGTGTGTGTGTGTGTGTGAGAGAGAGAGAGAGAGAGAGAAACCTAGACATAGACATGTGCACGCATACTATAATAACATATAGTTCAAGAGTCCCCACTTCTAATATGCTAAATTCACATGTTTATATACAGTAAGTGCAGAATATAAATGGAATAAAGTAATATAATTATCTATTTCAAGATAGGCAACCTGTAGTTCCAAGGACTCTTGGAGTTTTCAAGGCCTCTGTTGCAGTTCCCCAGAGTTCATTTTGATTACTATAACTGAAAACATGTGCTACAGGTTCTCATCATGTTGAGATCAGAAACCAATAAAAATGGTAGTGAAAGCCCTTTTAAAAAATAATATTGTTTTAAAATGAAAATTTTAAAATTTAAGGTTTGTATAAAAGCCAAAGAGGAAAAAAACAAATCCAGTTCCCGCTTATGTATATTATGTGGCTTGCTCACTACAGATGTAAGTCTTGGACTCTCAAGAAGTCTGGTCTCCTCTCAGAGGGAGGAGGTGATCATCCACATATGCATAATGAGCATATTATAACCAAAAAGTAGCCAAGATTCAGTTTGAGATTCAAAGAAACAAATGCATTCTGAAGCAATTCAATATTCGACTATTGTTTGCAGTTTGGAAAGCATCAAAAGTTGCTGCATTAACAATAGGATGAAAGCAGATACTCATAAAGATGATAATACCCTTCAAAGTTTCAGGCAGGTCACTTTACTGGTTTCACTAAATTAAGTTTTTAAAATATTTCCCCTCCACTTGTTAAGGTCAAAGCAGCAAAAATGAGGAAAAGATTACATAGTCTTTATATTCTCCAGGAAATATCTGCAGGGTTCTGCTAAATCAGTGTGGAAAATACCCTACATGACATGCTTGGTGCTACTTGTGGAATATTTTTAAAAACACACACTCAGTGAACACATTTTATTAAATTATCACCCTTCAAATAGAGATGTCTAAGCCAATTAAAGACCCAATTTGGTGCAATACTTAAGGCAGCAGGCTAGAAACAGGGAGACTCTTCGTTCTCACCCCACCTTAAGCACAAAGCCAGCTGGGTGACTTTGGGCCAGTCCTAGGAAGGAGGCAATGGCAAACCACTTCAGGAAGGAAGGAAGGAAGGAAGGAAGGAAGGAAGGAAGGAAGGAAGGAAGGAAGGAAGGAAGGAAGGAAGGAAGGAAGGAAGGAAGGAAGGAAGGAGGGAGAGAGAGAGAGAGAGAAAGAAAGAAAGAAAGAAAGAAAGAAAGAAAGAAAGAAAGAAAGAAAGAAAGAAAGAAAGAAAGAAAGAAAGAAAGAAAGAACAGGGACTTTTCCAGTCTCTGAGAATTGGACATGATTGAACAGGGGAAAAAATAGAAGATAATAGTAAGAGCCACTAATAACAGAACAGCACACTTTCAAGCATGATGTAAAAGAAAGTTTGGGGAAGTGGTTAAATTCATTCATATCAATACCAGACAGCCAGACACAATGCTCAAATTCTCCTCTTTGCCCGCTCCTCCCCCAGACCTGTTTGGAGAATATAAGAAAGAAAGGTTCAGAAAATATCCACTCAATTTTAAAATTGCCTTTGAATCTCTTTGTAACAATTTGAAGCGATCTTCAAACTCAAAGGTGGATGAATCAGTCATGTATCTTTGAATCAAATCATTCACTTGAAGTTTTAACCCTTCTAGAGCAAAGATACAGCTGGAATCTTTTTAATTGGAAGCCTAAATAGACTTGAGCTGTAGAAATGTGTCCTGGAAGAAGAAATGAAACTTGTTGAAGCATAAAATTAAAACATTTTTTTCAACAGTAATTGGATTTTTCCCCTCCCTTTGTTTGCATTTCTTGTTGCATTCCCTTCCTGTTTGGGTTTCAATCTGCATGTACACACAGATAATCTCCAAACATAAATAGTCAGCAGAAAAATGGAATCACATTTTCCACTGCATACCGAGGTATGAAAAGTTGCAAAAATACTAAGCAGATCATCACATTTCTAATCAGAAGATGGTAGCATGAAAATGGTGAATAGGCATGAATATATATTCATAGCATGATAATTTTTGGATTCTTGTTGAACAAAATGTATTTCCAAAACTTTATTGTTGTCTTACTGCCTTTATTAGATCCAGGTGTGCACCTGATGTACATTAGGCACAGACAGGCTTTACTGTTCTAACTCTCTGTTCCAGATCTGTCTTTATTGCAAACAATTAACAATGGACATATCAGAAGTTCAACTCCTCTACAAATATCCACAATACCTGTTTTCATAATTTGCATGTTTGTATTAAAATACTATCAAATTTCTCAACTGAAAAGTATACCACTGCTTGGAATTGCTGAATAGTCCAATTCTCAAAATCTGAATAACTGGCAAATAAAATGCTATTTGATTAAAAAAAACAATAGGATATACTATACGATGTCATGGGAAAACTATTTCCTGTTTGGTAAATGTGATCTTGAAGTTAATAATTCCAAACTTTTTCATTGCATGCGGCACACAGATATGTACAGTTTTATAAAGTGGGAATAAAGTTATAATCTGCACATCTTTCTTGGTTAATACCATGATATGCTTTCCTAAAGTGGTAGGATGTTCCAAGAACAATTTTTTCAAGATCAAGTTTATAGTATTAGAAATAAAGAGGATATACTTTTGCATATGTAATAAAAACAATTAAAAATATATGTATAAATTTGCATCAAAATACAAATTTATTTTTGTTCAAAGGCCTTGAACATAAAAATTCTGTATTAATCTCAAAACAATTCAGAACTTCCAACAAGGTTAACTTACATTTGAAAACAGAACCGATTTTGTCACAGTTATATTATGCTACGAAGAGCTATTGTCTTGCACCTTTGAAACCCTCTGCTCTGGAAATCCTGGAACCATTTGTAGGAATTCTTGTTTCAGCCCACCTCCCTGGGCCCTAGGAGGGCTTTCAAAGGGAAATACGATATTTCTAGAAATATTAATCCCTTGTTTATGTAACATAAGCCAAATATATTCTTCTTCCTCCTGGGCATCTGCAGAGGGATATGTCTGAGATGTGCACTATGACATGCCTATGCAAATCCCACTCTTTTTGTACTTGTACAAGACACCAAACACAAGAACATAAAGAGATGGTGTTTCCCTAGTGATAACACCATATGTTTTCATTTTGACAACCTCCAATTGTCCAGGCAGCCATGATATTCTTTTGTCAGATGCTAAGAAGCCCATAGTCAAAGGTCTTTTGCTCATGCAACATTCTTCCTTCTATTTAGTCCTTGCTTTTTAATGAAAGGAGATTTCCAACACCATTTTAAGATTAGCCCAGAGGCAATTCTGTTCAACAGCCCCTAAGTAACTTGTTTCTAGCACTGACACAGGCTAAAAACGTAGCCAGTTAAAGAAACCTTAGGCATTCTGTCTGAATGGAGATTACACCCCCCCACACCCCATTATGGATTCTCGAGCTTTTTTATTCTGCCCACCTGTGCCAAGAAAGCACGTGCCGATTTGTTTTCCTGTCTGTGGATGGATCTCTAAGGAGATATGGTTTCTATTTGCCTAAGCACACAATATATAGCAGTCAAAGAATCATACAGTTGGAAGGGAGCACAGGGTAGGAGTTGCTTGTTCACCATAAGCATTTCATCAGACCAACCAGGGTGGGGGAGAACCTGTCACACCATTGGGTGACCTTCCTTGCCTTCTCTTGGTCCGTTGCTTTACTGGTTCTCTGCTGAAACAATATTTCGGCAATTCACTGGTGGAGGGGAAAGGTACTTTTATTGTAGGAAGGAATCTTCTGAAGGAGGGCAGATAAATAGGAATTCTAAGATGAAATGGCTGTGAAGAACAGCTATTAGGAACTGAGGGAGGGAAGGTATTCTTGCCATAATGAACAAAATAGGTTCGCAAGGAAATGAATTAAAACAGGCAGAACATACAGAAGCATGGCTTGTAATAGCTGAAGTCAGAAAGCCTTTATACCGGCCTAGGCACAAGTTGAGGGTGACACACTGTACTCTTGCCCTCAAAAAATGGTCAGTGGGCTATTCTCACACTGAACAAGCAGGCTTAGTGTTAGTAATCTCATCGCTATGGCGACCATCACAAACAGGTGGAAAAATATTGGAACTGAACTTCACTTTGTTCCATTTTAACTAAAAATTACATGGGCATTACTAATGCTTGAACTAAATGACCCTCCTAATAAAGATATTGCAAACCATAAAGTTATTTTTGTTTATGAATGAAATGAGGAAGTTTGATTCGTATAAACTTCAAGACAGAGTTCAGTGCATATCTAAATATACTGTCACTACCAATTCAGAGGATGAACAAATAATGTTTGCTCCTTCCTCCTCTTTGCTGAAAACACTGCTAGAATTTCTGCCTTCTTTTGGAACCGCAAGACCCTTGGCAGTGAGTGTGTGCATATATATATGAATTGTCTTCTCTGAGATTCTCAGTCATAGAGGTCATGGTTGTCCCAAAAGTGCTTTTTCAAGAGGCAACTGGACTTTCTGTTTTTTCATTGAAGACATTTCACTTCTCATCCAAAGCTTCTTGGACATGAAGCAAAATGTGTTCAAAGAAAAACCAGAAAGTCCAGTTGCCTCTTGAAAAAGCACCTTTGGGACTCCCTAGCAGCAATTTACTCTCAAGTTAGGGAACCACTGTTATGTCTAAGGCAGGCAAGAATAAGATAGAAATCCAAAGACTGCCTGGATATCTATGGGAAAACCGTTTCCCAGTGACTTCTCTCCATTCTAGGAAGATCCAGCAGGGTGGGTTCTCTCTGCCACCCTTTTTCAAAAGCCATGGAATGTGCCTTATTTTATTTATTTATTTGTCAAGGATATAGTAGATAACAGATATCATTAGAACGTGATTATGATTACATGAAATGGGTACAAATAAAAAAGGACATTAGGACAGGGATGGTAGGTACGCTTGTGCGCTTATGCACACCCCTTACAGACCATTCTTAGGAATGGGGTGAGGTCAACAAGTAGACAGTGTAAGGTTAAAGTTTGGGGGGTTGGGGGAAAAAGCCACAGAGTCAGGTAGTGCATTCCAGGCATTGACAACTCTGTGGCTGAAGTCCTATTTTCTGCAATCGAGTTTGGAGCGGTTTACCTTAAGTTTGTAAACCTTATTTCTAAGTTTGTAAACTTTACTTACTTGAGAAGTAAAACTTCTCAAAGATAACTCCTGTCTTTGGAATAGGAAATCCCCTGAAATAAGATTACTTCCCACCCTGGTGAGTTTTTAGAAAGATCATGCTGGCTGCGATTATGATAAGTGAACCTATCCTGTTTAGGCTTTTTCCCACTATTTTGTTGAGAGCATTCCTCAAACACTGGGGTTATCATAGTTGTAACTTAATTATAGTTTAAATTTTCTTCCTGGAATTTGGAGTGGTGGTGCAAGGCTTCTGAGATTATAGCAGCATATAATTCCTGTTCAGTAAATAAATAGATAAATAAGTAAGCAAATTGTTGAGAGGTCAATCCATCCACATCTGTATTTTGGGGTAGAGAAATCTTTGGTCATCCAAATTGGGACTCATATGTATACAGCTCATTAAGATAGCCTTTTTTTTTTTTTTTGCTCAAGTTTGATATTACTTTTCACTTCCTTTCACTGGGTGGAGATGGCAATCCAACAGGTTTCTTTTATATTAGAGGTCAAATAACAACATAAACAACATTGACCCATTTCCCATAGCTATCGCATGCAGTCTTTTCTCACTTTGTTTTTTTTTTTTGGTCCTGTTTTTTTCCTGAACAAAAGGGAGCAAAGGTAGATTACAACTAGAAATAAAACTATAACTTCGCAAAATAAATTCCACTGATCCATAAAACACTATTGCATCAGCATAATACAAATCTTTTATCTGCAATGCTTTATAAACTACCATTCTTGGGAAGCTTCCAAGTGCTTGAAGTAGGTATGCCTTATGCTAAGGAAGTTCCACAAATCTCATGCTTTCACCGTGTACCTGCGACTTTGTTTTCCTGTAAAATATGCTTGTGTGTGGTATTCTGTTGGCTTTCTGTACTAACTGTACGCCCACAAGCTGAGCAGCTATTGACAACAAGCAGCTTATATGGATAAAGGGTTAAGAGAAGATAATAAAAGCAATAAGGAAACTGGATGCCAGTCTAAAGTGGTGGGTGCTTTTCCCATGAAATGCTCCAGTGATAGTTATGCATGTTATATCTTATAGTTTGTCATTTCCTGGTGGAAGGCTGAGGCTTAGGCCATTGTCAGATTATGGAGATCACACCCAGTTATGACTGTTTGTGTCTTGGGTAAGACAGAAAGTGGAGGAAGCAAGAAGATCAGTTTCTGCCCTCTCTACCATGCACTTACACCTCACAACTGGGGAAAGGATATTTTATGAATTATGCTAAAGGTTATAGAATGAGATTAGCAAAATGGTGATCCAAGGGACCTGTCTCCTTATGCCTAATGCATTAGTAAAATATTGCTGAGGCATCTGAATTGCTTTGAGGGCAGAAATGATATGACATATGCATACATACAGATACTGATGTGGGGAGAAAGCAATCACAAAAAGCTTCCTCACAAAAAAAAGAGTAGCACTGCAGAATGTCTTGACATTGAAATGATTGCCAGAAAGAAGTGAGTTCTAGAAGAAGAAAAAATGGACTTTATCTAGTAAAAGAGAAAACAGCCCTAAGACACAAATATTTTGGAGTGATTTCCCCCTGGTTATAGCACCATGTGACTAACTGAAGCCAATGTCAACGTTGAGTAAAAAGCAATCCTATGAAATGGGATTTCTAACAATTGTACCAAGAAACACCGGAAATCTTACTGAATCTGTAATTCTGCCTCCAGGTATCTGACAGCTAAGTCCCACAGCAACCAGTAAACTAAGTGGACATGAATACATCTCTCTCAAGTGAAGAGACAAGATAGGCCTGCCTATACTGTTTTCTTGGTAACAGCACAAAAGGGCTCTGCTGTTGCTTCCTTTTGGGAATTATTTTTCTCCCAACTTCCAATCTAGTCTGTAACATTGGGATGTCCGAGTGTTTCCAGGCAGGAACAGTCTTGCTCTGTGTGCCCATTCCTAACTTCTGGAATGTCTTCGGATTCTGCGCCAAAGCTGACCACAAGAATTTCGAGTCCAAATTGTTGCTGGCAAAAAGCGGTCCCAAGAATGCTGAATTCTGCATTCAGCGCTACTTTTTCTTTTCGATGTAAAGTTGCTGCAATAGAATTGTCAGGAATCCAGTACATAGCCTCAATCCCTGATGTGGGATACGAGAGCCTGAACTTCACAGCATAAATCTAAAGCTGCTGCGTTCTTGGTGCCAGATCTGACCCATTTCCTTGCTACCCTCTTTAAATGCTTTGTACGTGGCTTGTTCTCTTGTCACTTTTATTTTTTTTTTAAAAAACCATCTTTGTGTCTTTTAATAGATCACCACATTCTCTCTCCTTCTTCTTTTATTAAAAAAAAAGAACCCGATCTAGTTTAGCATTTGATCTTCGTTTTTCCTGCCTCCATTTAAAAAGCTGCCTTTCCTTTGGCTCTCATCACAGGTCCCTGCTCATGCAGCTGGCAGCCATATAAGAATGCTGGAGGGAGCTGTAGCCAGCCAGCCACGCCTGATAATGCAGCAAGGAAGGGGAGTGGGGGATAGAGAGGGAGGGGGGGAGGGAGGGAGAGAGGTGGGGAAGAAGAGGAGGAGGCAGGGAATGCTCTCCTGTCCTTGGATGAACTCCTCACTGGCTCGCTCATTAGAGATGCTGCCACGCGGCGGCTGCTTCTTGGGAAGCTTCTTCCACACGGGGATATTTTTAGTGCCTGCTTTATCCTCTGAGCAGCAGGAACTTCTGCATTACTCTTGCTGCATAAAACAGGCTGTCAAAGGAGCTGCCAAGGCAACGAGCTGCAGTTCAGCCAGTTTTCTCCAGCTGCGACTCGAAAAGCTTGTTCTGCAGGCAGCGCAGAGAAAAAAGCCGCCCATCTTGATTGCATTCCTTTGCCCTCCAAGAGGAATTTCAGTTGGGAGTCTTGAGTCTCATCCAACCATAACTAGGTTGGAGAAGCTGCCCTGGCCTTAAAAAGAGTCAGGAAAGGCTAGCGAGTCCAAATTCTCCATAGAAAGTGCCAGGAGCATCTTCTTGCCAGACTGGTCAGGAGGATGCAGGCACATCGCACATACCACAACAAAACCACACATTTTATTTATTTATATAGCCACCCATCCTATGAAAAATTGACTCTGGGCAATGTACAAGATTAAAAACAATCAATATATAAAAGCAATTATTACTAAGCCATTTTAAAATTCCAAGAGAGCAACAGATTTTAACAATAATATTGAAGCCATCTCAATATCTCACCTGTCCCCTGGGGCCCGCAGGCTTGCTGACATAACCAGCTACTGGGGGACTTCCAGAAGTTCAACAGGGGTGGAGCTCGCCTCATTTCAGAAGAAGGGAAGGAGGATATTACATAAAGTAGGTGCCACGGTCTGATACCTGTGATTTACTGCCTACTGAGTAAATCAGGACACAGGTAGTTCTTGACTTACAACAGTTCATTTAGTGACAATGGTACTGAAAGAAGTGACTTGTGACAATTTTTCACACTTATGACCATTGCAGCATCCTTATGGTTTCTTAATCAAAATTCAGATGCTTGGCAACTGACTCATATTTATGACGGTGTCCCAGGGTCATGGGATCACCTTTTGGGACCTTCTGACAAGCAAAGACAATGGGGAACCCAGATTTTCATAACAATCATGTGGTTCACTTAACAACTGTGGCAAGAAAGGTTGTAAAATGGGGCAAACTCATTTAACCGCTGTCTTGCTTAGCCGCAGAAGTTTTTGGCTCAATTGTGGTTGTAAGTTGAGGACTATCGATGCAGGTAGTCAGGGGTGGGATTCTACCAGTTCGTATCTATTCGCTTGAACCGGTTGTTAACATTCTAAGCAGTTTGGAGAACCGGTTGTTAGAAGAAATTATTGGCCTAATCCTGTAAGGAAGGCAGGAAGGAAACATTCTGGTGTTGCTTACAGAAACTGCCTCTCTGTTAACCCTTATTACATTCTTGGCAGGACTATACTTTCTGTCCCTGGAACTTCTCTGGAGATTTTTCCCCCTCCTTTGCTGGTACTTTGCTTGTGTGGAGTGACCATTTAAAGTTACAATGGCACTGAAAAAAGTGACTTATGACCATTTTTCACACTTACGACTGTTGCAACATCCCCACAGTCATGAGAGGCCAGGCAAGAAGATGCATGCCTTGATGTGAGTGATATTGAGTTGGCCACACCCAGCCAGTAACATGACCACCAAGCCATGTGCACCCAGTCACATGACCAAGCCACACCCACCACCTAAGCCAAGGCCACAGAACCGGTTGTTAAAAATGTTGAATCCCACCCCTGCAGGAAGTCCTCAAGATACGGCCCTAAAGGAGCCAACCCATTTAGGGTCATAAGTCAAAAATATCGTAAAATGAATGAGACTCAATATTACGACATTTTTTAAATCAAATTCATTAATTGAATCAAACAGGTTGCTAAGTGAATGAAAATCAGGCTTACTATTTCTTCCCCTTCGTTAACTGATTCCTGCCATCATTAAGTGAATGGAGAGGTTTTGGCATAGAACTTCCGGCTGCTGCTCATCAGCTGTTTCCCGCAAGGTGGTGCAAGCCTTCCACCTAGGAATTAAAGTGCTTCCAGGCAGGCAGCTAAAATGAGATGGGGGGAGAGTTTAGTTTGTTTGTTTGTTTCTTTGTTTGTTTATTTAATTTGTCAAAAGCTTACAATACAACAGAAACAGGATTAAACATGTTTAAATACAAGAAATAGGAACTAATAGGAACTAATAGGAATAATTAAGGACAATAGGACAGGGACAGTATGCACGATTGTGTGCTTATGCACCAGTGGTGGGATTCAATTTTTTTTACTACTGGTTCTGTGGGCATGGCTTGCTGGGTGTGGCTTGCTGGGCATAGCAGGGGAAGGTTACTGCAAAATCCCCATTCTCTCCCTACCCCACTAACTGGCTTTTCAGCTTGGTTCTCCTGTGCAGGGCAACAAAAGAAGACCCAGCTGATCAGCTGGGACTCAGGAGGCAGAGAATGGATGGGGGCAGGGCCAGTCAGAGGCAGTATTTGCCAGTTCTCCAAACGACTCAAAATTTCCGCTACCGGTTCTCCAGAACTGGTCAGAACCTGCTGAATACCACCTCTGTTATGCACACAAGTTACAGGGATCCTGGGGAAAAACCCATTGCTGTCGCTGATCAGTTCTTTAAGGTAAAAAAAGACCTGAAAGCAGAAGAGCTGAACTGGGGAAAAAAAAGCTTAGGTATATATCTAGACAAGGAGTCCCCAGACTTGGCAACTTTAAGATTTGTGGACTTCAACTCCCAGAATTCCTCAGCCAGCTTCCTCAGCTCCTGAGGTAGAAATATAAAAGCAAGAATGTGCTCATCAATGTATAACAATCACTTTTACAGGCTCCATTGTTACCACAGTATTTGTTATTACCTTTTCATTAAAGGTTTTTGCTTAGCTAAAACAGAAATACAGAAATATATAAAGAAAGGAAAGGGGGTGGGAAGGAAGGAAAGGACCGGAAAAGAATAAAGTTTTTAGAAAAAGATAAAAGAGTTACGGGAGTTACAAACTCATTAACCCACCTTCCTCCTTAACATTATAATAATCCCTTCAGAGTCTTATTCAATCATTTTTTCAATCATCAATTCCAGAAATTACCACTTTTATGTTTTCAGCAAAAAAAGTGAAAAAAATGTTCCAGTCTTTTATAAAAGTACTTAGTGTCCATGACCAAAGAAGAGAGTTTTGTTATCTCTGCTAGTTTACACAATCAGTTCCATTCAAATTATCAAATGCTTTTTCCACATCAAGAAATGTCTCTATGGCTTGTTTTTCATGATGATGTTCCAAATATTCTAATGTTAATAGTATTTCTAATATTTATTCTTAATTGTCTTTTAGACAAAAAGTCACATTGACATTCATGTATAAAATCTTGCAAGATACCTTTCATCCTTTCAGTTGAAATCAGAGTAAATATTTTATAGTCACTGTTCAATAAAGTTATTGGTCTGTAATTCTTTTGATAAAGTTGGATCTTTGGACATTCTCAGTCATCCAGGTCATGGCAGTCTGTCCCAAAAGGAGACAAAGAAAAAGAAAAGAAGGTTCAGTTGCTTTTTGAAAAGCACCTTTGGGATAAATTTGGGTTTTGGCTTTCTTTAGGAATTAATGCTAGATTTGCGCCTGTCCAACTGGTATTCTTCCACCATCCACAATAGAATTCATCATTTTGAAGGGGTTGTAACAGTTAATCTTCAAAATATTTATATTATCACTATCAACGCTAACCATTTTTCTGCCTGCAGTAATTTGAGATTAAAAAGACTTTACAGATTTTTTTCGCCCATTTCTGTATAGGTAATTCTTCAATTACAAGCAAAATGACAACTGGTCCTTGCATTTACAATCGTTGTAGCATCCCCTTGGTCACATGATTAAAATTTAGGCACTTGGCAACTGGCTGCATGTGGATCATGTGAACTCCAACTGGTTTCCAACAGCAAAGTGAACGGGGGAAGCTAGATTCAGTTAACAGCTAGAAACCAGTAACAACCTTCTGTATGCCAATAGCACATAACTGACTGAAAGCAAAAATGATCTGAAGCATCTATTACCTAGATCAAGGAACATGATCTCAAAATAGACCTGCACTATAATGTGAACAAGCCAAAGACTGATCATTTTACCTTGACAGTGAATACATAGAAATAATTTCAATTAGCTTGGATCTTTAATCAATAACAAAACTACAAATAGCCAAAAATTACTCTTGGAAATAAAGGCCATAGACAAAATTCTTCAATGCAATGATATTTCTTCTATAACGATCCAACTTGTTCAGATGATGATATTTTCAATAATATCCTGTGGATAAGAAAGTTGGACAGTGAGGTGACAAAAATGGAAAAATATAGATTATTTTGGATTGTGGTGCTGGTAAAATAATATGAATGTTAAGGACTGCACAAAGAACACAGCAGTTAATACTGGAGGAAATTACTCATAAGCAAGCCTATTCCTTTCACAGTTTGGACACCGGTTGTGAACAGAATGATCAGTATAGAAAGATATCCTATTTAGCAAGGTTGAAGGAAAACAAAACTAGGAAGACTGGATTTAAACAATAACAAGAGCCATCGATGTCACTGTAGCAACAAGTAATTTCCTGACTGAAAACTGAGGGCAATTATCCACTGCACTGCCATGAGTCAACTTTGACCTCACAGCAACAACATGTCAGAGCTCCTCTGATCTTTTTGCTGTCTCTGCATTTCAGACCCAAGGCAACCAAGTCCTCAATTTGAACATAGATAATAATTCAAAAATGAATCCTGATAAAAACAGATCTTGATGCAAGAGTACCACTGTGATTATAAGAAGATGGCATAGATATGAAGGAAGTGCTGAGACTCTTTGGGACAAAACATTCTGGTAATTAGGTTTGGGTTTATTTGTATTCCTTACCTGGTATATGGACTTACTAGGTTTTGATGTGGTGTTGCCTAAATCTCCTTAAAAATAATTGAGTAATTCATCCTCTACCCCAGGTAATTTATTCCTTTGCAGGAATAGGGCTTACAGCCACCTGATAGAAGAAAACACATTAGTTCAGGGGTGTCAAACTCATGTCATCACGTTGTCGTAACATGATGTATCATGACTTTCCCCCCTTTGCTAAAATGGGGGTGGGTGTGGCCAGTGCATGATGCATCCGTGACACCCCTACATTAGTTGCTCCTCTAGCTTACTTGTTAAGCTGTTTTATCAATACAGTACTAGATAGTTTAGATTTTAGTTCTTATTAGCTACCGCAAGAATGGGCAATATTAGGAATTATAAGAATTAGCAATTCCTGCCTAAGCAGGGGGTTGGACTAGAAGACCTCCAAGGTCCCTTCCAACTCTGTTATTCTGTGCTATTAACATATGAAGTTCAAAATATCTAGATACTAGATTACCTGTCCTCATCTAGTACTAATGCCTACCACAAGTAACATATGTTCATTGATAACTTTGAAAGTTCCCATGATAAACTTTGTATGCACTATAGATATATATTAATTGTACCATTGTCTCATATTAAGACACTAGCTTAGCTTTCTTAATGATAGGTCTTAATTGTATGAGAGAGCATAACTTGGTTTCTAGGTCTCATTCCTTGATGGGTGAGAAAGGCTCTTGTTTCTTTCACCAAAAAATTCAAGTCTCCACAGATTCCTTGGTGCATTAATATGTTTCTGCGTTAGGGGAAAAAATTAAAACCAACTTCTGTATCATAAATGAGTTAGTTTTTATTTTAAAAAAACGTCAAACCCTATTCTGATACATGGAAAATTAATGAAAGGTCAAGCGAACAAGTTAAGGACTTCAAATATTTAAGTATACATTTTCACATTTTATTTGTTGGATTCACCAATTTAGCAAAGTCATGACATGACTGCAGAAAATACTTCCAGTACAATAATTAGATTTGTAAGCCATAAGCAAACAATTATGTGCCTGCTGTAGTCAAACTATTCAAATCCAAACTAGTCAAAGCTGTATGGTGCCCAAATCTGGGCATATAAAAATGTATTTATCTTGGAAGCCATTCAGTTTAATTTTCTGAGAATCTCTCAGTCAAAAAATGGACTTCTCCACAAGATGCTGAATTGCGTCTTCTGAGACCATTTGAGATTCTGCCAATTTATATACTGATTAAAACAGATATTTGCAGGTGGTTTTTAGTCCAGCTCACTTTTCTTGTAAATTACCTATCATTAAAAAAATAGGCCTAGTTTTGACTTGTTATGAGCTATTCCTCTCAGTTATATTCTAACTGCACAGGGAAACAAGTTTCTAGTTTTAGAAGTCCAATAAGAAAGATTCGCATATCCTTTACAGTATTCTTGTGAGTGCCCCTTCATCATACCTAGCTATCTTCATGATATTCTCTACATTTTGCAGACATTCACCATAGCACAAATCAACATGTTGGCCTTAGTTGTGACATCTAGAAGATACTGTAATATTCTTTAATGAGCCCATCTCTGTGTCTGCTTTAACACTGAAGTTGAATCTGTGATCCCATCCTATTAAATTGCCCTTATCATGCATGACTTCATTGCATCCATTGTTAGAAAATTAACAGACCTTCTGCAATAAATAAATATAAATCAATAGTAATTGTAAGTTCATTCTACTGAAATGTCTATAAAAGTTGAAACATTTTTAGCCAACTGAAACTACTGAAGGAATAAGCCACAATGAATTAAGTTTAGACTGTTTTTATTCTCACTTTTTATGAAGTCTGATTGGTTTTTGTTTTATCACAGTCTTGTCCTCAAGTGACAGTTCCAACCAGATGTTGGATTCAATCTTTTTAAAGTTATGACTATTATGTAAATTGTCGTGCTATCTGGATGTCTTTCTAAAGTGATAATTTATCAATAAACAAACAACCACTGAAAGTTGGCATCCTTATTACTGGGGGTCCTTCCTCAGCTTCAAACTCCTAATTTACTGTTGAGTGATTTCTCAGCAGAGATATGTTCTTCATACAATCTGCTTTATTCAACGTCAATTTCAACAAAAACTTCTGGACTTGCTTTGACTGCTATATCCAGAGATTAAGATCAGGAGCTGAAGTATGATTTCAAATCTTTTTATGTACAATTGCTATCCTTAAAAATATGTTTTTAACACTGATGACCAGTGCACCCTATTCTTAGTGTGAAGCCTTTATGTAGATTATAGACAACTTCTGAGGTTTTTCAGTAGTATCAGCCCCTTGGAACATCTTCCAAGAAATTTCAGTTTAAGGGATACATGCTGAGATGATGATGAGGGAATTCCACCCACCCACTTATATGCATTCTGCTCTTACTCTCTGTTTACTTTCCCATTTCTTCTCTGAGGTTGCTGAAGTTTTACTACTCCAATAAAATAAAAATTATAGACTCCTAGTTGTCTCTGCCAGCAGAGTCTTTGTGTTTTAGTATAGTAGAGATTATCTCCTTGATAGATTTAGGCCAGATTTCTTATGTATGTCTAGAAAAAGACTCACTTGACAGTATTGAATATTGAAATTTAGCTGTGCCATATGTAGTAGTTGTGTAAGCATCTGCAGGAGCAAGATAGGAGTTCAAGAAAGCATTTAAAACCTACTTTCTCTGGTATATTTGTTCCACATTGCACAAAGATTAAAATCCTGCAACAGTGTTCCTATTCTAGGCCATCTGGATAAATAGGAATAAAGTTAAGAAACTTGAATACATCAATGGAATAATTCCAAATAGGAATAAAAAAACAATGAAATTATGCTTTTAATTAAAATATAGTATACCCTAACATCCATCAACCCCTTTCAAAAAATAATTTCCTTTGTTACATAAAGAGAAGATGTGACTCAGCCAAGATTGTGAATTTGAGATTTGAGTTTCAAAGCCAATAAGATACAAGTTGAAACAATTACATTCAATGAAAGATTCAAACATAGGCAATAATTTTAACAGAATGGAATCAAAATAGAATGCTGTATATTTAGAAGACATCAACTTCCAGAATTTCACTTAAATAGCCTTATGAGTTTCATTACAATAAAATCTTGAAATATTTGTTCTGCAAATATAGATAGTTCTAAAGATACAGACAGCTCCCTGTATTTTTTGCACAGAAATTCAAAAAATTATTTACTGTACTGATTTATATACTACCCACCTCACACCTGAGTGATGAACATAGGTTTAAAAAACCAATGGAATAAATTTAAAACCATTGTTGCATTCTGAACTAGTTGCAGTTTCCAAGTGTGTTGGCAATTCTGTGAAGAGCACCGTATATATGCCTTATATAGTGTATACTGTGGTAATCCATTGAGGAAATGATCAAGGCATGAGTGACTGTGAACAGTGTCTCAAAGTCTAGGGAACAATACAATTAATTCACAACACAAAGTTGCATTGCTGCCTTCTGTTCTTCAAACAGGAACCATGAGTCCAGAAGAGCTCCTAAATTACACCTGGGTTCTTTCTGTGTATAATCTCTTTCTCTATAATCCTCTCAAGAACTAGAGGTAGAAAATTCCCAGATCCAGGAAGTCTAAAGTCACTCAGTCTTTGTCCTGTCTCATGCACAGAGGTAGATTTGTAGCTGTGCAGATGCAGATAGATAAATTCCACAAAACTTCCATAACAAAGTATCTTCATAACTCACATTTGTGATGAAGCTCTTCTATAATGACCAAACCTTTGTATATCAGCATTGCAAGTAAAAAAATGGTTATTTTCCTAACCCATCACGTAGCAATAGAAAGAAAGCTATTATCAGTCTATGAGTGCAGGCAAGAATGGAGGAAAACCTCCCTCAACCCCTCGAGGGTCAATTTAGTGACCAAGCAGGATTGCAGATGTAGCCCTGTGACATGAACTACATTTCCCAGGATACTTTTAACTACATTTACCATGATGCATTCTCTTAAGGGGATAGCTCATAATTCCTAAGTAACTATCCAATTCCCATAGACTGGCTGGGACAGCACATTCCCCACCTGGAATTGTAAATTCCACTATTAAGAGAAGAGAAAAAATCTTAACTAAGATAATCAGAAAACAGTAATATTAACTGAATAGCATATAACTACATAACTAAGATAAATAGCTATATAAGTAAGAGAAAAACAGTAAACATTAATAAAGCATCAAACAAAACAAAGCATGCAAAGCTTGAGGTTCAATCTTCAAGTTCGGCCTCTTGGTGCAAGTCTGCTGGTCACCTCTGGTGGCCTTTTAGGGAGTACAGGTACTCTTGGTGGCAAAGGTGAAAGTCTGGATGTCGCTTCTGGTGGCCTTTTAGGGTTGGAACAGTACTCTTGCTTCCATGGTGTCAAAGGGCGTCGGGAATGTCAGGAAGCTGTTGGAAAGAGCGTTGCGGAGGCATATGCCTGTGTAGAGTGTCTTAGTGGATGTCTGGCGGCCGTTTAGGATGTCCTAGTGAAAGTGTACTGATTGGTGGTGGCCTTTTAGGCTAGAATGTCATTCTTGTTTTCAATGGTACCAAAGGGCGTTGGAAGATTGTTGGAATGGGTGGTGCTAAGGCATTTGCCTGGGTTGAGGCCTGCATCTGGGCATCACCGACAATTCCTACTATTCCCCATCCAAGTGGAGATTTGATGGGCCATCTACAGGGCCGCCAGCTGACTCAGAGAAGAGAAAGGAGCGTGGGGCATTATTTCCCAGCAAGAGTAGGATATCAGCCTCTGGATCTAGAGCGGGGAAATGATGAGCAAGGTGCTGTAGGTGAGGCATGCTACTTATGACCTCAGGTGTTGTGATCTGACTGTGGTCATTCAGTATCCCATCACATTCAAATACAGGCGGTAGTGGGAACCGGGAACTTCCATCCAAAGACTCTATGCAGAGTCCAGTAGCTCTCCTCCCTGCCGTGCTTCTTGGTCCATGACATGTTGATACAGTGAAAGGAAGTTTGTTCTGTTGCACCTCAAAAAGGTCGAAGAATGTGGGTTTGGCCAGGGTGCAGGTGCTTTGAGTGTCTATCCGCACGTACATTTTCACAGTGGCTTAAGGGTGTCCTTCAGGGTACACTTTGGCTAATCAGATGGGAAGACACGAACGAGGGTGTGGTGCACAGTGCTGTGCAGTTGACACTCATGCTTGGTTTTGGCTGCGGTTTGTCAGTCAGTCGAGGGGCCCTGCATGCTTCTGTATTACGTTGCAGCTCCTTGTCTGAAGGAGGGTTACGAGGTATCTGCCATGGTGGCTTGGTGTCTGGATGCAGCGCGGTTGGGTGCTGGTCACTTTTGCAGATGTGACATTGCACTTTGGTTGTGCAGTATTTGGGCAAATGTTTGGATTCGCAACATTTGTAGCAGTATCAGTGCTCCCTTAGATTTCTGAAGCTGTTGCAGGACTCTGTTTGCCGGAAGACAAATTCTTGGAGAAAGGCAAAGGGTGGGTCTCACCTGCGGTTTGCGGCCAGAAAGGCATCGGACAAAACAATCCATCGTTCTAATATTTCTTTTGGGAGTTTGGCAATAATTGCTTCTTGCGTTATGAAGAGATCAAGGCAAACCAGCCCTGGTAAGTCAGAACATTCTTTGGCTGTTCGCAGCTCCGTAAGGATGTTGGAAAAGTCCTCTAGTTTTCAGGTTTTGTGAATGGTGATGCACAGGCAACTGTAAAGTTGTTCTAGGAGCGAGTATTCCATCAATGTGTCTTCACCATATTTCCAGTTCAAAGCATCCCACACTCATTTTAGGGCAGTGTCTGTGTCGTTAAGTAAGCCTGTATAAATTTGTTTCACCATGTAGCTAGACCGTGGTCCTAGCCATGCCAACAGAAATTTAAGTTCTTCACCAGGAAGCAGCTATTCGCTTTGGCCAGTGCTCATGAAAATAGACTTCCATAGTAGGTATTCTCTGCCTGGCTTGTCGGTGAATTTGTACACACCGCCGGCTGCTAAGTCTAACCTTCCACACCTTAGTGACAGTTCTCTGTTACTTCTCTGTGAGGGCAAGTCATCTCTTCGTATGACATCATCGTAGGCGTGGTGTTCTGGCTCGAAGGCATGTGTTGTGGACGGTACGTGGTTCACCAGAGATTACTTTATGAGGAAGTCGGTATCCGCCCCTACATATGTAGGTAGTACCTTTTGAGGTTGGGTGTAGGTTCCACGCTGTGCGTCAGAGTTGTTTAGCAGTTGTGGTGAGAATTCTTTAGCCTGAGGATTGAGTGTGGCAGTTGTCGACAATGGCATGTCGATTCATGAAAAAGTCATTGTGAGCACTGTTGGGCTAATTTGCTCACCTGGCAGGCCATGAGATGTTGGAGTAGGGATGCTAGTGTTGGGAAGAGAATCTCGGACCTTAGTACGTACAACATCAGTTGGGTAAGGTTTGCTGGGTAAGGTTGGCGGGAAGTGAATCTCGTACTTTAGGTCATACATCAGTTGCGTAACTGACATGTAAAGTCTGTGTTGAGATTCATCCTTGTGCCTCTCTGATTGTGGGAGACTGTTAGGCAACTGAGGTGGTTCCATCTGCTTGTTTGTAGCGAGTGCTGCTCATCCATGTAGGCCTTGACCTGTGTATCTGGGCTCTCTTCTCCCAAGTCTTCGAGGTTGAAGTTGAAGGAGGCAGCGTTAGCCACCTTCTGCCATGCAGTAGCCTGTGCTGTTTTCGCTGCCGTCTCTCTTTGTCATTCGAGTAACTCCACTTGGGCCTGAGTTTTGGCTATTTCTACTTGTTGATTGACCATTTCTGCTTGTTGATTGGCCATTTCTGCTTGTTGATTGGCCATTTCTGCTTGTTGATTGGCCAGTTCACTTCTGCCGTATCACCTCTGTCATAATACATAAATCTGCCTCTGCTGCTGCAGCTTCAACTTGGGCTTCTACAGCTTGTTCGGTGAAACTTGCTGCTTTGGAGGCCTGAGATGCACCACTACGATGGGAGGATATTCTGGAAGGATGGTGGGAGCTGGCAGCAGAGAATTGGCACAAGACACTAGAACCTGCCTGCGATCTACCCGGTTTAGAATGGAGGGAAGAAGACACATGTGATCGAGGAGATATGTCGGATGTGGCCTTCTTCCTTGATGCTACTCCATGCCGAAGCATGTTGTGGAGAGCTGCCTGGAGGGCTGTCTTGCTTTCCTCGACACTGTCTTCACATTCTTTGTGAAACTCCTTGAAGTATTGGATGTGTGTTAGGAGTTTGGGGTCACTCAATCTTGACTGGATGGACTTGAGGTTGTTTTGCTGCATCTCAACCATGCAAAAAGGGATCTAGATGATTTAGCAATGTGCGGAGTTTCTCAGGGGGCAGCTTATGTTTTGGGGCATCACAGATCTTCTCAAGCTTCACCCATGAGTCTGTGTAACAGTGATATTGCTGCTGCCAATCATTCTTCAAGTGTTCTTCCATGGGTTCGGTAAGCTTCTTACTCTTTCTGAGGTCGTAGGCTTTCGGAGGTATTGCGGCTTCTCCAGAGGGTTAGACATCTAAAGGCAGTTGTTGGGAACCAGGTTCCATGTTTACAACAAGAGTGGGTGGAGGATTCAGGTCTTCTGGTATATCAGAGACATCTGTCATGGCTAAGGAAGTTGCCATGCTTCAAATTGGCAAAAGGTGACTTTGGAAAAATTTAGTGGTTTTCCATGCAATTCCTTTTTTTTTTTTGTACGAAGGTGCACTGCAAGCAGGTACAAGAAAGTAGAATTGCTGCTGGATTTAATACTTGAGCATGTAGGGGCACTGCAGTGTCTGGGTGATGCTAGCACAGCACGCAGTATGGCTGCTTCTAGGGTCCATTGCGAGCTTGCGACAGAAGGGGGCGCTAGAGGTTGCATTGCGAAGTCTGAAGACTTGAGGGCAGAATGCAGAAATATGCCTATAAGGGTCGCTTGCTTCACAAGGTGGCAGCAGAGGGTCAGTAAGATGCTGTTGCTACACCCATGTTAGGTTGCAGTTACTCTTGGGACCTTTTGAATTAAGTTGATTATATGGTGCACAATAGTTTCAAAAAAGGGATTGTCAATCACTCTGGTCAACATTTAAGAAACTGTGTAAAAAAAAAATCAAAGTTTGGGAAATTTCTTCTTGACCACCAGATGGGGCTGTAGGCTGATTTACCAAGATGTGGTGTTGCCCATTAGGAGAGGGGTGGTTGGGTCTCAAAGGTATTTAATCCTTATTCAATAGAAGAGAAATTAATCAAACAAGTACAACAGTTCAAAGGGTTATTTGCAGTCCTTGTTATGCTTAAAATTTTCTTAGCATAAAAATAAGATGGATAAACTGTATGCTTTGTGAGGGAAAGGAAATTGCTTTTGTTCACATAGCTTACTTGTTGGAGCTGTGATTTATAACCCCAAGTTAGCTCAAGGAGAGATGAAATAAAGGAAGCTGTTTGTCTGTCCCTTGAAAGTTGGGAAGTTTGCTTTCTTTCTTGTTATTTAAAATTAGTCTTTGAAATAGCAGGAAGAGAAGTTGAGCAGAGAAGAGGGGTGGGTGGGTCAGAAAGTTCTTTGTTTGTAGCATGTGGGGGACTCCAGCCTCTCCCACCATGCCAACAGCATGTAAAGAGTTTAAGACAAAGGGGTCTGTCTTGTGACAGGCCATTTTTATGGTGACGAGGTATTTTAATGACTGACTTCCTGTGGAAGCTTCGGTTGGAATGGCTAGCTAGATGCAGTCTTTGTCTCAGAAGGAAAAATGAAGAAAACGGTAGCAAATTCTCTTCAGTAGCTGAGAATTGTAGATTCAACTGTGTTTGAAAAAAAAAATGTAGGTAGTAACTGGGGAGAAGCAGAGCAGATTGGTAAAACCTGGGTCCTCCCTTTGTTTTAAAAATTGACTCTTCCCAGTTAGGAGTTGTAATTTGAGACACAGCAAATCTTTCACTGATGATAAAAGGAGGGGGAATTTGCCCCTTCCTGGCTTGATGCAAAGACAAAGGAATCCTGCCTCAGTAACAAATTCGATAGCCTTTGAAAGCCAGAGAGTAGGATATTTGGAAAGTCTCTTGCACAAAAGGGGAGGGGGGATTCTTGCCCTTCCCTGTGATTCAAATTGAGGCACAGAACTTAGCATTGTACATTTACTCCTGGCTTCAATATTACTTTGCTTTATCATAAATCCAATTAACAATTTTATTTTTCTGATGGGTTAGGACTCATCTTTTACTATCCTGTCTCATGCACAGAATTGGATTTGTAACTGTGCAGATGCAGATAGATAAATTCCACAAAACATCCATAACAAAGTACATTTATTGGTACATCAGGTATCTTCATAACTCACATTTGTGATGAAGTTCTTCTATAATAACCAATCCTTTGTATATCAGTCTTGCAGGTAAAAGATGGTTATCTCCTAACCCATCTTGTAGCAGTAGAAAAAGCTGCTATCAGTTCATGAGTCCAGGCAAGAATGAGGAAACCTCCCCCAACCCACCAAGGGTCAATTCAGTGACCAGTCAGGATTACAGATGTGGCCACGTGACATGAACAACATTTCCCAGGATAGCTTTAACTACATTTACCATGATGCATTCCCTTAAGGGGACAGCTCATAATTCCTAAGTAATTCCCATAGACTGGCTGGGACAGCACAGTCTTGCTAGATTTGAGCTGAAACATGTTCTTCCTCATTCCTAAAGCCCAACCCCTAGAGCCCAACTTTAGAAACAGAGTCTCACATCTGCAGGGCAGTGCCTCTAAAAGCCATTAGAGAATCACAGATGACCATAGCTATTCCACCACCGCTACCCTCAAGATTGGGCTGATGCCACAGCAGAAATCCAGACATGCACATTTTTGAACTCCCACTTGTGGCCATCCAAATTTCAGTAATACTATACAGGCTAGGTTAGCTCTCTCATTGATAATTAAGTCATGGATGAGGGAGAGTTTATTTTACGCTGACCTGACATCAAAAAGCTCCATCCCTATCATCAACCTAAAATCACCATCAATGGGTAAATGATTTGATTGATTGGTCCCTTCTGGACAGCATTTGATGGTTTCATGTTAACAACTCCTCCCCAACCAAAATACACACATATGTACACACACACAAATTCATTTCCTCCCATCCACTTTCACTGAGCAACTAAGAGTACAACTTCCCCAATCTTCCTAGCTGGAAAACCCAAGGCTGACCACTCCTCTACCCAGAGTAACTCCTCTACAGTTCTCATCCGGGGGGAGATTGCTAGAGCCAGTCACAGCCTCTTCCTCCAAACCAAATGCAACCTTATCATTCCAGTCTGTCCATTATTATATTTCCAATAGAAGAGACTATCTGTAGCTCAGGGTTGAACTGTGGAGTTCCTGGTACTTTCTAAGCTGTCAACATCATCATCAACATCACCATTACTGATGATGTTACCCTGTTGTGTAATGAAACATCTACAAGTAAGCAATCAAGTTCAGAGAACACCAAGACCTCCACATTACACTGTCTTGTAAGTGAAAGACAATACATTTAGGCATTGATTTGATTGATTGATTGATCGATCGATTGATTGAACTGGATGCTTTTCTGGATGATAGATTTATTGGCAAATTTAGTCATTGACAAGTTTAGTTGGCAAGAAGTCATTGGCAAGTTTAGTCATCTGGAAATAATATATTATGTGCTACTTCTGCAATAATTTGTGTGTGGGGATTATTTATTCACTTATTTTATTTAGAACATTTATTTGCCACTCATCTTGTATTCAACAACTCTAGGTGGCTTTTATTATTAGGAAGTATGTGTTATCTGTCCTGAGCATTTAATACACTATGATACCAAGAAATAGTCCATATACACACAGTTGTTTAATAGCAAACACTCTATTAGTTTTTCTCACAACTGAGGCAGATTAGATCAGGGGGTCCCCAGCCCCTGGTCTTTGGCCTGTTGGGAACTGGGCCGCTGAAGTGGTGGATGAGTGCACGAAGCTTCATTTGCGCGTGCGTGGGACCATTCCCATACCAAAACTGCCAAAGCCACTGGTGTCAGTCCATAGAACCAAAAAGGTGGGGACTTCCTGATTAACAAGGACTCTATTACAGTACAGGCAAATAGTTTGAGAGGTAAGGAAGAATAAAAATAAAATATCTGAAGTTGTGGAAAGTCAGAAGAACAAAGAATTAAAAAAAAGAGAAAACACAATTTAAAAGTACAGCTGAATAAATCTGAAAAGCTCTTTTTATTTCCAAGCAAGCCTACTTAAACATATTTTATCAGAGGAGTGAGACAAAACAGCAGGATTTTCTCCCCAACCACTCTGATAGGCAGAGTTTGTGCTTTTATAAAATTCATTGACTGGTTATGTTAGTATCTGAGAGCCCATCACATCACTCAATTTGCCCCTTTAGGTTTCATCATATATGGAAGAAAGGATACAGCATTGTTTCAGACCTTGTAAAGCCAGAAGCACCAAAAACAGCATTAAAAGCCACTCAAGGCACACATGATTCAATTCAACACTTCAGACTGCCCCATAAATTCACCCTTTCAAGAGTTCACATAGTCTTTGAAAGGACATCTGGAAGCTTTGTTGCTAATAAAATTTACTGATGACCAATGAAATTGGCTTAAAAAATATGAAAATACTCAGCTAGAAGAATCAGAAACAAGGGATTAACAGAACCTGCACACTTTGAGGTTCTCAATATTTATATTATCATGCACAACTGGCCCAGAAGTTACTAAAAATGGGCCAGAAGTAAGTGGAATCACCAGTGTAGTGGAATTGTTAGCTATTGCAATTGTAAGCTTATCCCAGAAAGTAACCTTGTAGACAGAAAATAAATAGTTCTAATAGAAGAGAAGACAATACACGTAGCTCAGGGCTGAACTGTGGAGTCCTTTGTGGTCTCTGAGCTTGGTTGTTTGTTTGCAGACATTTCATTTATATTTCAATTCATTAAAATAAGTGTTTCCATCTAGCCATTTTCTCTATATCTACCTGTAGAAATCTATTGTACCACAGTATATATTTTCTTTTGATACATAATTTAGGTCAATATTTTCTACATGAGATATTCTGTCTTTCAAGATTCAGGGATATTTAATTACTCTTCAGTATCCATTCTCCTTAATCTTGATTTTTTTAAACATTTTTCCTTGGACTTATTTTGAATGAAAACATGATATTCTTCTGAAATGAGTTATTTATGGGGCACAAAAATGGCAGCCTCACCCCCATCACCAAAAGGCCATCACAGCAAGAGCTATGCTTCTCCTTTGAACCCAGTGACTGTGGTGGGGCAGGGGGAGGAAAGTGGATGCAGGCATTTTTCCAACTAAACATTCTGAGCCAGAAAACATTTGGCTGGATTTATTAAGTGTTAGACAGATGAAAGATAAATAACGTCTGATCTTACTGTGCAGAGAGAGGGGAAGTGTAATTACAAAGAAATGCAGACGGCTTAAAGTGGAAATCAAACTGTTCTAAGGAAACACTATTTTGAGTGCTACAGAACAAACAGGATTGCACTCAGAAGCTGCTTTTAGCACAGTGACTGAGGGGTGATCCTAACACCCTCCTTAACCTATGATTGAAGATTCCCAACAAACCCTCTGTAGAAGACATGTCCTTAGGATGCAGCACTTCACCTCATCTCTAGCCCACAACTGAGGAGTTCATATTCAGCTTTAGGTACTCTGGTTTTAAAGATCTTTTTTTTCTAATGTTTCATCCAAACAAACTTGCCGTATACAGGTAGTCCTCGACTTACGACCACAACTGAGCTTTAATGGCAACTGCCAGCACTTTGAATTGTACACAGAAACCCTGGCAACCAATGCTGCTCACACAGTAGGGGTATTACATATATCGAATATTCACACTATTTACTATCCCTGAGGCCACATTGTGCACCAGTCGAAGCTTCTGAATTCTCTTCAAGGGCAGCCCTATGTAGACTGCATGGCAGTAATCCAAGTGAGAGGTCACAAGGTCACAATATATTTTGAGTTTCTGGGAAATACATCTGGGCACTGCAAGTCATGGTTACTTATCGCTAGCATGGCCCCTTGTAGCACTTACAAATTTGGCAGAATTGAAAGCCAGTGAGAAATTGAATTAAATTAGAAATTCTAATAACTTTTCCCCTTCCAGCATGAGTAACGAGGGATAGGTGCAGAGGATGAGCACCATAAAGGGCAGAAGAGAATGCTCCAATAATCCTTGGAAATCCTCTGTGGTGCATATGACCTGAAATTTCAATTACTTCCAGGTTTTGGAAGATAGTAAATCTGACTCTGAAAGTAGCCTGGCTGAGAAGGCTGCGGACTGGATCTGCGAATGGCCTTGGGGTACAGTGGAAATGAGTTCTCTCAAGATGCCATGATGTGACTTCCCTCTCACTTCTCCCTCACCCATTCTTTGCAGCTGGATTATTTTTGGACATAGATTTACCTGTTTTCCAGAAGACTGGAGTTCTGTTTTTAGAAATATTCTGAGGGATAGTTTATTGATGCAGAACACTGACATGCCAGCAACCTGTCACTTGAGCAACTTGAAAAATGGCTAAAATATCTATCGCAAGTAGCCAATCTACCCACAAGTTAAAAAGTATCAGTAGTAAAAGTGGTGATGCTGGGCGGGAGGATGCACAAAGCCAGGGGAATCAACCAGGGATGGGATTCAAATGTTTTAACAACCGGTTCTGTGGGTGTGGCTTAGTTGGTGGGTGTGGCTTGGTGGTCATGTTATTGGGTGGGTGTGGCCAACTCAATATCACTCACATCGAGGCACGAATCTCCTCGCCTGGCCTCTCATGACCGTGGGGATGCTGCAACATTTGTAAGTGTGAAAAATGGTCATAAGTCACCTTTTTCAATACCATTGTAACTGAATGGTCACTCCACACAAGCAAAGTACCAGCAAAGGAGGAGGAAAAAAACTCCAGAGACGTTCCTGAGACAGGAAGTCTAGTCCTGCCAAGAATGTAATAAGGGTTAACAGAGAGGCAGTTTCTGTAAGCAACACCAGAATGTTTCCTTCCTGCCTTCCTTACAGGATTAGGCCAACAACTGGTTCTCCGAACTGCTTAGAATCTTAACAACCGGTTCTCTAGCGAATAGGTGCGAACTGGTAGAATCCCACCCCTGGAATCAACCAATCACTGTTCTTGTTTGATCTGCAGTAAATCTGTAAGAAAAGCACCATTCATGAAACTTGGTAGTAAAGAAGATGATCTTGACCATTAGGGCAATGCCAGCTACTTTTCTGCCTGTTCAAGGACTAGAAAAATGCACGTTATTGTGGTTGTTAGGAAGAGGTCTGAATTGTTCAGCCATTAAGTGGAATATCTCAACTTTGTTCTGTTTATGGGATCCATCATAAGGCCTAGTAGGTTGCACCAGGAACGTACCCTAATGATCCTAGAAGTCCTCAATTTTGTTTCTGTATATAAAGAGAAGGGGTTTTCCCCTGGAAATTCAATTTTTCTACAAAGCTTTTAGAGGTAATCATCTCAGTTTTATTAAGGGCAAGGCCCAGCATTTTGGTTGCTGCTACAAAATGCCACGTTGATCAATAATAAAGCTCCTTTTATTTGAGATCTTATTAGTAATGAGTAGTCTGACTTGGCATATATTACAAAGACCTGGCTGGGCAGTTGTTCTCCAGGAGTCTCTGTTGGCTTTCAGGGATGCACAAATTGCCAACTGTGAGACCCTGTTTTTGAAGATAGTATTGGAAGTATTGCTTATGTACTAGCCTCTGCTGCATGCATAGCAACCTCCTTGTCTGAGCTCTTGGGCGCAGTCTCAGAGTAGGCTGTGGAGTTCATCGGGCTTATGGTCTTGGAGGACTTCAATTTGCTGTCCCTGGGCCCAGCCTTGGAAATAGTTTGGGAATTCATTGTCACTATCTTTACCATGGACCATGGGCCTATCTCAAATCAACCATGACCCAAAGTGGCCACACATCAAGCATTGTTTTCATGGTTCTCACAAGAAATGTATTAGGGAGCCCTTCTTTCAGTAGCTATGCAGTCGATATGGACTACTGCAATGTGCTGTACATAGGACCACCCTTGAAAAGTATCCAGAAGCTGCATCTGGGACAGAATACAGTAGTCTGGACAGTTGTGAATGCCCCTGGGGTTGCCTATGTAACACCTCTGCTGTGTGAGCTGCATTGGGTGCCAGTTTGTTTCTGGGTCCAATTCAATATATTTAAACTTTAAAATCCCTCCTGGCATAAGACCAGATTATCTGAGGAAATGTTTTGTTCCAATTACATTGGCCTGTCTCATCCGGTCAGGCTGAAGCTACCTGTTGCTGCAGACCATGTCAATGAAATAATTTGAACTGGCAGGGTCTAGGAAGAAACCTTGTCTGCCATTGCTCTTGCCCTATAGGACCCTTGCTCCCTGGGTTGAGGTTGTCCCTATTCTTCTGACTTTCTGGAAGAGTGTTAAGACCTGGCCCTGCCAGCTAACATGGGGATCCAAGCATGGAATGCAATTTTGGTAGTAGCTGGTAGCTTGAGGGCATTATTTCAGTCTTTTTAACTTTATTTTTGTATGGATTTTATAGGGCTTTTACTCCTTTTTTTTTTACCCAGAGTGACTTGGAAAGTGAGATGGGCAGTGTATAAATCAGATTAATAAATAAAGTTCTTCTTTCCCCTTAAGAGTGCCAAGAATGGTATAAACTTCACTTTTTAAATATGAATTAAGGAATTGCAATAATCTTTCCTTGGTCTGCCACAGTGATTGTTCTCTGAATTGTTATGCTGAAAGGAAACATTTTCACTAATCTGAAGCATTACTAGCCCAAATTTGCTCCATATACTGAAGGTACTGAAAGAAGTAACAAAGTGCCACCACTTGTTCTGAAGACAGAGACAGGAGAGAACAAGACAAATTATTAAATATACTCTAAGAACATATTAAATTATATTTGTATATAATGCATATATAGAACAGGTAGTCCTTAACTTATGACCACAATTGGGATGGAAGCATCTATCACTAAGTAATGCCTTTGTTAAATAATTCATGTCCAATTTTGCAACCATGTTTTGCCATGGTTGTTAAGTAAATCACCTGAGATTGGACAATCGTTTGTCTGAGATGGTATAGAAGACAACCAAGATCCCTTCCAACCCTGTTATTCTGTTTAAGCAAATTTGGCTTCTCCCATTAGCTTTGCTTGTTAGGATATTGAAATGATCATAAGTAATAAGTTACTTTTTTCAGTCCTTCATAATTTCAAATGGTTGTGGAATTAATTATCATAATACAAGGAGTACCTGTAAAAAAGGAAACAAACAAAACACCCAGATAAGAGAGGTACATGATCCAAAAAACATCAAAGATAATTTTAAAATACCTATGACATTTTCAGATTTCAACTGATCTAAGTGGATGCATATTTTTTCAAACTGAACTTTGAATCAATTAACCCACAGAATCTTTCTGGGCTATGTAGGAGAATTCCCAGATATTAATAGCATTTCCAGAGTCTCACAAACATTTAATTCAACACATGCAATTTTTCTGCATTTGTGTACAGAACAGAATCAATTGAAAAATTGTTCTTTGCTCTAATTTTGACATATGTTTTACTCTGGTTTATGTGGATATGATAAGTTTTTGCTTTTTATATAGCAAGTTAAACTAGGCTTAGGTTGAATAGCTTATGAACTAGCTTGTTGAGGAAACCAGTTATTATCTTGGATGTGGGGATCAGATCATTGTATTAAGCCATAATAAGTTGTATTTCTTTCGTACAGAATGCTCTGTCAGTGCAGTAATTATATTATGTGGATATTGTTCTTTCTGCCACTTTCTACTTCTGATCATGATAGATAGGTATGTAGATTAAATGGTAAGCACTCTCAAACTAGTGTAGGAGTCAGTTCCATGTGCTTTGGGACAGATTGACTAGCATTGGCCTGACGTGGAAAAGAAAGATCAAGATCATATGCTTGTAGAAACAACACAGCAGATAGACTTACCCAGCCTGAATTTATGAATGGGTAGGCAGATGCCACTTCCCTTTGATGACTCTTTCTCACAGTGTATATTTGGGTCAATTTACAAGAAAAGGGTAGGAGACATGAAGACAACAGGAAGGGGGGAAATTCCAGTAAATAGCCTCTAGCTCTTCTCCATTTTTAAGAATGGGAAGTCACTGAACTTCTCATTGGGGATTTCAGTTTCTGCTTCATGAGGAAAAAGATCCTTTTCTCTAACCTCTGCTTAATGTTAGATCTTTGCAGCAGCTGACAAACATACCTTGCCCCTGTTCTGTGCTACTCTTTGTATCAGAGACATGCATTTTTGTCAGCTTCCTGGAAAGAAGAAAGGAATTTGGAATGAGACATTAAGTGACTACCATTGATTTGGACTTGGAGGATGAAAAGGCCTTAGCCACCAGTGTAGTCCCTCAGGAGGAACTTTTTCTCCAGCTCATACTATACTTTCACCAGTATGTTTTGTTGACATTTGAGAGTTCCTATGAAGTTAGCTAAGCCTCAGAATTATACTTCAGCCTTCAGTTGCTATTTGAAAAAGGCCTGAGGGGAGTTTACAACTCCCATCTTATCCTGGCCAGTTGCCAAGTCTACTGTTAGTCTCCATCTGTGATAGAGAAGGTTTTTTGGACTTCAGAGTTCACTCAGCGATCAGAATGACTCAAGCCTGTCATTGGATTCATCATACATTCCTGCCCTTTCACCTACTGTTCACATTTGCTCGATTCTAACAATCACATGAATTATCATGACTAAGAATTGTTTTCCCATAACGTCCAAGTATATTTTTAAATAATAGATATCATCTAACTGTGAATTTGTTCTGTACTCTGACTGTACCTTCAAACGGAGGCTTGTTCCAGTGGAGTTGATAGGAATCTAAACTCTAGACCCTTTTCTGCTGTTTTTATTCTTTGCAGTCAAGCATTTCTTTTCTGCAGACCAGTGCAGATACCTTTTCTATGGAGCTAACAAATGAGGGATTATTTTGGCAATATCAGCTAAACACTAAATAGCCAAATAAAGTTACAATTACTGTACAGCTTATGGGGCACTTACTTGCTAAGGACTCATATCATATTAAAAGAAGAATATCCCCATCAAATATTAAATGAACATTCAAAGGCATGTTTTCCTTAAGCAAAGCAAGAGAAAAACAAGCATCCAGACTCAGCAAAGCTTTTTAAAGGGCAATATTTATTCAGCTTTCATCTGGATTCAGAGCCCATTTCTTTGAATCTCTTCCCTGTCCAGTGCTATAACTCAGGGCAATTTCAACGACAGATCTCACAGTGCTCTAAATAATCTTATAAAGTGGGCCTAAGCTTAATTTTAAGTTTTATTTTGGTACATCATCAGTCTACTGCTAACCTTTTCCTAATCACTTTTCAGACAAGAAGACTTCTGTGTAAGTCAGCATGTGACAAGAATCAAACTCTAATGTAAAGACCCAGAATGGCCATAAAAATAGAGACATGGTAACCTTTGGCTAGGAAGCAATTTTTCAAGTTTATTAGCCTGATGAAAGCAGGAAGTCTATTACAAGAATGAGAAAACCGTTGGTAACTGGACTAATGACAGCATGGCCATGTGGCCCTGTTTTGTCCTGTTTTATAACACAAATTGCAGCTTCACCAGAGAAACATTCTGTTCCAACATACCCAACCTGGTGCCCTCTAAGTGGACTTCCATATTTGCTAAAAAGCATAACCAGGACTGCTGCTATGGGATTATGAGAGTTGCAGTCTAACCCATCTGGAAAACATCAAGTTGGAGAAATCTATTCTAAGCTTTTTTTGATGTGGGAGGCATGTTTCCCTGAGACTTCTCTAGCTTTTAAAGATGTTAAGCTAACATATATTTGACTAATTTTGTAGAATAAGCCTGGATTCATTGGGGAAGGAAAGTCAAATGAGTTTGAGGAAAGCAGACAATAATATAGATCAGAAAGAAAGAAAGTGGAGTTACCATATGACTTCAGAGACATCACTCTGCTTACTGGGCAATGGAGTGGGGAAGGCATTAATCAGTTCTTGTCTTTCTTCTTTATTGCAACAGGTGAAACCCATGGGCAAAGAAAATCTGTTTAATGGTACACTTTTGAACAAAGTATATCCTTTGGTTTCCAGTTAATTTAAATGTCTTATTCTCATTGAGCTTCAGAATATCATCCTGAAGGGTAATTGTGCCATGAGATGAAAGGTAAATATATAGTCAGTCAGTCAATAAAGGCTAACAGTAACTACTTTGTCCCAAGGGGTAGCCGAGCGGAG
Source organism: Pseudonaja textilis (assembly GCF_049901715.1). Lineage (NCBI taxonomy): Eukaryota > Metazoa > Chordata > Lepidosauria > Squamata > Elapidae > Pseudonaja > Pseudonaja textilis. The sequence goes on along the minus strand of NC_141992.1, from coordinate 50,463,346 downwards.
GCAAACGTTCCTAGAGGTGAATGAGATTCTAGCGAGAGAAATTGCCCCAGGTCTTCACATATCACCAGATCTCACGGCAATGAAAGATAGAAGTGACACTCTGGACCAAAGTGAAATCTATCCCCATTTCAGATGGATTTCAGAACAATTTGATGAATCCTTCAAGGATCTGTATGCTTTTATATTTAGGTAGCACATACACTTGAAACCTTCACTAATCCTCCAGTAAAATGGGAAAAGGCAAAAGGAAATGGTGGCATTAGCATCTAACTTTTGGGTGAATCACAAATGGTTCTGTATTGTAAAGGAAAAAGGAAAAGAATTGCTGTGGATTTTATTCCGCTAGTCATTGCTGACTATAGGGGACAATGCTCATCTCGGTTTCAAGGCCATTGAGCCATCACTGTTCAATGACATTTCCATAGTCATGTGGCCGGCATGACTTCACAGAGCGCGGTTACCTTCCCACCAAAGTGGTACCTATTTATCTACTTGGATTTGCATGCTTTCAAACTTTCAAGCTAGGTTGGCAGGAACTGGGGTGAGGATGGGAATTTACCCCATTGCCTGGCTCTCAGGTCCTGAACCTCTGGGCTGCTGGATGTCCAGCCAGTACAACCAGCATCTTAACTACTGAACCACTGCACTGCCCCTTCCATATGGTAGAAGTTGAATATTTATGTTAACAACCAAAGAACTTGTTAGATCGGGTAGATCGGTTCCCAAAGAGATGTGAGACCAACAGTAACGTTCAGCTCTTTATTTAGTTAAAGTTCAGTACAAAAACTTGGAGCCGCGGCAACCCCTCATATAGGGATTGCTCGCGGCTCGGCGGCCAATGACAGCGCTTTGAATCTCCCGCTATCGGCTCGACCAATTGCGGTAGATTCAAAGCACGCCAATCACGGCCGTTCAGTCAGCCAATCCGGTCACGGTCTGCGTGGACCAATCAGGTGTTAGGGTTTGGAGTGTGCTAATATAGTACAGAAATCTAGATGAGCAAGAAAATGACTGAAATAGCTCAGACCTCTGTTTTCATTTGTACCTTGTATCGATGACAGCAAAGAAAATGCTGGCCAATTCATTTAATAGTTTTCCCTAATCTGGAATGCTCCATGTTAGGATTCCCATCTTCCAGCACACAGTAGTGGGATTCAGCCAGTTCGTACCAGTTCGGGAAACCGGTTGTTAACTTTCTGAGCAGTTTGGTGAACTGGTTGTTGGAAGAAATGCAGGAGGAGAGAGAGAAGGGGGGGGGGGAGAGAGAGAGAGATGATAGACACATAGACAGACACATAGATGATAGATACTGTATAATAATTTTTAAACTCCTGCATTTCAGCCAGCTTCTTCTCCCATTAATTCTTCATGAAGTTTGGGCAAACATAAAAAAATGAGAAATCTGGATGGACAAGCTCTGCCCTTTCAATTAGGACCTGTACTCAATGATTTTCCATGTTCCTTTCTTCATACCCCGTATGATTATAACATAAAACTACCTATCCACAAGTATTTTTTTTTCTGGGACTTCAAATTTGTCTTGCCTTCAAATTAACCAGATTTGCTGCTTCCAGCAAAAAATAAATAAATGAATAAAGGACACTTGGTTCGTCTGCTTGTTCTGTATTTTATAACTGAGAGTGCACCCTGGTGTACAAAACTGAGACTGCAAAACACATTCCACAAATATATTCATATTTCTGGTGCCACTGAAGACCCCTTTTTTCACAATTGTATAAGTATCCCTCTAAAACAAGGTCTCTGTTTCAAATAAGTGAACACAATTTTTTTGCAAGGCACAGTAATAGATTAACTTTGTTTTGTTTAAATTCTTTTTGATTCTTAAAGTTGTATTTTTGCAAGTAAAAATAATGAATCACAGATTAGACATTAGGCATTAAAAATAGGAAGCAAATGCTTTTTTTTAAAAAAAACTGTAAAACGAATTATATTTTCAAAGATAGCATGGAAGTCTATTACTTTATTAAGCTCAGAAAGTCACAAAACAGATTATATGCAAATGATAAAAGCATGTTCGTTTAATGAATATTCACACATAGCATCATTTAGCATCATTTTTCCTTCCCAAAAGCTTTAAAATTTAGATGATTTGTTGGTCATTTTAGCAAAGAAATGTGATTTATAAAATATGCAGTAATGGTCACTCATAACTTTTTTTCTCATTTTTTTCTTTTATATTGAACCTGGCCTCACTTAGATCGGACTATGGTGTCACCACTATTGTTAAAAACACAAAAATCTTCCAAATAGACATCATCAGTTCATGCCCTTCTTCTTTAAGCCACGGGCACTCTTTGATTTAACTAAATATAGAGTCTCCTTCCATTCAAAATTGATTTTATCAATTTAACAGATGAGTCCAGGCCATTTTCTTGATTGTAGCAGTCTGCCTTCTTCCATTATGCTTTTTTTAAAATTAATTATTTCTTAGTCTAGCCTGCAGTTCCGGAGTCCTCTATTCAAGCAGTGATGAAATTCACTGCTGTTTAGCTTACAAACCCAGAGAAGGTCAGCCAGATGCTACCCCTGTCATCTTTCATGTAGTGTAATTCTAATGGGGGGTATTTCAAATAGAAAACCAGTTAAAGTGGGGCAGGAGAGAGGCATAAACTGAGATTAATTTAAAAAGCAACAGTTGAGCTATGGCAAATGGATGACTTCTCATGCCAAAGCCACTTCTCCTGAAAAAAGTAATGCTAAAAGACACTGAAGTTTTGTAAGAGTTCCATTTGTTTCAAAAAGCCAGATTTATTTATTTATTGATGGCATCAAGAAAGACAGAAAAATCATTACAGAGCATTTATTTGATAATGACACCCTTTTCTATTAACAGTACTTCTGGAATCTGGTAGCCATATATGATATCTGACATACAGCCTGAATTATATCGAATGATGTGGGCTAAACATTCTAAAAGTGCACAAAGGAATTTCAGCATTTATTATTAAATTATTTGGACATGCACAGTATCCATCTTGCAAGCTTTTCGCTTGTTTATGCTGTAACATCCACTGAAAGTGTTGGAATACCCACCCCAGAATTCCCAATCAGTATGTCTTACCTTGGAATTTTGAGGGTAGTGTTCCAACCTATCTGGAGGATATCAGATTAAGGTCACTGTAGCATCATGTACTGATAGATAGGGATAATAAATACTGATAAGGCATACTAATGGATTAAGCTTGGAGGGGAATAGTTTTAGAACAGAGGATTCCAACTTGTTGCAGATGGTAGAAATTTTGGAATTCTGAAAATATGTCATGAGTGTTTTCACAAGTTAAGGAAGTAACAAGATACAAACCCTGACAGAACAGAATGTTTCCTTCAATTTCTTTTAGCTTCCTCCTAATTGCTTCCTACCAGTGCCAACTTGTCTTTTTCTCTGGGTAATAAATAAAGCATGGAGCTGTATCCATGCCACCATATTATCTTTTGCAAAAGCTGATCACAAAAGTATTCTTGTATTTTTTTAAAAATGAGGGAAGTTTCTGCTTTCATTTGGAATTTCCAGTATTCCTCTAAAAAAAAAAAATCAAGATCTTCTAAAAACACAACAGCTTCTTGGAAAGAGTCGAGGAAGACATCCTCAAGTAGCCATGGACACCATTTTAGAATGTTAACAAGAGAAGAGAATCAAAGGGACAAGGAAATAGCATTTGGGCAAAGAGAAATCTTGTCACTCTGACCCCTGGGGAAAAGTGGAAAGTAGATGGAATTACCAAAGGAAAACAGTTTCAACAATTGCTACTTTTAACTGTATTTATCTCTCAGTAATTTAATAGTTCATCAAATAAACATTGATATCCTGCTTCTGAATAATTGACAATAAAATACACAGTACAGATAAATGGTTTGAAGACCATTGTGGATGGGTTCTTCCATCAATCTAACAATAAGTCCAGTAAGACTGATACATGAAAAAATAAGCAGAGATTTACTGACCTAAAAGGAAAGGGATTGCAACTAAGAAAATAATCATCTAAAGAATAAAATAATTATATGCTTAGAAGTGTCAGAAAATAGACCACACAATCTGCAGCCATTACCATGTAGTTGATAAAATAAATTCAGATAGTCCAACTTTATTTCTGATTTGAAACATTCAACATGTTCAGTTTTACCAATATAACCTTCTAAAATACCTTTGGGGCATTTCCTGGTATACATATGACCAATCTGAGACAACATTCAGTCTCCAGTTATGATCATTCTGATATATTTAGAAATTCACTAAATTCCCTACATTCTTTTTCTGAATATGCAGATTTAATTTAGCTATTATAACAAAATATTAAATGTAGGTTTAACCTCTATGAATATATCTAAATGTTTTAAAAGTAGTGTAAGTTAGCATGCCATGTACACAATTCTCCTTGGGCCTGAAAGACAGGTTGAGCCTGTCATAGATTATATTTTGTAGTTGGAATTGGGATAAAGATCCCATTCACCTTTTTTTTTAAATAGATGGAAGGAAGCACTTTTGGATTCTTCAATGTCAGAATCTCTGATCAGATAATAATTTCCCTGACATAACTGTAGATCAAAAGAGAGACCTCTTAGAGAGAACTATGCACAAACAGGAAGTATTATTTGTGCCAGCATGTAATATGTATATGAACAGGACAATCTATAAATAAAAGTTTGCAAATTTAAATGACAAATCAACAATTTACTAGGACTTGAATAGTTCGCTAGATATATGGTAGTTCCACTGGCAGGCTCACCAGTAAGCCAAGGAAATCTCTACCAGACACAAATGCTATGATTTGAAACCACTGAAAAGTTATAACCGAAAGACATGAGTGAATTTATAATATAGATTCAATGCTTATTACAGTGGTAATTCAGACTATGAAACAGCCTCAGAAGGAACTTGAATTATTCCAGATCATCGCATGAATCTTCTTCTTCTTCTCCTCCCCTGGCTGACAGTTCAATGGCTTTCATCCAGCGCTGCTTCAGTTCTTCGGTTTCAGCAACCAGGGTATAAGTCTGTTTGGACTGTACCAACTGGAAGATGTGACGGGGATTGTTCTGATATGGCTCCTTGATATGGTAACCCAACAGGGGGATAGAGGTGTAGGCTTTGACATCCTGGGTCAGGTGAAGAAAGGATCCAAATATAGTTATTTTCAAATGTCCCATAACTAATTTCATATCTCTCTTGAGATATGATCACTTTGTTATCATCAAACTGATTTGATTCTCTACTACTACCGGTAAAAATCCAAACTAATTTTGTCCATAGTTGTCTGGGAGGGTTTTTTTTCCCCTTTTCAATTTGGTTTATTTTGTTTTACCAAAATCAGCCTCAAGAGGCTGCTATTGCTTAAGTACGGAAAAGTTAACTAAAATTGTTGCATACAGTCTAGATGGGCAGCCATATAAATGTAATAATCACTTACTTCAATCCTCTCTATTCAATATTTTTATTCACATCAGGAACTCCCAAAGCTAGAACTTGAAAGTTTCAGATCATTCTGAAGTATTTTTGACTAAGCAGAACTATATATTAAATTCCTCGGCAGAGCCGAATTATAGAAAATCTTCTTGTTTGTGCTGGGAATTGTGCATCCTGCCTCTCATATATTCTGATTTCTACCTTGGTTTCTCATCAGTTACTACTGGGCTCATGTCAAACTGCAGCACATCACTCAGCTAGGACGCTCTATTTCTTACTGCTTTTCTCCTCAGTGGAATACATTCAACCTTCCCTGCCCTGGTGACTCCCAAACATGTGAAAGTGTCAGGCTGGGGTGGGATGATTTCCCTCCAGAAGTGGAAAATCACAGGGAAGGATGAAGTTGGAACAAAATGCTTCTGTAATTAAATAATATTTAAGTTTGTGGAGACCCAAGCTCAATGGAGACCCTTTGCCAATGAAGCCCATAAAGTGCCATTAAACTAATCACCATCTTTCAGTTCCAACCTACTCTATGGGATTCCTGTTATGGGGGGGAAGAGTGAAATAAATAATATGTGCATCACCCTGAGCATATTAGACCATCTAATATATTTTCTGAGATGATGCTGATGGGAAATGGTGGGAGGAGAAACTAAAAAATATTCACAAGTACATCTTACAGTTAGTTTGGAATGGAGAACTTTTCCTGTCACTAACATTTCTTTGTTCTTATAAACCCAAGCTTGATATTATGAAAGAATATCGAAGGGCAGGGTTCTAGGAGATGGGAAACATCTCATTTGTCAACCTTATTAATTTCCATCATAATAAACTCTATGCAAAAACGTACCTGAGGTGCGCCATAAATATACAACACCAGTGGATCATCTCGTGGGATCACAAACCAACCACGCATGTTCCCCTTTCCATTTTTATCCATAAGCTGCAGAAAACTGCACATTAGGCTCTGTCCTGATATTTCTGCAGATTCTTTCTACCAATTAAACAAATGGTTCACAGCATTATTAATAACTCTTACCCAAAAGAGAACATGGAGATTTCATTCAGCTGTCATAGATAAAAATCCTCTGTGGAGGATGAATGTGTCTGAAATATTGTATAAAGCATCAGCACTGATAACTAAGTAACTATCCTTAGTCCAGTAAGGAGCTTGACCATACCCCACAACCAGCTTCTATAGACAGAATTGCTCCTCAAAATGTAATCACGCGATGTTGGCAAAAAATTGCTGATGTTAAACTCCTTCCATCTCCTACAACTTTGCCAGGATTCATAAAATGATGATATTAGAAGGAGCCTCATAGACCAGGGGTCTCCAACCTTGGCAACTTAAAGCCTGGAGGACTTCAACTACCAGAATTCCTTTGCTGGCTGTGGAATTCTGGGAGTTGAAGTCCACCAGACTTAAAGTTGCCAAGGTTGGAGACCCCTGTCATAGACCTTCTAGAAATGAAATATATTTGGCAGATCTGACTAAGGAACATAAAAAATCCCAAACAGGTAATGTCATTCATCCCAAATTTTGATGTCATCCAGGCTTTCCATGCATTGATAATGTAACTTCATAATGGCCTTGCAATCAGAAATCAACAAGCTGAATGGAGCCAGCAGATCCTTACATTTCTTAATCTTGATCTAAATAAAATGAAGCAAATGTGTTTTTCAATGAGTTGTCTTTCTACAACGCTCATTATTTTTAGGTAAAAGCTTTTCCAGTTGCATTCATAGAACAATTCAGAGGCAAGCTAACCTAAGAGTCAGTGTTTGTCTAAAATCAGCCAAGGAGTTTATCTTGGAAGGAAGAACCTAAATTAGGCTTCCTATGCCCAAATTAGGCATATTAACTGGAGGTTCTTAATATGTATGCTAATATATACTAATTAGTCCCTTATGCACTGCATTTAGAAACAGTTGTTTAGTTCTTGAACTATACTGGATTTCAAATTAGTCTCTCGATTAGAGAGTCTAGTCTGCATAGAATAGTGTGATCATACTCAGAATAAAAGTTGGCTTGGGCTGCACTTGTAGCATATTCACCAAAATGTGCCAAAACTAATTTCTTCTTTAATTCATAAAAAAAAAGCTGCACGTGGTTATAACTAAGGCTGATGATTTAGCTGACATATTGTATATATTGTACAAAATTTCAATCCATGATCAAAGTCATAATGGGCAACAGAAGTCACATTGCCACAATTTATAGTGATATTTATGCTACATAAAAGATTGAGACTTAGAATATAAGAGGAGTAGAGAGCATGGATTAATGAATGAAATACAAGATTAAAATAGTTATATTACAGGTAGTCCTTATATTAATGAACTTGTTCAGTGACCATTCAAATTTTTAATAGTGCTGAATGAGAGGTACTGATCCTTGAAGTTTTGGCCATCACAGGTTCCTCATGGACATATGAATATAATCTGGGCACTTAACACCTGGCTTGCAATTACATAATTGCAGTGTCCCTTGGTCATGTGATCATCAACTGCAACCTTCATTGCTGGCTTTGGACAAGCAAAGTCAATGGAGAAGGCAGTAAGTCTCCCATGGCGACTTCATAGTCATAGGATACGGCAACATTGTAATTGCAAGCAGGTGTCAGGTGCCTGAATCAAACTCATATGACTGGAGGGATACTCAACAGCAAGAAGTTCAAAGTGTGGGATTCACTTAATGACAGCAACCAGGAGTGCTGGAATTCGTATGATCATATGATATCATGCTTCATGACTGTGTTACGTAGTGACAGAAATTCTGGTACCAATTCCCATTAAGTGAGGACTACCTGTACATGGAAACGCTAAAATGTATGTCAGGCAGTATGAAATGATGTTGTTTAGGTGGTTGTGGGTGCATAAGGAAGTTTGAATTCATAGGGTGGTAATAGGTGCATATTATGCTTTACTGTAGTGATAATGGGAGAAATGAATCTGCTAAAAACGTATTCAAGAATAGATTAATCTTTCAATAGAAATAATGGAAAGTGGGTGTGAAAAAGAGGATATTGAAGCTACTTGATACAGAATGAAAAGAAATATGTTACTGGGTCCCAAAGAAATCTCTAGTATATGATAATTATAATGATTTTTTTTAAAAAAAATGCTTGATGGCAGCAGAACGTGAAAAAGGCCCTGAGTGAAGAAAAATGCATATAATTAGTGCTGTAAGAAACGAAGTTAAAAGGCATTTGTATAATGTGTGTATAGAGAAACAAATAATTGCAAAGAATATAGTTATAGAACATATAACCATTACAAGAGGCAAAGAAAATGCAGAGCAATTTTTGATGGAAATTAAAAAATGTGCTGAAAGTGGTAAAAAGAGCTAAAAAAGAAGTCTGTAGCAATTAATAATGATGAAGTGATTTTGGATGAAACTGTAACGAGACAGTGCTGGAAAGAGTATTTTAATCATGAATATGAGAATGATAGAAATGTGCTGAAGAGTGAAACTGAAATTAATGTTATAAATCGGGGTGCTTAAATCTGGCCCGCGGTGCCGGCCTGGAAATAGCAAAGGACCACCCTGCCATGCCTCTGGCAGCCAAAACAGGGCACAGGGGGCTGCACACAGCCCCTGGTGCCCCATTTTGGCTAGCAGGGTGCTGCACAGGGAGTTTGTCCCATCTCTCTCCCACCCCCTCGGCCAGCCCATGGAGGAGAACTACAATGCTGATCTGGCCCTCAAAGAAATCCAGTTTGATACCCCTATTATAAATGTTACTGTCCAAGAAAAGAAACTGGTGAAAAAGTTATAAATGCTGCAATCGCACTGAAAAATTGTAAAGCTGTAGGTAAAGATGGTGCAAATAGAAAATGTGTTTCTTTAAAAATATAAAAATACAGGTAGATTTTTTTTTTATGGCATGGCTTGTTTAAGGTGTGTAAAGTTTGCATCTATTTTTGATCATGGACCATATAATGGAAGAATGCTATTATTGTTCCCATATAAAAAGGGAAAAGTAGCAAGAACAGCAAACAACATTTGGGAACTGGAGTGGGCTTTATAATATATATACCTGGCAAAAACGGTATTGAATGGTGTCTTGCTCTTCAGCAGGTCTTCGACAAATGTATGAATGTGAAAAACAAAGTTTATTCTATATTTGTAAATGTAGAGAGAGCATATTACAAAGTGAATATGCTTCAGTGTTTTGTGCAAATATCAAGTTGAAGTTTGGTTGATTGTAATTACAGTGGCATGTGATAGAAATAAAGAATGAGAATAAATGGAATGCATAAAAATGTTCAACATTGAACAGAGGGGAAGGCAAGAATGTGTGTTGTTCCTTTTTTTGCTTAATGTATTCATGGATCAATGCACAATGAATGTTTGTAGGGACATGAGAGGTATTTTGGTGAAGACATGATGTATATGCCAACCTTCAGTTTTTGTAGGCACACAATACCATAATTGTTAGCTGAGGACTCAAATATTTGTAGCAAATATTAGAAAAATGGATGATACAACAAGGAGAATGGATTTGAAAAGTAATCTATTGAAGTCTAAAGTGATTGATACCAAAGGAAAATGGAGTGAACATTTGCATTGCATCTGATCTATAACTTGTGAAAAATAGAGCAATATATTTTCTACCTTAAATGGAAATTCACTGCAAAGAAGAAATCTGAAGACATGCAAATGTTGATAAAAAGGTGGTAGGAGTAGGAATAGGAGTAGAAGTGATAGGCTGAATAGAGCAATGAGTGACAAGTATGCAAAAAACACCATATGTACTTGTGGATAATCCATGAATTTTAGGTTCCAAAATACACCCCAAAATCGAGTTTAGTTTATCTGCAGATAAGCTCAACTGCAAATATACATAACAATATTTTTTTAAAAATACACACACATACAAGTAAGCCCAACCTCAAATAAATCTGACTCTCTTTTTTCCCCCCACCAAAGTACATGAAAAATATACTACCTAGCGATAAGCCAGTTGTAACATTTTAAATGGATCTCTTCTGGAAACAAAAAACAATTGTTGATACAAATATAAAAACAAAGAAGCCCTCCAGAATATATTGAACAAAACACAAAAAAACCCTGAAGTTTGGCTTATACAGAGATGAACTTATCTGTCAATATATGCAGTATATTGAGGTGTTTTGGCCAGAAAGAAAGAAAGAATAATGAAACAACCCCATGAAAGAAGAATGAAGGGCTCAAGAAGAGATGAGAGTCTGAGAAAGTCATGGTTAGCTCTGATGACAAAGAAGTGAGATGTTTAAAAAATAAAAGGCAATATAAACAATAAGCATTGAATAAATATGCAACTTTAAACAATGCATACAAATGTGAGGTTATGTTTCTGATGGAAGCCAAGATAATTTGAAAAGATAGAAAAGTATGGAGACTTAGACTGAATGGTTTTAGTGTAAAGTAGCTTTAGCTATGTTTGTTTTTTCTTTTTTCCCCTTGTACTGTATCTCAGGCTTTTAATTTATTTGGCTCTTCTATATTTTTCTCCTTTCTATGCTGCACAATGTTGCTTGCCTGAAAGGAAAGAACATGATGGCTATATGTGCATGCTTCTGCACATGTTGATGGGGAAGTGTTTGCGAGGTAAGTACTTTCAAAGTGACAAAAGTGAAATTACTGCAATAACAAAATTCCTACTCAGAAGGTCAAGTTATCAACAGACCAAGAAACAAGCTCAAGAAAGAGAGGAAGCAGACTTTCCAACTCTGCTTTTCCCTTACCTCCAGAATGCCTTTGTGCTTCCCATGCTGTTCGACGGGCAGTAAATTCCCTGTTAGGGAGACATAGCACTCCACACAGACACGTTTGAGTCCATTCTTGTCATATTGCAATTCAGCCCTGTATTCAGAACACCGGGCACACACCACCTGCCTCCAGGAGAAAAACCACAGGTTTGGAGAAGGTTAAATGGGGTGAGTTATTTATTTTTTTAAATGTTCATTGTACCCACTTCTTGGAGACTGCTTGGACAAGCCCCTGCAGTTTTCTTGGCGAGGTTTTTCAGGTCTGCCATTGCACTAGCCCTAATCATCTTTATACTCAGTACTAGCTCTTCAGATCGGCAAGACCTATCAATGACCTTGATTGTTCTATCCCAAAACAATTGAGGGTAGAGAACAAATAAGCACACTCACATAGCCACAAGCTCGGCAGTGATGCCTTCTTCGTGTGATAGCATTGAATGGCTCTCTGCAGCGCATGCACATGGTGACCAGCTTGTCCCTTACCCACTGAGGAGCCCACTTGCCCAGCTCCTGTGACTGGCTCTGCTGCAAGAAAAGAGACTCTGAATCAAGCAACCCCTTTCAATCAACCTCTGGCCACACAGAGGGTGTGACAGCCTCAATTCAAAGTAGCATAACTAGAGTAAATGTGACTTAACAACAAAACTTTGTTAGATATGTTTTCTGTTCAACTTCCCTTCCCCTTTCGTTACCAGAGACTTTTAAGGTCTTTGTCAATTTAGGTAGTTACAATCTTTGGAAAACGAGCTCGTGGTTTTAAAAGAGGAAATGAATATGGGTAGTTCCAAAGTGCAAAGGAAATAGAGTCACAATAGGTGTGTAACTGGAGATTTACACTGGAGTCTTGTGCCTCTGCTTCTTGCCCTTGGCTTGCAGCCTTGAAGGTTTCACTCCTCTTTTCTTTCTTGTTGATGGCAGACTGGAAGGTCTGGGAGGGAGGAAGAAAACAGAATCCTTGAATAGAAGGATTTCTGAAAAGAAGCGTAGTTTCCATTTACATGTGTAAATAGCTGCTCCTATCGGTTTAATCTAAGACTGACCTAATCAAAGATGAAGCATGGGTGGATTTATATATGGGTGGTGGATTTTTTTTAAGAGGAAAGTTCTAAAACCTTTCCCTGCCTTTGCTTAAATTCCTTAAAGAGCTTTCTGCTCTCACTTTTATTACCCACTATATATGTGAATGAAATTGACTTCCCTTTAAATGCATGGGGATACCCTATCACATACTGTGTTTGAGCCTCTAAAGATGTCCACGTGGGTTCCCAAAGGTCTTAATCTAGCTGCCAAAATTAGAATTTACCAGCACCAGTGCCTTCTATACTGAAGGATACTGAATTAATTGTGGGTGATTTCTTAAGGTGTAGTTATGTGGCAGCAGCTAACTGACTTTATCTGATCTTGAAAAGCTAAATAGGGAAGGACACGGTTAGGGCTTGGTTGAAAGAACATTTAAAAATGCCAAAGTTGGGAAATTAAAAGAAGGAAAGGAGGGCAATAATAAGTCATTTCCAAATTGCTGCTAAGAAAATTGCAATGATATGTCTATGAAGTCTGACTTAAAGGAGATTTTATATTTCAAGAGAAATTTAACTTCCAAATCCCCCCCAACACCTTCTGTCATTTCAGAGAACTAGGGGGGGAAATTTCTGAGAAACTTTCCCTATTCCATTCATGCTTTGGATTCAGATTCCTCTTATGAGACTGTTGATTAGGCCGTAGCTCTTCTTCCTGTCTCTCAAGGTTATTCTCATAACCCATTATACTTCTTGAGAGTATTTTGGTTTCCTCATTGGCTAGGATGCTTCCTAAGATTAAAAAAAACAAATTACCCTAATCCAGGCATCCATCTCCTCCTGGGACCTGCAGAGAAAAAGATGTCATTTATTGGAGAGACAGTATATATATATATTTGTTTTCTTAAGTTTTCGCGGGTACTTACATGTATGGTATTCAGCTTTGTTTGGGTATTTTCCCACGTCATTATAGTTGTGCTTTTAAAGTTGTAGCAACGTTTCGGCAGAATCTCATCTGCCATCATCAGGCTTCTGTATAGTGTATCTGTACACTCACAGATGAACACTATACAGAAGCCTGATGATGGCAGATGAGATTCTGCCAAAACGTTGCTACAACTTTAAAAGCACAACTACAATGACGTGGGAAAATACCTGAACAAAGCTGAATACCATACATACATACATACATACATACATACATACATACATACATATATTGCTAGAATAAAAAAAGGCTACATTTCTTGCTTAATTACCTAGCTTGTAGTTCTAGAGTGCGCTGCTTCCCTGACACAAGGAAAGCATGAGGAAACTGTACATCATTTAGTTCTCGAACCTAAAAGAAAAAAATTACAGCACTGAAATGAGAGTAAATACTAATTTACTTCATATGGCTCATTCAGTTATATATGATTTAAAGACTCCATTGCTTTAAGGAGTTGCAGAGAGGTGTTGACTAGCAAACCCTGAATTTACTATAGTAGGACTTTTCAAACCATGTTCTCCAGGACAACTTCATGACGTTTCATGAGGAACAATGTTCACTCAAACACAACCAATTTTCTGCCACTAGTATTTGCCTCTTGATCAGGGGCTCTGGGAAATACTTTTAAACTAACGGATTCTGCAGAATAAAAACTTTGGAAACCACTGCTCTAAAGCAAATTCATCTTCTCTCTCTCTCTCTCTCTCTCTTCCCCTTTTGAATTCTTGAATTCTTTACCCTAGTTGCAACTCTATCCAACCTCACTCAAAGAAACTTCCATAAAAGTCATCACAGCTGTTTTACAAATTGACTTGAATAAATAAATGAATAGACAATACATTATTCTGACCTTCATGCCATTGACATCAATCCGGTGGCGCACTTGAAATTCGGCACCCACTTGAATGACTTTTGGTACACAGTACAACAGCAGGTTATTGAACTAAAAGTTGCAAAAACAAAACAAATACACAAATACACACCGTATTTGGAGAACGTTGGACAAAACTAAAAGGAATTGCTATCAATAAAAATACCGAATTAAAAACGCAATCCTTTTCTCTCTACAGATCTTGTGTTCTAACTTCAATGGAAGAGAGGCCAGGAAACAGATATCACAAGAAACTTTATTGCTTGCAAGGTATAATAGCAGCAACTTGAAAGGCCAGTAGAGTTTCTCTCTGCACCCTTTTATAAATGAGAAAATCAAAGTGAGACAATCTTGAATTTCTTTCTTACCCTTTCCAGTAAATTAACAATCATAACAATAATCATAACAATATTTGCAATCATTTTTCAGACTATGTCTAGAAGGCTCAATAAAATGTTTTTATCACCAATGATCCTCGCCAGGGCATTCCTTTACAGGCATGACCTATGACCACAACCAAGCCTGGAAATGTAAATCATTGCAGTCACTGTAGTCATTAAGCAAGGTACCCTCTGACCACCTCACTCTGTATCTGTACCTGTATCTCCCCATTGTGGCTATTAAGGACCACGTGTGTTGTAAAGTGGAAGCCAGAATGCCTAAGGAAGTGTGAAAGGCCTCCAGAGGTCCAGTGCAGGCGTAAGCCTCATACTCAATTTCAGGCCCAGGCACACACACTGCAGCGGCTCCCCAGCTTACATGTGGCCTGAGCCAGGCCTTCCAGGGTCACCCCAAAACCCCAAGTCACCCATGCACAGCTTCCTGCCTTGCTGGATCCCACAACCTTGTGCCTCTTTTCTGACCCAACAAGTCCCAGAGATTTGGCTCTCCTCCCGGCCATGTCATACTTTGCTCCATTTACTTCTATCAAAGATCATCACTCCAAAATTCCTCCCAATCGATGTGATTCATGGCTTTCCTACAGAGGCTGCCTTGTGCCATTCTGGAAGCAGGCGCCAATTTTGTGATCTCTCAGAAGGGCAGGATTTGGAAAATTGCACCTTTTGGAGATATAATGAGAATGGTGCGGGGCAGCCTCTGTAGGCCATGCATCACATCGTCTGAATGCTTTTCTGGAAAGGCAATCTTTGAAAGATATAAGTGTCGCAAGGCATGGTGGGGCAGGGAAGAAGCCCAGAGAAGGGAAACATAGTCAGGATGGAGGCAGCTAGTTGTAAAGAAGGGCAAATTGTCAAGCACCCAAATTTTCATGAAAAGACTGAAGGGATGCTACAACAGCCCTAGCTTTGAATATAGGTCATATGTCCATTTATTCAGCACCATCACAATTTTGGAGTTGCTGAATGAATGTTTGTAAGTCTAGGGATACCTTCACTTTTTCCAAATTCTTTTTTTTTTTTAATATTGCCCCTGTCAGCTCTGAAGCCATTTTGAGCTGAAGCCATTTTGGAAGCATCTTCAGGGCTGCCACAGCAAGGCCGCTTGGAGCTGTGGAAATATAAGTGTGGGGGGAGATAGAGATAGTTGGGGATGTGCAGTCAAACATTCTTTCCCATGGGAACCAAGGACACTCTACCAGGCACTGGAGGGGCATGGACCAAAGCCAGCCAAGATGGTGGCTGCAACCTGGTTGGACCATGTGACAGATGTGTGACTTGGGGAAAAAAAACTTTGGGGTTTGATTTGGGTGGAGAAAACCTCAGATCCTTCAGAGTCAGGTTTTTCCCAGATGTGCCAATATGACATGGCTAATAAATCTATACTTTGAGGAATATGCCTGCCTTGGAGTTTTGATTCTGTTGGGTGTGTTAACTGGAACTCTGATAGCCCCAGTCCAAATAATTTGGGAGTCAGAGAGATGTCCCCATCAGAAACTTGATACTATCTTCCTGCTCCATCACTTTACAACTAATAAATTAGCCATTTAGAGTAACCTTATGGTGAGATAGATGGCAAATAAATTTAAGAAATAAATAAATAAAATAAAAATATCTCACCAGGAACAGGTATCTCTCTGAGGTATTGTTGAACCGGAAAGAGATTTTCTGAATGGGTCCTTCTTTAATAAGTTCATTAGAAGGATCAACAATGTCATCATCAAGGCCTAGCCTGTGATATACTTCCCATAGGTTCTGGAGTCGTTCCTGCAGAAGCCATGGAATAATGATTAACAAAATGGAAAACAGTAACTTAGCTATTGAGATACCTACCTATAAGTAAGGGACTATGAGATCAGATGGACGCTCACCATTTCAGCGATGGCAGCATTAGAATGCTTAGCTGCTGTGAAAATCATTTCCAAAGCTTCTGCAAGAAATAATAGTATTCTTACAACTCTTTTATACAGTTAGTTCATGCCTGATACTAGACTGGCATTTGTGACACTGAGCAACAGAGGAATAATTTGGACAAACTATGGCACATTAGAAAGAGCATCAGTACCATGAACATCTAAAATCATTCAGTAAGGAGACCAGAAGGCATCACTTCAGAGGCAATATTGATCACTTTTCTCACTTTTTTTTCTCTCATTCTAAAAGAAGGGACCAAAGCAAAACTCTTACTCTGTGCATCTTCCTTGTCTGGTGATTCCAAAGGTAGTTTTTGAATATAATCCTTCAAGAGGAGTTCATATCTGGGAATTCTCTGTATTGGTTCCAACATGTGATGCTGCAAGGTTAAATTAGCAGATACTTCCCATTTCTGTGCAGGACAATAACAATTAGAGAAAAAGAAAGTAAGACCAGGACAATGAAGGCTTCATTAGTACCTGTACATATACACATACACAACCTTCCTGTCTTGACTACAGATTTCTGCTAAGGCTCTGTTTCTACCCTTAAGCCTTGGTCCCTTTGATGAATGGGCAAATAGCTCCTGAAATATGCTTCACTTCATCCTCAAATTTCCCAATGAGGAAATCAACAGCCAAACAGTACCAATCTAGGTGGAAGTCACCACCTCAAGGTATTCTTCAGGCCTATGAAGAGGCTTATTTTCAAAGGTGATCCTAGTATATATAGTTCCTATAGTCCATCTATTTTCAAAGGTGATTGTAGTTAAGAAATAAAAATTAACATCTCTTCTTGTAGACCAGGGGTCCCCAAACTTGGAAGTTTAAGTCTTATGCATAGCTGACTGGGGAATTCTGGGAGTTGAAGTCCACAAGTCTTAAAGTTGCCAAGTTTGGAGACCTCTGTTCTAGACCATCACCACTAAGACACATTTTCAGCCAGGAGACTGCTTTTTTTTTTTTTTAAGAACACAACCAAAAAGGGAAGACACATAATTGTGGAAGGAAACTTTAGTTATTCCTTCTTGCAAACAATAATTCTCCCACACATTCAACAATTATGCTTTTTTTTTTAAGCAACGAATTGGTACCAACAAAAAAAGATTTTGAATTATTGTAAATTGTTTTGAAATTGAATTGATAAAAGGGGACTTTCTGGGGGAATCCTACTGAGTAGAAAAGGATTAACACTTTCTCTATATCCTGACCCTGTACATCATAGATGCACATGGAGAATAAATTTAGAAAACTACTCTTAGTGCTAATAGAAGTTCCCTTCCTAAGCCTAAAACTAATTCCATGGAGAAAAAAAGAAGAGAAATTTAATCTTTCAGAAAGATAATAAATGGACAGGAGACACCTTTCCAATTAGTAGATCTTGGACATGGAAAAAATTTTTTAAAAAAGATTTTTCTTCATTTTTGTATTTTTCTAATGTATTCCTATCCTGCATTGTAAAGCATAGAAAGGGACTATAAGGGATTCTAAGCCTACCTATTTAAGCCTTCTACTATGAAATGGTTGGGAACAATCATAAGTAATATTCAAAGCAGTAAACCCAGAAATTTCAGATAAGATAAATGCATACTAGATTATATATCTAAACAAATATATAGCTAATCAAATTAAAAACCTATTTGAATAAAAAAAATAATCAAATTGTATAATGAGCTCTGAAATCATTTCACCTGAATGTTTGAGATGAGTTCCTGGAATGGTAAGGATTTTTCCGACCACACAGTAATCAGACGCATTGCCTTGTCAAAGTTCTTCACATATTCACTATACATCTTCAGGAAAGGAGCCAGTTTCTGGATGATATCCCCAAGTCTGGGATTGGAATCCCTGTAGCAAGATTTGTAAGAGTGTTAGTATCTCAAAAAAAAGGTTAAAATAGACTAGGAATCCTGGAGAAATATCCAGTTGCATCTATCACTGGACATAACTCATCTTGTAATAAGCAATTGTCTGATTTTTAAAAATATATCCAGCAAAGTAGTACTAATTTTCTATTAAATTCTTCTGCAAAAATGATTACAATAGCTTGTAAAAATGTATTCAGATGGTGAATATGTTTGAAATATATTCCAAATAGGTAAACAGGCAATAAATGATCTGTGCTTGCTTTTCTCTTTTGTTGAAACCTTTTATATTACCCACTATGGTGTTTCACTTTTCAGAGCTTGTAACAAATGTGGAAGTTAGCAGGTACTTCTGTAAAAATAGATACAAACTTGCTCAGTTAAGAACAGAAGCTTACAGGGATGTATGCCTTAAAGGCTATTAAGGGGAAAGTCATATCAAAATAAATAGGGACAGATAGGAATGTAAATCAATTTAAATATATAAAGTGCCAGGGTAAATACTAAAAACTATTTGCCTATTACATTCTACCCTAGAGAAAATCTGAATGGTCATAATGGATTAATGCCAACTTGATGCACATAATCAATCAGTGAATTGCATTACATTACAGGAGTGTTCATAAGAAGTGAATTGTTGCTCTGGATGTTATTTTTATAGAATTTAAGAACACAAATCAATGGAATAAATAATTACATAAATAAAAATAGTATTACTAATATAGCAACATTAGTAGCAATGTTCTAAAAATGCTATTTGTCAGAATATCCTTTTCTCTGCCTACTATAAAAACAACAGGAAGTCAGCTAGTCAGCCATTCAGGGAACTATGGTGTACTGAAGATTGTTCTATAAAAGTGTAGCTGATGATGACAGCAAAGATCAAAGAACCAGTGAGTAAACTGATTCCTTGAAATCTCTCCAGATAGAAAGGGGACAGGAGATGGTCCACATGTGCTCCAGATGACTGCTCCTTGTGAGGAGAATACAGAATAGTGGTTTTAAGCACCAGGAAACAATGGGATTACCCATTTTGCTCACAATGGCAGCTGAATCTTTTAAAGGACATTAAGTTTGCAAACCTCGTGCTCTAATCACTTTCAGAAATTGCTCATTAATTATTTCTAAGCTATTAGAGACTTTTGGAAGAGCAAATATGAAAACAACAATGACATTGTTTTCAAATGCCTTTAATCCTGAATTAAAGAGAATGTTAACCGTAAGCTTAAGAATTTAACAATCGAAAATGAACAGGAAAACACTAAATAAGATTTTTATTTTACAAAGTTATAAATAGACTAAATGCCCAGGTAAAATTAGAGTAGTGAAACTTTTATAATAAGATTTTGTGATTAATTATAAAGAACAAATAGCTTATGATGGGGAACTGATTGTTTTGTTTTTAAAGGTCATAATGAAGATAAGCAATTTCCTGATTTGAAAAACTGACACTAGATGGGATTATGGTTTTAGATAAAGGAAACATTTATAAACTTGTAAAGTGATGCAGAAAATTATAAGACTAAAAATACTAAGGAATTTTTTTGAAAAATAGAATCAGAAAATATAAGCCACAATATCAACATTTTGTGATAATGGATAGACAATGTCCAAAAAACTTTGTTGAAAACATCATATACTGTATATAGAACAAATTTTATCTGACAAGATAAAGATGACATCAAAAGTGGATTTACAGTTGATAGGCCAAGAGAGAAGGACTTATACAAGAATGTTTCACTGGGTCTACAAAAGAAAGTTGCTGAGGTTTTAAAATTTAAAAGAGAAATATAAAAGACAAACCAGGAGAATGACTTGGGTATTTTTTTTCCTATTAGATTTACAAAATAGGCTTATTAAAGACTTGAAGAATTCTGTGCAATTGGGATAAAGAAGAAATTAAGGAAAAATCAAATGCTACAACAGTATTTGAATGAAATAAAGATTAATACTGATAAAAGTAAAAGGAAGGAATATGAAGTTGGTTTATTTGACCAAGGTTAAAAACAAGTTATGTTGTTACTTCTGACAAGCCTTTGTGAACTTTCTGCACTGAAATGATGATGTTTTAGGGATTTGTTTTACATAAGAGGTAGGATATGGAATGGAGACATAATTGTTTGTAACCTTAGAGGGGATAAAGAGTCACTAAATTTGTTTGTGCTTGTTGTGATGAAGATTGAAAGCATGAGTGGCATGATGCACTAATGGTGAAGATGCTCACCTTCCATTTGGAAGGTTGAGAGTTCAATCCTAGGTAGCAACAGATGTTTTTTTCCTAGGGCACAAGGAAAAAAATATCTGCTGTGAACTTCACATGGCATCAGGAAGGGTATCCAGCCAGTAAATGCTCAGCTCCATTCAATTGCCCCAACTCTACCTCAAATTAAGACATTATAGGGTTGTAAAGGTAATGATGGTTGGAAGCCACTTTTTATATATTTGTCTTCTTTTATTTTCTATTTCTTCTCTTTCTTTTTTCTTATACTTTTTACTCCTCTTCCTGTTCTCTTTTCTTTAATAAAACTTTAAGTTTAGTCTGTATTAGGTCTTACTATTATAACTGAAATTCTTTATAAAATTATATATGCATATAAAAATAAACTCAATTATAAGGTTGCATTATGTACCATGTACCATAATGCAACCTTCTCCATACATAAGAGTTTTTCAAGATTGGACAAAGTGTTGAGAAAAAACTCTCAGTGACTCAAGTTTAAACTACTTGAATCATTTTCACATCTAGCTTTCAACAAGCTATTAAATTTGTTATATTTTTCCAGGAAAGTAGTGGGCAAAAAAGACAAGCGGGCTGATTTCATAACTTACCAGTCCTCCATACGTTTTTTCAGCTCTGGCAAGAAAAACTGGGAATGGAACTGGTATATGGAGGAGATATTAGAGAAAATCATTTTTACTATATCTTCCGGAAATGCCTTCGTAGTTCTGGCTTCTTTTATTAGCTCTGAGAAAAACACCTGTAAAGAACATTCTCAGTCAATGAAGAAACATAGTTTTAAATATGATGCTTCACCCTACTTTTCAACCCAAAAGTCTTCTGCAGAAACTTCTGTAAGATCAATAACATCTCCCTGAAGACCGAGATGATAAAAGCACAATATAAAGGGGGGGGAAAGAGGTGAGATTTGATATGAGGAGAAAAATCAGGAGATTTGGATTAGCATTTTCTAAATTTATAGCAATTAAAAGTACCAATTGTTATAGTTACAATATAGAATTATAGTGGTTATAATTACTGTAATAGTAATTAAAGGACATCTGGAATAGAAACAAAATAAAAGACATCATATAAATAAAAATCCTTAGCAGAGCAGAGGAAAAGATCCTGCTTCCATTCCTCATTCAGCTACAACCAGATAAGTATTATAAGATACAGGGATAGAATTGACTAAGGGATAGATAGGATTTTTTATTTTTCATATAATTTTCCAAATCAAAGTAGTTCCATTAGGTGAGTAGTTAGGAGTTACTTTGACAATGGAATATCAGAAAGGGCTCTGTTTTTACTATGTGAAATTTTTTACTTTTCAAAGTATTAAAATTGCTTGCTACAGAAACCTGATATTTATTAAATTTTAAAAAAATGAGTTGTACAGGATGAAAATATCCAGAAGGCAATTTTATTATATCTTCATTCATTGTTCTTAAGTAAAATAATAATCATGGAGGTAGTTTATTTTCAGCTTTTTGATAGTGGACAGCAGAAAACTGAAATGCAGCTGCCAACCAACCTGGTCTAGAAGATGAAGGCGAACCACATAGGCCTGTTCTGTTTCCAGCAGCTCCAAAGCTATTTTTTTCTCCTCTGGTTCCTGTGAATAGAAAGTAAGGAGAAATAAGTTTGGAAACCTATGATTTATAATCATTTAAAATATTTTGATAGATTGAGATATCATCAGTGATGATATGCAGCTTTTGCAACTGCATCACCAACATAGTAATTCAGTAGTAATCATAATTGTTTTCCTTCATGAAATATCTGAAATTTCTAGTGAATTTCAATGAGCCTTTTTATGAATTGTTGTAAAATCAGGTTACCTACATAATTTATAGTGAGATATCATTTTCTCTTAATTATTGTTACCAATGCAAATATGAAACAGCTCAATGATTTGATTTTGGTCAAAACTATTGAAGTGTCTATTATCAATATTCTTGATTGTCCCACAATCTTTCTATACATCATCCCAAAAATATTTATGGGCTATCCCTGGTTTGCAAATCACAACAGGAGAAGCTGTACACAATATCAATAGCGCCTTGGTATAACCTATTACCTGATTCTTGCTGCTTCCAGATTGCATGGTGAAGTATGGCTGAGAATCTGGGGCTTGTTTTGCCCTCCAGTTGCTGACAGTGATCTTGTCTCGAAAAGAGCTGAGACATTTGACAGGGAGCATTTTAGGAGCTTGCTGTTGCTGCTCTAGAGACTCTGTACCGCAGTGCACCTGGCCAGGCTGTATAACTGCAGCTTTCTTAATGTTTCTCCTGACTTTTTCACATGTCACAGGTCGCAGCATGGAAGTTGCCGTAGGACTTGGAGTTGCTAGCTGAAACTTCAACTGGGAAAGGATCTGTTCTTTCTCAGGACTGCAGCAGGGCCTGTCCACATAAAAACAAAGGTTTTAGAAATTTCTGTTCCATATACTTCTTCAAAATAAAAGGGAGGCCCAAACCAAAACCAAAACCAAAATTTGCATGCCTTTATATACGTGAATATGCATATTCAGTGTAATAGTACTCATTTAAAGGCAGAATTAAATAGATAGAATTTAAACATCATTAAAAACAAACAAGGAAATGTTATAAAGGCCAACAGCAAGCAATAGATGCAATCTACATAGACTTCTGTAAAGCCTTTGATTCAGTGGTACACGGCAAACTACTCCTAAAATTAAAATCTTATGGTATCTCTGGACACCTGCATAACTGGATAGAAGCATTCCTGTCAAACAGACAACAAATGGTCAAAATTGGGAGCGTCCTATCAAATTCTGTACCTGTCAACAGTGGTGTCCCCCAAGGCAGTGTTCTAGGACCAACTCTCTTCATACTCTACATAAATGACCTCTGTAAAGCTATTCAACACCACAGACAATACTGCTACCCTTCAAAAAGACCTCGACTATGTATAAGAATGGTCAAACAAATGGCAACTTCAAATCTCAACAAATAAATGCTCTGTCCTACATATTGGCAAAAAAATAATAATCAGAAAATAAAATACAGGCTGAATAGTCAAGACCTTATTGATGATCCAAACTCTGTCAAGGAACTTGGAGTGCTCATCTCTAATGGCCTAAGTGCTAGAGCCCACTGTAACTACATAGCCAAAAAGACATTAAGAGTTGTTAACCTAATCTTACGTAGTTTTTTCTCTGGTAATATTACACTAATAACTAGAGCTTACAAAACATTTGCTAGACCAATACTCGAATACAGCTCATCAGTCTGGAACCCACATTACGTATCTGATACTAACACTGTTGAGAAAGTCCAGAAATATTTCACAAGAAGAGTTCTCCACTCCTCTATTCATTGCAGAATACCTTATGCCACCAGATTTGAAATTCTAGACCTAGAAAACCTAGAACTACACCGCCTTTGGTCCGATCTAAGTATAGTATATAAAAGCATACGTTGCAATGTCCTACCTGTCAATGAATACTTCAGCTTCAACCATAACAATACAAGAGCAAACAATAGATACAAACTCAAGGTTAATCACACCAAACTTGATTGCAAGAAATATGACTTCAGCAACAGAGTGGTCAATGTCTGTAATGCTCTACCTGACTCTGTGGTTTCTTCCCCAAACCCCCAAATCTTTAACCTTAGACTTTCTACTATTGACCTCACCCCTTTCCTAAGAGGTCTGTAGGAGGCATGCATAATCGCACCAACGTGCCTACTGTCCCTGTCCTATTGTTTCTTTTATTTTCCTTATATGTATCCATGTATTCATAACTATGTTTTTACTTATACCTATTATCTTGTAAGCAATTGATGAACCAAATAAAAAAAATAAAAAAAATGATATGCAGGAATGAGATCATGCTGTCTCTAAGATAGGAAAATTTCACCCACTCACTATTGGATATCAAAAGAAAACAAAGCAGAAAAAGCTATTGTTTCTTGATGTTGATAATCCTTGATCATGCAACTTTGCAAAGCGTTTCTGGTCTATATGTGGATTAGATATTTGGCTGCAGAAGTAATTCAATCCTTTTCACAGTGATCCAAGGAGTAGCTCAATCCAGCCTATTTTTGGTTCTAGAATTCTGAAAAACAACTCCAATCTCCAATTGGCACAGAAAAGCCATAAATGCCTGCTGTTTCTTTAATGATGCAAAATGAAGTTTGGAGAAACTGTAGAACATTATAAGTAAATTGATCTTTCTCGATTTCTTCAATAATCTGGCCTAACACATTACAACATGAGAGCCATATCATGAGAGCCATAACGGGAGGGGAAATATGTAAACACGTTTCCAGTAAATCTGGTTATATTTAGACTTTTGTTCAGGAATTTAATATACTGTATAGCACCACTTCCTTCTTCCCGCACCTCCAATTTTGTGAAGGATGGCCTAGGAGAGTTACCTGACAAACCCCCATTAATTAATTAGTTGCTTGTATTTTGCCCACCCACCCCCCTCACATCATGTAGTAATACCCAACATTATGAAATGATCATAAAAATTTATAATCCCTTGATAGACTACAAATGAGTCTCTAAGGCAAACTATGTAGGGCATAATATGGAAATTTGCCATTATTACAGATAAGTTCTGATAGGATTCTATGCTGAAAAGTAGAATATAAACAACTGTAATATTGTCCACATGTATTATAGCAGGTATCATTTAAATGAAGATAACATGTAGAATACCATTTAATATCACTTTTTTGACTTGTAATTTCATAAATATCTATATTTGAAATTATGTCATTTTTGCAGTTAATAATATTGATTTTTAATTCCAAAAATGTTTACCTTACTACAAAATACTATACTCTCTACACAAAACTAAGTCTCATCAAGTTTAGTGAAGCATTATCCAGTTTAGAAGTAAGTTGTACTTGATGCCATGTACTTACGTCTGAATAAAAGAAGGAATGTAGCTAAATAACATAAAAATGAATCCAACTGATTCCCAATGCAACCTTACAATATGAAAGAATCGATATGGGATGGAGGATCCTCAGAAAAGCACTCTGCTCCCCCTTTTCTTCCTTTCTATGTAGTCATCAGTTTTTCTGTTCATGTCTCTTATAGGTAAGATCAGCCTATGCAAAAATAAACTGCATTTCTTTTACCAAATTGAGTGTTAACTACCAAGGACTACATCCTCTTTTCTGTTTCACAATCTTCACAACATACTTAAGCTTCCTCAACTTTTCCAAAAGTCAGTAATTATTTCTTTTGACCAAAGTTTCACTTTAAAGAGAAAACCACAGTTCACAGTCAACAAGAGAACTGTACTCAGAGGGCTCCAGAGCAGCCAAACCAGATACATAACTCCTAAGTTATATAATAAAATTTCAGAAATCAATTTGACCTAGATACCAGATCTAGTCTACAAAACTCCAGACAACCAATAGATGGTAGCAAAGGAATTATATTTGCTATCCCATTGTTCCTGCACAGCATTATAGTTGTTGTTCCTGAACACTCTCTCTCTCTCTCTCTCTCTTTCTCTCTCTCTCTCTTTTGGATATTCAAAGAATCTGGGCAAAGAATCTGAATAAAGAGACTAAATACAGCTAATTCCATGGCAAATTCTAGTTAGTTGAGAAATAAAAGTATCTCAGCATCAAGTATGAGAAACAGGGTTTTCAAATATCATGTTCTATTATCTCAGTGGCACCGTGGTTAGAGAGTGCCGTACCACAGGCTATTTTTGCTGACTGTCAGCTGCCTGCAATTTGGCATTTCAAATTTCACCAGGCTCAAGGTTGACTCAGCCTTCCATCCTTCCGAGGTGGATAAAATGAGGACCCAAATTGTTGGGGGCAATATGCTGACTCTGTAAGCCGCTTAGAGAGGGCTGTAAAGCACTATGAAGTGGTATATAAGTCTAACTGCTGTTGCTATTGCTATTATAAGACAGCAGAAAATTTAAGACAGATTTTGAAACCACCATAAAAAATAAAATACATTGAATATACCATTTCATACCAGGGAAGCAAATTTCTTGACTCTAACCAAATTTAATAAACATTCACATCAAACCTTTATTACAATCATATACCCAAGTTATCCAATAATTTTTATGCAGGTCTATTCTCCATGGTTTAAAGCACCAAGGAAAAAATAGTCCTTATCACTTTTCCAAAAAGGTAAACTAGATTTGTGTATCCACAATTTTCTGACAAAAGCATTTTCTCCTAAGTGGTAATATAATAAATCCTATATTTTAGTCCTCCACTATTTAAGCTCTTTCCTGTTCATCTGGCCTTCAACCATGACCTTACAACAGTTCCCCAAATCCCTTGTACCTGAAGTTCTCAAATATATGCACCAGGTTGACCACTGAGGATTCTGGAAGCTTCTGTTTCTCATCCATCATTCTTATTCTTCTTTATGGTCTCTTACTTGGAACTTTTCTGAGAAATAGCTGCATTAAGAAAACTAATAGGACTATATAACCAAATGAACAATCTACAACTTGTCCCTTTCTCTGGGAAACAATAAAAGCTTCTTGTAAATTACATCCTATAAACAGGAAGCTTTTGAGGAAGTACTGAGGGCAAAACTGTAAGTGAAATAATCAAAATGCAGAGCTTCACAAAATATAATTTGTTTTAATTATAATGCATTTAACTTTTCTATTCATATACCACTGGCTCTATCTTGATTCAATGATATATGGTTCTGTTATATTATTAAGCTTCATTTATTTATTTGTCAAAATTATATAAAATCCAATGCTATCAGAAGAGACAGGAAAAAAAGAGCTTGCCTAGGGCAAACCATGTTACAGAATTAATTATACTTGCCTAAATATTAAATGGGTTTTTATAGGGTTTTGCAGTTTGTTTTAAATCCAGACACTGATTTGATATGAAAATTTAAATCTTTCAAACACTAAGGTGCATCATATGAGTATTTTAGGATATGCATATTGTTTGCATGATAACCTGAATAGACAATTCAGTAACTGTTGAATTATCTACTAACAGAACCGTGTGAGTACTTTTGACACAACAGATTTTTAGAATGAAGCTACTCATAAGAAACACTAAAAAAACCTGGAATTAAAATTAGTGGTATGTCATAGGAATGTAGTACAAGGTATACTCTAATTCAGTGGTTCCCAAACTTTTTCAGTCCACTGACCCCTTGGTGCTACAAACTCATCCTTGGTGCCCCCCACCAAGGGGTGGGATTCAAATTTTTGAGGATGTGGCCTAATTTGAGAGTGTGGCTTGCTGGTCATGTGACTGGGTAGGCATGGCTTGCTGGTCATGGGACTGGATGGGTGTGGCTTGCTGGTCAAGTGACTGGCTGGCATGGCTTACTGGGTAGGTGTGGCTTGGTGGTCACATTACTAGGTAGGTGTAGTTTGGTGGTCATGTGACTGGGTGGGCATGGCCAGGTGACCGGCAAACCAAATACAAGTGGTCCTCATTTAATGACCGGTTGTTTAGCAAGTGTTCTAATTTATGACTGGCCTCACAGCTCACACAGTAAACAACGTACGCCCATCCTAACAATTTTCAAACAAGAATCTTAAATCGGGAAGCAATGGGAAGGTGTCAAAAAATATCTAGGTCTCTATATTGTTAAACACAATCACTTTTCACAGATGTCCTTCCAGGAATCAATCTAGGGTGTCTAGGTCAAAGATTAACATTTTGACATACTGTCTTAATACTTTAAAACATTAATTCTCACCATTTTTTTTGCTCTGATGACCCCTTCCCACTTTTAAAAATTATGGAAGACCCTAAAAGAGCTTGTGTCTGTATATTAAAAATGTATTAAAAAGTAACCTGATGTATTGGTAGAATATTTATTTATTGAATTATATAAAAGTAACACTATTAAACCCACTAGCTACTCACGTAAGTATTTTTATGAAAAAAACTAATATTTTTTAACAAAAAGGAGTTTTCTTTGTTTATTTATTTGCGGATGCCTTTAATATCTGACAAATAATTTTGATTTTGCAGATCTGAGGTTTTGAAGGAGCCTCAGCTGTTCTCGGACATTTTAAGACACTAAAAGAAAGGGTCCAGGTAGTCCTCAAAATATGATGACAATCGAGGCCAAAATTTCTATTGCTAAGTGGGAAATTTAAGTGAGTTTTGCCCATTTTATGACTTTACTTGCCACATTTGTTAAATGAACCACTGCAGTTAAATTAGCAACAACTATTGTTAAGTGAATTGGGCTTTCCCATTGACTTTGCTTGTCAGGTGACAAAAGTTGATCACATGGACACTGCAACTGTCATAAATATGAATCAGTTGTCAAGCATCCGAATATAAATCACATGACTATGGGGATGCTGCAAAGGTCATAAGTGTGAAAAATAAGGCATGTCACTTTTTTCATTGCCCTTGTAACTTCGAATGGTCATCAAATGAAGTGTTTTAAGTCAAGGACTACCTGTACTTGAAAGAAATAAATGGGTTTTGCTGCTAGTCTTTTCTTCTCGAGTCATAATGGTCTCAACTAACATCTCCTACAAAAACTCAACTATGCCACCCAGAGAAATGAAGTATCAACAAAGGATAATATTTGTAGCTCAGGGTTGAAATGAAGGGTCCTTGGTGCTCTCTGAGTTTGCTTGTTTTCTTGCAGACGTTTCCTTACCCAAACTAGGTAACATCATCAGTGCTAGATGATGTAACCTAGTTAGGGTAATGAAACGTTTGCAAGAAAACAAGCAAACTCAGAGGGCATCAAGGAACCCTCCGACAAATGTAGAGAAAGGGCGGGTTCAAATTTAGTTGAGTTATTCGAAAGACCGCCAGGCGGCTAAAGTTTCAGAGATTTGTTGTCAGGCGGCGAAACAGGACCGCAGCGAAGAATTTCAGTTCAAGTGTTCAGAGCCAATGGAAACAGCAGGGCGAAACGCATTCAGACGTCCCACTGATCGCTTCGAACCATTATCCAGGCAAGAAATGGCTTCCTCCTCGGCTTCTTCTTTATAACGGATCAGTGTGTTTTATGCCTCCTCACTGCAATGGAAGCGGGCTCTCTCTCTCTCCAGCCAGTCCTGACCACGATCAGCTTCCGAGATCAGCCAGTGCCGGGCTTATGCGAAATGGGGGACTAGGTCAAGTCGCGAGCCTGGATTTTGTCAGAACCGAAGCGGAAAGTCCATGGAGGCAACTGGACTTTCTTGTTTTTTTTCTTTGAAGACATTGCACTTTTAATCCAAGAAGTGGCTTCAACGACTCTCTAAAATAATACAAATGACCAGCTGCCTGCAAGGAATAGAAATCCTTCCACTCTCCACCATGCAGTCAGAGCCGAGGAAGCTTCTAGGATGAGAAGCGAAACGTCTTCAAAGAAAAAAAACAAGTCCAGTTGTCTTCTGTGGGGAAAAGAAAAAAAAAGCACCTATGGAACAATCGCAGGGGAATTTTTGCACGGGGGACTGGGGGCAATCATTCGGCGTTGCTATGTGGCTTCGGTTTGCACCAGGAGGGCATGAAAAAAAAATCACTGTCATGCAAAAATAAAATAATATAAATGGTCGCCGAAGCACTGAGGCCAAATATGAGTCAAATGCATCAGAAGATACGAATTCCTCTCTTTGATGCTGCCCTCAGAGGACAGACGCGCGAAAATGGAGATACTGCAGGGATTTTTTTTCCTTCTTTTTGCTATGGAGAAATCCGCCCAGGGGGGCGGGGTCTGTGAGGAACGATAAAATGAGATTACGCTTCCTTGTCAATTGAGTAAATATAGCAGAAAGATCCCATAGTCGCCCTCGCTCCTGCGAGATCAGCGACACGATCTTCCCCTTGTCCCGGCAATAGGAGGGAAAGGCGATAGTTGTACCCTCGTTTCGTGTTCCGATTTGCCGGGCGCCTTTCTACCTGCATTTTTGTCTCTATGTGGGAGGCGGGCTAAGCCAACTGCTCCTTGCCATAGGGCCTTTGCTTCGAGGGACGTGATGACGCGAAAGGGTCTGGTCATGTGAACGCGGAAGAGCGCTTCCTGGTTGGATGCGGGCGGGGGTTGGGGGGAGGAGATGGCTGACATTCCTGTGGGTCCTGGGATTACTCCCGCCGTCGGACCGAGAATGGGACCCGGTCCGGCAGAAGGCGCGGACGCTCTTTTCGTCGCCCTGAGCGCTGGCTTCACGGTCCTCAGCCACCCGCTGCTCTACGTGAAGCTTCTGGTGCAGGTGCGGCTTGGGGACCAGTCCTCCAATGCAGGTGTCGGAGGGAAGGAGATGTCTTGCTCGGGGTGTGGGGACCTGTGGATTTGCAGCCTTGATAGGTGAGGGGCGACCGTTGAGGTCCGAGACGCCGCACGAAGGCAGTTCTTGATGGGTGTCCCTTTTTCAGGAGGCAATGGGACTTTCTTGGTTTTTTGCTTTGAAGACGTTTTGCTTCTCATCCAAGAAGCGTCTTCAGCTCTGACAGAATGGGGGAGAATGGAAAGGTTTCCCATTCCTTGCAGACAGCTGGTCATTTGCATCCTTTTAGAGGGTCCTTCAAGCACCTGGAGGTTTATCTGTGTCCTCAGAGTCACCTGGGTAGTGTTCCTGGTTCCTGCAATCTGCCATTTTTCTTCTGGAAATCCATTCCTACTCCCACACCATTCAAAGGATGTTCATCCCAAATCTACAGACTTCTTAATGGGTGCTTAGCTTTTTGCTCCTCGGGTCTGTGGGTGATCCATTATGAAGGGCTGGCTTTGCAAAAGCGGTGCCGATTTCCCTACAGCTCCTCTTTGGTGCATATACCATACAGGAATTTGGCTCCTTCAACTAGTTGCTTCCAAAAAGTCTTTTAAAAAAAGATGAGAGGATTAATAGATCCTAACAGATTTGTTACTGAAATTTGGGGTGGGAGGGTGGAAGATGTGAAGGCTTTCTTCTGATGTTTTATTGCCAATTTTTAGCTCTAGAGCCCTAAGATTTACTGCTGGCTTTCCTTCCCAGCAGTATGATCCTTTTGCTTTTGATTAAGTGCTTCAAACAACAATGAGATAACAGCAATAGGTATCCCTGCCTTTGGAACCCCAGAGATTATTTTCTACTGTTGAGTCTTCTCAAGCATATTTAATAACGTGTTTTGGTTCAGAAAAATTTAATTCAATGCAAAGGAGAGAACTAGAATGTGTTTTCCCAAAGTGTCTAGACTTCAGTATACCACTTAGCACAAAAAATTACTCACAAAAGAAGTACGAGTGTTTTGGGTCTATAAATAAAGTGTGTGCATACATGCATGCACATCAGGCTAGAAACTTGGAGACCATGAGTTCTATCCCTGCCTTAGACATATGAATCTAACTGGATGACTTGGGGTCAGTCTCTCAGCCCTGGGAAGATGGCCATGGTAAACCACTGCTGAAAACCTTGCAAGAAAAGTACAGGGATTATTAGTTCACACAGTCACTAGGAGTCAACAGTGGTTGAAATTTTAAAAAATGAAGTGAATAGAGTAGGGGTTGAGAGCAACAAGGAGTGGCTCTATCTGAGCTCTAAAGCTATGGATAAAGTTCACTGGGATGGAGATATTTGCAAGAAACTGGTGTTACTTTTTCCATTTATTTTTTTTAGGTTGGGCATGAACCTCTACCTCCAACTGTTGGGAGAAATTTACTGGGGAGGAAAGTATTATACCTTCCTGGATTTTTTACGTATGGTAAGCATGACCTGATCAAATTTGCCTATAGGTGTAATGAGAATAATGTAACCAACTCAGATAATGAATAAAAATATTAATACAACGCTAACTCAGATGTTTTCCTTTTCAACAAACATGATTGTTGAGTATACTTTTCTATAGTTCTACGTATCCACTGAATTAAATCAAACTTGCTTTTAAGTAGGAATCAGATTTTGTTATTGTTCAGATGTATAACAATATAATCTAAAACATTTTGTTCTTCTTGATTTAGAAGAATTTATGCTTAGAGCAAAACTCACAATTTGATCCTTAATATGTAAAAAAATCTAGTGATAAATAAGCCATAAAAACTTTGTATTTCTATTTAGCTTTTTTTTTCTTTTTGAGTAGGCAAACACATTTAAATTTATGGGCATTTTTTAATCATAAAGAAAAATTTCCTTCTTTAAAAGTCATTTTCTATAAAAAGATTTTGTTTCCATAATAATTGCAGTAGTTGAGAGGATTCAGCTAACTTCTTTTTGTCATATTAACTTATCTGGGAGAAAAGTTATTAGCATTTACTGATTGATATTGATTAGCAATCTATTTTGGAAGAGATGTGAACTCAGTTAAAAATGGAGGGACACATTTATGACAAGTACATAACAGAAAATACACAAATACAGTATAATTTGCTTTAGGGGAAAAAAAACCCAATGATTTGCATTTATTAGTATTTGCTGTTGATATACAGTATAAAACTTTATTCAGTTAATGTAGCTTATATTTAGGATTCTTTGGTAATACTGTTTTTTGCTTGCTGACTACATGATTGAACTCTTAATACTATTTTATAATCATTTTGTAAACTTGTTCTAATGAAACAGTTTCTCCTATAAACATATTTAGAGAACAAAATTTATTTTCAAGTTAGCTAAATATAGAGTCAGTTTTACAAGCTATTGCAGCATTATAACATATTAGCTATCTGAAGTTTATAGTACCTTAAACTTTATAAAATTCCTTCCAAAATATTTGCAAATTATTTAGATAATAATCTAAAGCCTTTTGGTTGGAAGGAGGCAACATAGCTGAGCACAAGTTAAAGGAATGTTCATACTCTCCCTTAACACTATAAAATCCAATGTAATACTTAAGATCACAGTTGAAATAGTTGAAAATGCAAGGTTTTCTCACAGCTTTTACCCTCTTAATGTCAGTGGATAGTTTAAATCCTAAGATGCATTATCATATATAGATACCCAGTCAACTGAATCATGATAAAGTAACTTCCGTGTAATTTATTTGTAGCCAGGCACATTGTGGAAGTGGATGGGAAAATGGGTCTTTTCCGTGGTCTTTCTCCTCGTATCATCTGTAGCATTTTATCTACCATAAACCGAGAACAAGTGAAGAAGGTACAGTATGTCACATATTTGTTCTGTAATCTCTTTGTGTTAAAAAGACTACTTGTGAGGCCAAATTGTGTAACAAATGTCTAGGCCAACACTTTCTCACAGTTGAAATCTCAGCTTCTGCATTTGCCTAGTTGGACTTTGGAAGGGATTCAAAACAGCAACAGCAACAATAGCAACAACTCTTGTTGTACAATAAAGCTGCTTCTTCCAACCAGTAATAGTGAAATATTTTTTAGAACCTGAGGTGCTGTACTTGAAAAGCAGTGGCAGTAGCTGACCTCATAGAGGAACCTAAAGCATATTGGATTCTTTTTAATGGTGTGAACTATTTCCTGAGTTCTCAGAATTTTATGCCACAGTTGCATATTGATAGCCTTCCTGAACTATATTTCTTATTAAGGTACCATCAAGTTGCTTTAGGACTATCTGAAAGTCTTTACCCTTGTGAGAATAAATAAAGTGCTGGTCCTTTCTTAGTAACATTTTATTTCCTGCGAAGGACTGTTAGTTTGTCAATCCTTGGCCTGTCTTTGACAGTGGGACTGCTAATTTCACTTTTCTACTATTTAATGACACATCCTCATTAAGAATGGAAGATGGGTTGGTCTGTCTCTTGCCAAGACAAGTTGGCCACCATCCATGCCTGCTTGCAAAGCTCCAAAACCTCAGCACTGTCTCATTCAACTATGTAGATTACTGTTTCCCTCCATTGTGGCCAATGCTTAGAAGAGCAATTCTTTCATATTTCTTCAACCAAAGTGTAGGCTTGCCCATGCTGTGGTTCAAAAGGACCAGCATGCTTTTGAGCTGAACATTTTCAGAGATCCGTGTTTCCATTACTATGTTAATGCAGCAGTGCCATGACTCAAAAGAAGGAAAGCTGGAGCGGGGAGGGGGCTGGAAGAGAAAGCAAAGTTGAATGATTCTCTGGGTTAAAGTCCTCACTCCATACTCCAGGTAGTCCTTGACTTACAACTGGTCATTTAACAAAAGTTTGAAAGTACAGTGGCCTCAGAAAGGGTGCTTGGTGGGGAGAAGAAATCTTGTGGTGGGCTGCAGAAATGAACCTTAGATTTGGGGGATCTATTTTTTTTTTCCTGCAGTTCGCATACTAGTTCTCTTCCTTACATGGAGTGGGGCGGGGGGAATACTGCAATGGTCTACAGAAATGAAGCTTCAATCCTGAAGAACCCCCTTTGGCAGGCAACTCTTTCAGTCTGTCTGCTTAACCACCAGGGTGACTGCTTAACAACTGCATCTGGGAGAGCCAGGATTGTGGTCATTGAACAAAGTGGTCATATAGGCACCTCGCTTAATAATTGCTTCACTCAGTGTGAGATTCCAGTCCCAATTGTCATAAGTTGATGACTTTCTGTATATTGGATTATCACATTAGTCCAAGTACAGGTTACAACAAAACAATTAATGTATAGTAAAATGATTATTTTACTATACAATGAATGTATAGTAAAATAATCACCCCATGCACACTCCAATTTCTTAGAGGACAAGTAAAGTACAGATGTAATAACCTCTCTTCTATTCAAATCTTGGGAGTATCATTGTTAGAAAAATCTCATAAGTCAAATACTACTTGTTTATCATAATCAGGTCTCCTGAGTTTACTTTCTCTCTTATACCTCAGGCCTTCCCTCTAGAAGATATGGAGCATGTTTCCAATAAGGATGATATGAAGACATCTCTCAGGAAAGTGACAAAAGAGGTGGAACTTTAAAGCAAATTTTCTTTGCTCAAATATGTTATATTTGGAAAGACTATATATTTCAAAGAATAATTATGATTGACATGAATGTTGAATCCCCAAATCTTTTCTTTTCCAGTGTGATTAAGCCCAATTTGAAAAAATGTCTCAGAGCCTTGTGAGGTGGGAAAGACTATATAAATAGTATAAATTTAAGGATGCTAAGATTTCTCCTGCTAATCTATTCTAATGCTAAATACTAAAATTGTTAACATGGTTTCCTCTGATTATTTTTAATACATACAATCTTGAGGCTACTAAAAGTCGGGCCAATCTTTTAATGTTCAGGAAGTTTAAAAATGAACTAACACTTTAAAAAAATTCCTGTAGTACACTGAGTAAAACTGAAGTATCTCTCAAACTTATATAGCTTGATTTATTTTTTCTCTTTCAACTTACCTCACCATGTGTTTGCTGCATGGGTACTTTGGGGTTCTCTTTATCATCTTTGCTGCCTCTTTTTACAGGTAGTCCTGAAGTTATGATCACTCCTTAAATGACTGTTCAAAATTATGGGGCTGAATAAATGATACTTATGCTCAGTCCTCAAAGTTACCACCATTGCAATGCTACTCTTAGTGTATGATCAAAATTCAGGCACTTGGCAGCACATTTGCACTTACCACTATATGGATGATACAACTCCCCCCCCCGCCCCTTTCTTATGTGCCCTTTTGGCCCCCTGTACTTAGCAACCCCAGCCATCCTGTGTTCCACTGCCCAGCTGATCTCTGTCTTGCTACTCCTGCTGCTAACCCAAGCACTCCCAAACCTCACCCTTTTGCTTGACAGCTGCTGGTTGCATGAGACTTTCTTCCCAAGATCCTGTGCAGCTGTTTCTTTGTGTGAAACCTGGAGAAGAAGGGTTCACATGACCATTACTTGCCTCACAAAAGGCTAGGCCAAGCATACTGCATTGGCAGTGAAAACAAAACAATAGCAAAGGACACCTGGGTGGGGGAGTGCAGAGCAGCAGAGGCCTTAGAGTGCAGTAAGCCAAGGCCTGCTGGGATTGGGCTGGGATTTTCTGGGGCGGCTGGGGCTTTGGTTGCATTTCTGAACCAGGCTGGGGCAGCTCTGGCTTCCTGGGCAGCTATAGCTTTGCACTTACTGCTGGCCTGAGCTGGGGCAGCTGCAGCTTTGCACCGCTTTGCAGTTCAGAGGCTTCTTGCAGCCCTAGAGCCATGGTGTGCCAAGAAGCTCCTGAGCTGTGCTGTTCTGGGACTATTTTCCATCCCAGGAGACAGGGTGCAGGGTGGCCAAAAAGGCTTAATGGACAGTTGAGGGGAGTAGAAAGGTATGTAGTTTCTTATCAGGGGCTCAGAGCTGAGAGAGATCAAGCCAGGAATGGCTTGGATTGGGATGGGTCCTCCACTTACGATTGGTGGAATTTGGTTAATGGCTGCAAAGGGAAGTGCTGGGATTGTGGTTACAAAGCAATGGCACTAAGTATCACATGAGGTCAAGCTTTATGACCATATTGCTTAGCAGTGTAAATTCTGGTCCGGGTTACCATCGTAACTCAAGGACTACCTGTATCTGAATAATATACAGTATGTGATAGTCCTGTAGATCTGTAGTGTAAAACAGAATGACTTAGAATAGCATAGAAACTATATTACTATGTTCCGTGTAATCCAGCAAATACTTTTTTTCAAATAAGGAAACTAAGATATTTAACAAATTTCCCATTATGGTGTAATGATTGTGAGATGATTTGCTTAAGATAAAAAAAAGTGCTCTATTTTTGTATTTTATCAGACTTGCCATGAGATGATGATGCAATGTGTATCCCGAATTATTTCTCACCCACTTCATGGTGAGCTATGGAATCTGCTCTTGTCAAGTCCCATATCCATTTTGTGGTGTTTTTTCCTATAAAATTATAAAATTCATAATTTAAATTTATTTTATTTACACAAGTATCTGCACATTATGTCACTTTACTATGACCAATTTTCGGTTGATTCTGAGTAGTTATTTGTCAGGGATAGTGATGTGCAAAATGTTTCAACCTGAAACATTGTAGTCGAACATAAATGATTTGGACTTGAAATGAATTTAGCCTACCTCTACTTTTCATTCAAAATGATCTATTTTGAGGTGGGATCATTTCCGATGAAGTCAAAATGAGGTGTTTCAGCAACAGAATCTTTTGCTCTGAGAAGACTTTGCACACCTTTGGTTATATTATCCATATATTACCATATTTACCTAATTAGACATCCACCCCACCATACTAATCAACTGAGTAGAACTATTGAAAACAAAGGAATTGGCAGGACATACAAATAACTAGATGTTTCTTTCGAAAAGTGTATATGCCTTGAAAATTAGTCTGAAAATTAGTCCGAGCTTTCAAAAAGATCTTTTTTGCCTGATATATTTATTTTTAAAACTTTGCCTTCTCTTCTTTCTCTGTCCACTTAACTTCCACCTTCCTGGTGCTATTCCCCTTCCCTTCTTCTTCATATCCCTTCTGTTTTTACTGGAAGTAAGGAGGTGTGTAAGTTTGTAGGTGTGTGTTTGTGAAAGGAGTTTGAGTGTATAATAGTTGTATATGCAGGTGGGAAACATACTGATTTTACAATTGGATGTCTTGCATTATGGACAATACTATAATAAGTTATTAAAATTTGTTGCTTTGGGCCCTGGCCTATATTGGAGTGTGGTTCCTATCAGGATTATATACAAGTATACAAGTATGTGCACAAAAGTGTTTTAATGGCACACATTTACTGAGGAGGCATTTTCAGACTGGGTTCATCTGGAATTGACAATTCTAGATTGGCAAGATGAAAAAGTTAGGCATTTCACAGGATGTTTGTCTGTTGGTATATATTTTGTTCCTATCTACTTTTCCTGTGGTAAAGTGTCCTTAAATTCAGAGTGATCTTCATATTTATATATATTATACTTTTAATATCAAAAGAAGTAAGGCTCTGAATTCCAGGTCGCTGGGAATACAAGCCATTGATACTACTTTTGCAGATAATTGTTTTAGGTTTCCAATAGCCATCTGATACATCACTGTGGGAATCCTGGGAATTCTAAATTCCAGCGGCCTGTAGAATGTTTCAGTTGAAACTCCTTTTGGTATTATGAGTCAGTCAATGTTGAGATATTTTCTCAGTATAAAAATATGTAAGTGAACTACTTCTATATCCATATCTCTTGTTTTTTCTTCTGAAGTAATATCTATGCGCTGTATGGTCCAGTTCGTAGGACGAGAAGTTAAGTACAGGTGAGATCTTCTTAACATTCTATAACTCAATGTCAGAATAATAACAAAGGGTTTTATAGTATTGCACTGGGCAGTAGTAATAAAAATATTTTATCAATATATCAATAATTATTTCTAAGAAATATAGATGTTTCTTTTCCTATTATTGAAGAACAATGGCAGCAATGTGATAATTTACTTTAAGCTGAAGAGATGTCAGAGAGTACTTTGGCCCAGGTCTAATGGTTTTCCTTTGTCAACAGTAATATATTTAGTTCAGTCAAGACAATTTGGAAAGAAGAAGGACTCTTGGGATTCTTTGCGTAAGTAAGTCTATTCCAATTGCCAGCAAATTGAATTAAGCCTGAACTTGATGTGTTATTGAAGATCAGTTCTCATACCACTGAGAAGAATCAGCTCTTGTTCAGAATAATCAGCTTTCCTTAAGTTATAATTCAGTTCAAAGTTCAGAATTATTTATTAAAAGTGTATTACATGTGCTAATGCCTTTTGGCATTATATACAGGTGAAAAATTAGAATATTGTGCAAAAGTTCATTTATTTCAGTAAAGCAACTTAAAAGGTGAACCTAATATATGAGATAGACTCGTTACATGCAAAGCAAGATAGTTCAAGTCGTGATTTGTCATAACTGAGTTGATTATGGCTTACAGCTCATGAAAACCCCAATTCCACAATCTCAGAAAATTAGAATATTGTGAAAAAGTTCAATATTCTAGCCTCAAAGTGTCCCACTCTAATCAGCTAATTAAGCCATAACACATGCAAAGGGTTCCTGAGCCTTTAAATGGTCTCTCAATCAGGTTCAGTAGGAATCACAATCATGGGAAAGACTGCTGACCTGACAGTTGTGCAGAAAACCATCATTGACACCTTCCATAAGGAGGGAAAGCCTCAAAAGGTAATTGCAAAAGAAGTTGGATGTTTCCAAAGTGCTGTATCAAAGCACATTAAAAGAAAGTTATGTGGAAGGGAAAAGTGTGGAAGAAAAAGGTGCACAAGCAGCAGAGATGATTGCAGTCTAGAGAGGATTGTCAGGAAAAAGCCATTCAAAAGTGTTGGGGATTTTCACAAGGAGTGGACTGAGGCTGGAGTCAGTGCATCAAGAGCCACCACACACAGACGGATCCTGGACATGGGCTTCAAATGTTGTATTCCTCTTGTCAGGCCGCTCGTGAACAACAAACAACGTCAGAAGCGTCTTACCTGGGCTAAAGAAAAACAGAACTGGTCTGTTGCTCAGTGGTCCAAAGTCCTCTTCTGATGAGAGCAAATTTTGCATCTCATTTGGAAACCAAGGACCCAGAGTCTGGAGGAAGAATGGAGAGGCACACACTGCAAGATGCTTGAAGTCCAGTGCGAAGTTTCCACAGTCTGTGTTGATTTGGGGAGCCATGTCATCTGCTGGTATTGGTCCACTGTGCTTCATTAAGTCCAGGGTCAACGCAGCTGTCTACCAGGAGATTTTGGAGCACTTCATGCTTCCTTCACAGACAGGCTTTATGGGTGATGCTGACTTCATTTTCCAGCAGGACTTGGCACCTGCCCACATTGCCAAAAGCACTAAAACCTGGTTCAATGACCATGGGATTACTGTGCTTGATTGGCCAGCAAACTCGCCTTACCTGAACCCCATAGAGAATCTATGCAGCATTGCCAAGAGAAAGATGAGAGACATGAGACCGAACAATGCAGAAGAGCTGAAGGCCGCTATTGAAGCATCCTGGTCTTCCATAACACCTCAGCAGTGCCACAGGCTGATCGCTTCCATGCCATGCCGCATTGAGGCAGTAATTGCTGCAAAAGGGGCCCAAACCAAGTATTGAGTACATATGCATGCTTATACTTTTCAGAAGTCCGATATTGTTCTATGTACAATCCTTGTTTTATTGATTGCATGTAA
Source organism: Pseudonaja textilis (assembly GCF_049901715.1). Lineage (NCBI taxonomy): Eukaryota > Metazoa > Chordata > Lepidosauria > Squamata > Elapidae > Pseudonaja > Pseudonaja textilis. Next base: position 50,422,959 of record NC_141992.1, on the reverse strand, counting down.
TATTCTAATTTTCTGCAATTGTGCATTTGGGGTTTTCATGAGCTGTAAGCCACATCATCACAATTATGACAAATCACGACTTGAACTATCTTGCTTTGCATGTAGTGAGTCTCATACATTAGTTTCACCTTTTAAGTTACATTACTGAAATAAATGAACTTTTGCACGATATTCTATTTTTTTGAGTTTCACCTGTAAAAGAGAGAAAGATAATACTTGACAATTTACTGTCTCTTTTAGTCAGACACAATTTCACACACAAATGACAATCTCCCATAAAATAATTGGACTTTCTCCTTCATAAAGTTCCTTGATATATTTTTGAAGAATTGCAAGGCCTGTTCAAGCACAGTGAATAATTAGGACTGATTCAAACTAGGAAATTATTAATCTATTTCTGCACTTACATTTTAATCAGTGCTAAATTTAACTAAGTTTTTTTTACTTAAGGATATATAGAATAAATCAGTAAAGTTTTTTTGAATTAGAAAATAGACATCACTGTATTAAATTAGGAATATGATCAATCTATACATTTCCTGGTCACCAAGATTTGCATCTCGTATGATTGGCTTTTCTTAAGATTCTCAATAAAATCTTAAGAGATTCTACTTTAAATTTTCTGAATGGTCCAAATCCTTTCTCTAACAGCCAAAAAATGGCAAAATATTGCATGGATAAAATGAACTGAGAGATCCAGGTTGTTGCTTGCTCTCTCTCTCAGTCCTTGGAAAGAAGCAATGCAAATCACTTCCAAAACCTTGCAAACAGAAATGAACAACTTAGTCTGGACTGAGAGACTTTTAAATGGCACACTGGTGGCCTTCCTCCAAAACTCAAATGAAACCAGAGCAAAACAGTATATAGAACCAAGACAAATATTAGATATTTAATCTATAAGGAATTACAATATTAAAGGACTTGCTATTGCTCACTTACTTAATAATTCCCCTTCTATTCATTTCCTATCACATTATCACTGTTGGAAAACCTTTTGAAAGGATGTAAACATTCAGGAACATGGCCGTTTTATCTGCAAACAATTTGCATGCCTGAAACCTAACTTCCAGGAATTTTTTTTCCGGAAAGAGAAATGAAAGGCATAAAGAAGATAATATTCTATCTCATGGCGAGTGAGTTTTTACATTGACAGAATAAAACATGAAAAAAGGGTCTTTTCATCCACCATATCCTTCCTGGAACAGAGTAGCCAACAAACTGGTAACATCTAAAGTAGATGTACTAGTATTAGCAGTTAATTAGAAAATAGGGTAGGCTGTAGCAAGAATATAGCTTTCAATCAGTATGGACCCTTGGATGGTTGAGTTAGTAAAATCTTTCTGTTGCAGTTAAACATTGGCACATGCATAATTAGTGACTGTATTATCCTGTGGATATAGATACAATACTAAATGACTCATCATCACTTTTTGCATGCTCAAAATTATTTACTATTGCTGAATTAATTAATTAATTCATATTTATGATTAGTTTTCTAAGGCATATTGCTGTGTATCGGATTTCTTTGTTTTCTGTGCATTAACATTTGGCCTAGGTTCATTCTTTCTTTTCTTTCCTCAATGTGCATTAGAACATTGATGAAGTTCTAGGATCTTGTATCTTTCATTTTCTTACTACATGCCTTTGGACTTGATTTAGTCTCTAAGCTCCAAACAATCTCTCTAGGTATTTGTATTCCAAATACAAATTTCATGTGTGTAGTCTTTACATACTTTACTATTATTATTTTCTAAACTGTATGAGGTTAATTTAAGAGTATTGTTATTTAATATTTTCTCTTTTCTTTTCCCTCAGAGGTTTAGTTCCTCATGTCCTAGGTGATCTTATTTTTCTGTGGTGTTGCAACCTTCTGGCTCATTTTATCAACACTTACGCTGTGGATGACAATGTGAGTGATGAGTAATTTTATTGTACTCTAAAATTTCTTCCCCAAAGATCCATTGCAGTGTAGTGGGCTGCTCCCAGCTAAGGGGCACGTTCATACCTCAGCCATGAAAATTCATTTTGAACCAGTTGTACATCCTCAGTCCAATCCACCTCATATGTGTGGTGGTTGAGAGGATAAATATACATCCCCAGGTAGACTTCCATGCAAGCCTGGGAGAAAGGGATATAAATCTAATAAATAATTCATCATGATGTCAAGCAAGAAAGTGGATTGAAAGAAACCAGAATTTCACAAGTTTAGGTATTATTATACAACAATTATTTTGTTCCGGCCAATTTTTCTTTTTGTTTGTTTTATGCTGGCAGTTTTCCCATATTCATTTACTTTTTTTTACAGAAAGTAAACTAAGTCTAAGGAAAAACAAAATATACCAAACATTGAAAGGTATTTCCTAACTAATAATAAAATTTGGTATTTCTGCTTATTGTTGAGATAATTCCCTATTAGGGGAATGCGCGCATACAGGGAGACATAGTGAGAAAAGTGAAGAATAACACACACACACAGCACACAGATACACTGTACAGTAAATGTAGGTTTTTACTTCCAATAAACGTTCAAGCAAAGTTCAAGATAAGCAGTCCAAGTCATTCACAGGTAGAGCAATCAGTGTTCATTTCAGGGATAATCCAAATATGAAAGTGCAGTATCAAAAACAGTTCGGTAACAGACTTACATGAATGATCAGTAACAGTCATTAGGAGGAACAGCAAAACTCTACAACAGAAGGAAACACTGAGACTCACCCACTTCACAGAGACACTATTCTGAGACTAAACAACCCAGGTTTCTGGCTCCATCTTATGGCCATTTGAGAAACCACACCCAATTACAGTTTTAGGATTCTCTTAAAGATACAGTATTAAAATGTCTATCCTGGTTTTTATATTTCCAACCCAAATAACTGTTAGGTGACTTACATTCCTAACAGTTATTAATAAGATTCAAATATTACACTTGGTCCAGTGTGACTAAAGTTAATTATAGTCAAGTAGGGTCTTATTCTAATTAATCTCTTGACTTTGTTCCTAATAAAATTATAGTTGCATTGGTTCCCCCCGCCCCCCCCCATCTCTTATGATGCCATTCCTTCTGAGGGTCAATTATTGATGAGATTGCTATTGTGTTAAGGCTTCTGCCATCCATGTGCCTTAGCAAGAGTTTATTGCCAAGTGTTTTCCTGTATTTATTTAACATGTATGTTGCCCTGGTCCCCAAGAAACTTTTGGATTTGGATTATTGTTTTTTCTTACAGTTCAACCAAGCTTCTGTCATTCGGAGCTACACTAAGTTTGTGATGGGGGTATGTAAGATTTGTGCCTTTTGAAATGTGTATAGTTGCATGTTCCTGATTCACAGCTCTTGTCGCTCCTCCCAGGCTTTATCTCTAATATCTTAGGAGTGCAGTTTCCAGCCAGCATGGCCAAAGCCAATTCCATTCTCTGAATTGGGGGGAAAAACAGAAGTCTTGGCAGCACTTTTCCAACTAACAGATTTTATTAAAAGGCATAAGCTTTTGTGAACTGTGGTTCACTTCATCAGATGTTTGAGTGACTTGATATACATATAATATAAAATGAGATGCTGGGAAAGAGAGAGAGGAAAGCAGGTTGATTACACAGATGAAGGTTTGGATGTGAGACAGATTACAAATACCTCACCAATTGATAATTGTAATATGTAAAAAAAAAAAAAACCCGTCATGTGGAGCTCTTTTGAGGCAGCTTGAACATTTTTTGATCTGTATGAGTTCAGCAACCTCAGAAAGTCTTATCAAACACAAATGGTTCCAGGAGGCCAAGCCTTTTCCTTTCAGGTCTCTAGTTGGATGGTTCAGTTCCTTGGGATTTGAAATCTCACAATGGAGAAATTGACTTCTGTCCCACTCTCCTGCTACTCTACCCAGCCCTGTTAGTCTTGGTATCAGGTGCCAGTGCTGAGCAACCAGATGGGTAGCAACTACATGTAATTGGAGTTCTAGTATAAAAAGAGTCAGCTCTCCGTGAATTCTTCTCTCCTTACCCTTATAAGTCCTAGCTGTCTGGAGATGGCAGTGATCATTTGTATCGCAGGCTTTTTTTTTTTTAAAGGAAAACACTACTATAACTCTGGAATAACTAAAGGCAGTTAATATCAGTTTACATCTCAGTTGGCTGGGAATAAGACTAAAGCAACATTATGATGGTCTATCTTTTCAGAACAGTTGGTGAGAAATCTTTTGCTGCAATTAATAGGAACTGAAGATATATTCTGCTTTCCAGATGTACATATTAACAGAAAAGTGCAGCTGCACTATACTAAGTACTGAGGACTCCTTTAAGTGCAGGCTTTTTTTTTATTTATAATTGCTTCTGTGGCCCACTGAATTGGTTATATGTATATTACTGTAGTAATATGTAACCCAATTCTGGTAAAAAAAAATAGTAAACTTGTCCTCTCCTATTACTTTTGCACAAAATCTTGTTTACCTACAATATTTGCTTTTTTTTTTTTTTTGCTTAACTGTGAAGAATAGAAGGAATGCCTCAGATATTTCTTTGTTACAGATTGCCGTGAGCATGTTGACATACCCTTTTCTTCTTGTGGGTGATCTCATGGCAGTGAACAACTGTGGGTATGTGATATTAAACCCCACCCCCACTCCAGCAAATACATCTTAATCTCTCTAGTGAAAATTTAGTAGGCTTCCTGTTTGGCAGAATTACTCAATAGTCTCAGTTTCCTAGATAAAAGACTTTAAGTCTTGTATGCATAAAGAAAGCCAACACTACTTTCCTGTCTTCTTTGTCAAGAAATAAAAAAGAACTAGAGAGAGAAAATAGACTTTAATTTATACGGATAGATTTGGAATCAATGAAGGAAGAAAATAACTGGTTGGTTGTATATGTGTCTGGGTTGTGTTTGGGACAAACATTATTTTTATCAATTACATGCATTTTTAGTTTAATAAACATAAAGCATATACATTCTTTTTTGCAAGTATGTTTCAAGTTTATAAACATTGACAATTTTCAAATGACAGAAAACTTAATGAAGAATTTCTTATCCTATAAATTTGTGCAATATCTAACTAGAGAATGCACAAGTAACACATTTTGCAGATAACTTCCTTTCTTTTTTATTACAATTTATTTTAGAAGTGCAGTCAGAAAAATGATAAGGGAAGAATGAAAAGAGAAAAAGGAAAAATTAATAGAAAGGGAATTTACAGGCCTTATAATACCAGCTACAGGTGAAACTCGAAAAATTAGAATATCGTGCAAAAGTTCATTTATTTCAGTAATGCAACTTAAAAGGTACTGAAATTTATTTCAGTAATACAACTAATATATGAGATAGACCCATTACATGCAAAGGAAGATAGTTCAAGCCGTGATGTGTCATGATTGAGATGATTATGGCTTACAGCTCATGAAAACCCCCGATCCACAATCTCAGAAAATTAGAATATTGTGAAAAGGTTCAATATTCTAGGGCTAGGCTCAAAGTGTCCCACTATAATCAGCTAATTAAGCCGTAACACCTGCAAAGGGTTCTTGAGCCTTTAAATGGTCTCTCAGTCTGGTTCAGTAGGAATCACAATCATGGGAAGACTGCTAACCTGACAGTTGTGCAGAAAACCATCATTGACACCTTCCATAAGGAGGGAAAGCCTCAAAAGGTAATTGGAAAAGAAATTGGATGTTCCCAAAGTGCTGTATCAAAGCACATGAATAGAAAGTTATGTGGAAGGGAAAAGTGTGGAAGAAAAAGGTGCACAAGCAGCAGGGATGACTGCAGCCTGGAGAGGATTGTCAGCCATTCAAAAGTATTGGGGATTTTCACAAGGAGTGGACTGAGGCTGGAGTCAGTGCATCAAGAGCCACCACACACAGACGGATCCTGGACATGGGCTTCAAATGTTGTATTCCTCTTGTCAAGCCGCTCATGAACAACAAACAACGTCAGAAGCATCTTACCTTGGCTAATGAAAAATTGAACTGGTCTGTTGCTCAGTTGTCCAAAGTCCTCTTTTCTGATGAGAGCAACTTTTGCATCTCATTTGGAAACCAAGGACCCAGAGTCTGGAGGAAGAATGGAGAGGCACACACTGCAAGATGCTTGAAGTCCAGTGCGAAGTTTCCACAGTCTGTGTTGATTTGGGGAGCCATGTCATCTGCTGGTGTTGGTCCACTGTGCTTCATTAAGTCCAGGGTCAACGCAGCTGTCTACCAGGAGATTTTGGGGCACTTCATGCTTCCTTCACAGACAGGCTTTATGGGTGATGCTGACTTCATTTTCCAGCAGGACTTGGCACCTGCCCATACTGCCAAAAACACAAAACCTGGTTCAATGACCGTGGGATCACTGTGCTTGATTGGCCAGCAAACTCACCTGACCTGAACCCCATAGAGAATCTATGGGGCATTGCCAACAGAAAGATGAGAGACATGAGACCGAACAATGCAGAAGAGCTGAAGGCCACTATTGAAGCATCCTGGTCTTCCATTACACCTCAGCAGTGCCACAGGCTGATAGCTTCCATGCCTCACCGCATTGAGGCAGTAATTGCTGCAAAAGGGGCCCAAGCCAAGTACTGAGTATATATGCATGCTTATACTTTTCAGAGGTCCGATATTGTTCTATGTACAATCCTTGTTTTATTTATTGCATGTAATATTCTAATTTTCTGCAATTGTGCATTTGGGGTTTTCATGAGCCATAATCATCACAATTATGACAAATCATCTCTTGAACTATCTTGTTCATATATTAGTTTCACCTTTTAAGTTGCATCACTGAAATAAATGAACTTTTGCACGATATTCTATTTTTTTGAGTTTCACCTGTATAACATTTCAAAATTACATGTTATACATCTGCCTGCTGCAGATCAATGTAAAATACTTAGTATTTTAGGTCAGTCTTAAAATTAGTCAATATTAAACTTTGGTAAGTATATAATAATTGGCAACCATATCCACTATGAGTCAAATTATATAATACAGACTGAGTTTTTAAAAATTGAAAGTTCTGCCTAATCCATAAAATGGGCATATCTAGCACATTGTAGAAACATTTATTATAATCTTATGTTAGGAAAAACTCAAGGCAGTTTCTTTCTAAGGCAAAAACATGTTTTTTTTCTGTAGCAAACAGACTTGTTGCCATGTATGCCTTGCTTGTTACTTTCTCTGTCATATATATGTTCTCATCCGACAGCTTTCTTTGCTATGTAGGTTACTTGCTGGGCTTCCTCCATACGTACCTGTGTTTTCTTCTTGGATTCATTGTTGGAGACACCTTAGTGCTCAGGTGAGCATCATTCTTTCTCTGAAATGGATATTGGCCCATGTAAATAATTCCACCTTTCTTTTTTCTTTTGTTTTACTGTTTCTTACCTTATTCTGAATTACATGCACATAAAATCTAGCAGCAGACAAAATTGTCCTCTTGTTGACTATGAAAAAGATTGCCTTCCCTCACCTTTTATTTTAAAATTTTCTTCCTTTCCTTCTTTGAAAGCTCCTTCAGTCTTTTCTCACTGAAGGGAATTTACAGTGCATGGGTTTTTTATATGTGTTATATTAAGTAGAGATTTAATATAACACCATAGAGATGGATAGCTAAAAGGCACAACTTGAAATCTGGCAAGAAAAGGCGGGGATCCAGTTTTAAATTTTGCTTTGCTTCTTCTAAAAAACACTACTTTTTATTGAAGATAAAAGACTTTGTTAACTTGCCTGTGCGTCAAAACATTTTAATAACTTTTATATATTAGTTGGTTCCTGTTTTCTTTCTCCCCTTATACTTTTAACACTTGAGGTTATTAGTTGCATTTTTCTAATTGTATATATCTCTTGCTTTATTTTAATCTAAACTATGACATCATTATTTGCCTTTATATGCATATTTTTTATTTTCTATAATATTAGTATTATCAGTTCAATGGTGTTTTTCAGCATGTTTTAAGAAGTGCAAACAGGAACATTCTATGCCTTTATTAATTTATTTTAACATCATCAGTGTCAGGGTTCTGACCAATGCCCTAATAAAATCAGGAAGCTCAAGCCATTTCTCAAAAAAAAAAAAAACCAACTGTTTACAAGGAGCACCATGTCAGCACTAAGTGAAGCCAGCTCTGACTTTACCCAGTTCACACCTTGCCTCTGACCCTGTTGCCCCCTCTCCCCAAGGTGTGTCACCAGTCACATTCCCCAACAAACAATTTCACAGTCATAGAAGTCACTCCCTCCAGCCACAGCGGGTCTCTGTGGAGATGGCCTTGACTTCGGCCAGCTAGGCTGTGTCTTGTTTTGACTGAGGTGTGAATTCCTCAGTTCAGCTGTGAGGCGCAATTTTCCATCCCCCTGCCTATGGAAGCAGGTCAAGAAAGCTTCATGAGTTGACAATAAGAACATATGATCAGATGACAGCTTGAATTCTGCTCATTTTTTCTTCCCCCTATCATTTGTTTATACATACTCTAATTATATATTTTTTTGTCTAAATAGGGGCGTCAATCTAAGATTTTTCTTATGTGTTTTCTAATAGTGTTCTCCATGCAGTAAGAACTCATTCTTCTTTTCTTTCAAAAGTTTATACAAATTTCATTCATGTGCAGAGGGGAAAAAACAGAAATATTTTAGAATTAAGGTTGTTCATTGGAAGGAACAGTGTTTCATTTTCACATCTAGTAATCTTGGATAGATTTTTGCAAGTGAAAACAGATTTTGTGTTGCCTTTGACACTTGCAGTATATAATAAAACCTATAGAACTATATCACATTATTGTTAGTCATACCCCTTTGTAACCATTTATTGATACAGTATATTTATTTGAAAAACAATGACACTTTTAAAAATAAACTTTAACAATGTATCTCAATGAGTATCCAAGGTTTTCTATTCATCAGACATAGCAAGAACTGGAAATTGATTTTACATTTAAGATAAATCTACCAAAAAAAAGCATTGTGGTACATTTGAGAAGTTTTTCATTCCAGTGCTCCAGCTCTCATAACAAAGAAGCTGTATATTTTTTAAACTGAGTTTCTGTAAAACCTTTTAAATACCACTGTTCAGAAGCAAAGAGTTTTTGATTCCCTGTCACTGAACCTTGTTCACTTAATGTCTTTTTGTCGTGCTGCCTAAAAGGAAAATAAAGCGTGTCTTAAAAGCTTCTAAATAGCTAGTATGGAGAATTATTTTGCCCTCATGAAGGCTTTGGGAAGCTTTCATTTGAAATCCTACTAGGAATAGAGAAGAAACACATCAGACACTAAAATGGTGGTGATGGGGGGAGACCAGGGTTGCCATTGAAAATAAATTTGTGCTCCATGTGAATTGAATCTCTAGGCAATATCTTTCCTCTGGCTGACATCATCTTGTAGTAGCATTATATTTGCTTTCTTTCATCAACATTCAAAAAGTTACAATTTTTGTCCAGCTCTCCACATTTTGTTTTACATAGATATATTCCCATGCTCTCTGAGCCTGAAGTTTCACTGAAGTATTGTGGTCTCTCTGTCCCTGTGATTATTGCAGTTCTCAGTTGATCAGCAAGAAGTTGCAACAGATCTTAATAAACCATTTTCTATAACATGTTCCTCTCCTTTCTCCAGGGGCAGCTCTTCAGAGGTTCCAGCCTACTTTTTCGTAGAGCATCCACACCAGCAACTTTTTTTGTTGACTAATGTGATAGACAGAAGCAAACTTAGATCCTTGTAGAAGAGACTCTAAAACTGCTTGTTTTTCCCATTCTTTTTCATTTGTAAAATGAAAGGCTTTCAGCAGTAAGAACAGCTCATTTCAGAAAGCTTGACAACAAAATGTTCAGATATTTCTGGCTAGATCTTGCCTGCCAGATGAAGGGAACAGTGCTGGTCAGGCCTTAGATCAAAGGGGCAGCCTAAATAATGATGACTTTTCAGGTTTTCAGGCATAGTCATGGTTTTGCAGGATATAAGAAGCTGATTTACCTTTTTCCCTAAATAAGATCTAAGATGGAATGCAGATTTCCCCGTTTAGTACCATTAGAGAAAACAGCTTAAACTTTATCTCTTTATCAGTTTTGGTTTTTTGCCATGTAATTTAGTCTACATATTAAATCCAACCGATGTTGGAATACCTTTCATTCCTAACATTTAGCAAAACCACAAACACCCTTAATACTGAATTTTTTAATCATGACATGTATAAACCTGATTGTTTAGATTTTGTAATATCTCTAGGCAGCTTATTGAACATCATCTATTTTTAAGTTAAATATTTGACAGACACTTCTTAAACCCTAGCGTAGAATGGATTATTTACATGGATCTATCCAGAATATTTTTTGTTTTGTATTTATTACAAATTTAAGCTCGATTCCGGTAGTTGCCGACTTATGACCACAATAGAGACCAGAATTTCTGTTGCTAAGCAAGGAAGTTATTAATTGAGTCGTGTCCATGATCTTGGTTGTTAAGTGAATCAGTGCAATTGTTAAGTGAATCAGTGCAATTGTTAAGTGAATCATGCAGTTGTTAAACAAATCCAGCTTTCCCTATTGACTTTTCTTGTTGGAAGCCAGCTGGGATGGTTGCACATGGCAATCACATGACACCCAAAACTGGTTGCCAAGTCTCTGAAATTTGATCACCTGACCATGGGATGCTGTGACGGTTATAAGTAGGAGGGCCAGTCATAACTCACCTTTTTCAGTGCTGCTGTAACTTTGAACAGTCACTAAACAAATGTTTGTAGATCAAGAAATACTGTATGTTGTGATTTAGGAAGAATTCTATAATAATGATAATTGGGCTACAGATCCCTTAGTACAAGAAAAGGTCATGTATGTATGATAATTGAGTTGTGGTAGTTCTCATGTCATACAGAGACATTCCAGATGTCAGACAGAACACTTTTTTGATATTAAGATTCAATACAGCTGCAGAGATAATACATCTGACAATAACAATTATCAAGTCAGGCTTTTGGGGGTGATTTCTGACCAAAGTAAAGTAGTAAGAGCCAAGAAAATGATTTTGCTAAATACCATGAGCAGTATTTTTTCTGGTCAGCGATGTTATATAAATATGAAATAATATTGCACTACATTACTGATTTTATTTTTTGATAAAAACTTGGTTGTGCTGGGATGCCTACTGCAGGTCACTTATTCCAGCTAAGCAGCATTTGCCATGTGAACACTTAACTCATTAGATCATAGTTAGCTTTTCTAGTATTTACTTCAGATTGTAAGTTTACTGATTCAAAATTCACTAAATACAGATGGAATGGCTTTTGGACAAACCGCTACAGGATTGCACTATTAACATAGTTTTTACTGCTGAGCTTTTCCTAACATTTAAACAACTTGGCCTTACTTGCAATTCCTACAATCAAATTACTCATTATATTACTTTTTGCTACAAAGAGATCTGTCAATTAATGTGAGTCCCACTTTAAGCAGCTTTGCAAATAGCATAGTAAATTTATATTTCTGGTGAAGGAGTATCTTTTTTACCAATTAAATATTCTTGCCTGCTGACAAATTGTCATATTCAGATTACTTACTCATGTGAATAGTCTTAAATAGAGCCAAAGGAAGACTGAGTACTGTAAATGAAAGTGAGAATTCATGTGGCTTTAGTTCGAAATTTTATACAGTTAAATCATGCATATCACAAGGTAAGAAAAAGCTATTTTCAAATTACAATCATGCAGAACAAACCACAAAGGGAAAAAGGGAAATATGCTGCTTTGTCTTTTTGGTGCTACTGTTTAAAAAACCTGAATTGATGTTGGTCATCGGGAAGCTTAACTAAAGAATAAAAATGTAACATTGGGATTCTGAAGTACATTAATTCATTGTACAATATTAATACTGAAAATGTTGCTCAGCAAGCTGTGTTCCAGCTTTATCTATACACAGAAGAAAGTCTTGTTTCCATCTAGGTTTGCTGTAAATAGAGCCAGTGACTCCATACCATTTAACTTTGGTGGTAGGTTTTATGTTTTCTGCATGTGTGTATTACTCAGTAATTCCCAAATGGATCTGAGCTGGCTTCAGGAAAGCATTGAAGTGCTTTCTGGGTCAGGAGCCAAGTGCATTAATTTTGTAACTTTCATACAGTGAAGTATGGTATGTCTATTTTGTCATTGTTTTTCTTGGTATTTTCTTTTAACCCAGAAAGGAAAATATTCACAATCTCTTGCTTCAGAAAAGTTGTAGGAATTCTTTAAAGGGATGAAATTTGTCTTCCAAATGCAGTGGCCCAGAAATTTTATTTTATCATCACAATCTTTTGAGCCAATATATTTGTCCTGATGATTTGAGGATTACATCTGAAAAATATATTGTGTAAATATTCGGCGCAATTTATTGGGGAACAGTTTTTATGGAATCTAGAATCTATGGTGCTTCCATAGCTTCTGATCTTTGCCAAAATTTTAAAGTTGTTTATGTCAAAGTAAATGAACAGCTACAGCAAATTAATTCAAAGCTTACTTGATATCTGTTTGAAAATAAAATGTGAAAATAACCTCAACTGTATTAATATTGCTTGTTAATGTAAATAAGTAAATGAATTCAAATCTTATTTGACATTTTAAAAATAAAATGTGAAAATGACTTCAATTGTGTTAATATTGCCTATAGGCTTGTAGTTTTTATCTTTAAATACAGCTAGATAGTCAAGAAAAAAAATTGCACATTTGAATCTAGTTCCTTCTGGTATCAAGTTGAGAATATAAAATCCAGGTCTAAAAAGCAAGCAAAATGCTTTCTATTCTATCCAAACCATTTTAAATGGATATTCGTTCCTTGCCCTGAATTAGATATTATAGCTGATGGTATTGTTTTCAGATAAAGATAAGTGAATACAGAATACAGGCCAAGAAAGAAGTGAAATTTTGAAGGTATTTTTTTCTGAGTAATAGGGTGGCCTTTTTTCTTAAATTCTTTATCAAGTAACTTCTAGAATGTAGATTATTTTAAAGAGAATGATAGTATTTGGTATCTTGGTTCTGTTGCAATATTCTTTTAAAATAAAGATTGAATTAGGTCCTAGTTCTTATTTTATTTATTTATTCATTCTTATCCATGCTATTTTTGGACAAAATTTTATGTCATTTTATTTAATCTTTAAAATCTTTTAGTGTGCTTTTAGTTTTGTCAAAGTTGTTAATCATAAAATGTGCAAATTGAGCTCAGCCATGATAAGTCAAGGCTAACTACATGAACTACTTATCTTTTAAAGATACCAGTTTATGACATACTTACATAGATTAAATGCTTTATAATTAGGAACACAATTCTATTTACATTCACTCTGAATTAAATTCTATTGACTATAATATGAGTAGCTCCTATGAAAGCACATACTGTTATAAGCCAAGTATGAGCTGATAAAACCACAGTGAAGGTCATACCTGTGTCATGTAATGACTCATTAACATTAGACAAATTATTGTCTCTTAGCCTCAATCAATATCCACTTTTTGAGTCAGAGAAGAAAAGTGACATACTTAATGAACAAGTAGAAATGATTAAATGGGGATTACTAATGCTTTATATATGGAAAGCTTTGAACAGTACTATTCCAAAACAGTAATTTTTAAATAAATCTGATGGTGGTTTTACCCTTCTTTAACATGATGATGATTATCTAAGCAATAAAAGCCATATTAATTTTTAAATTAGACTATACAAGTGGTATTTTTTCTTTCCTGTGCAGTTTGAGATTTCTTAGACTTCTGTCTTTTGCCACCTTCTGTCCTAATTTATCCCTTTAAACTAAAGGCCAGTACTAAGTTTTGTTCAGTCATTGCGTTTTGAAAATAGTCTTATTATCATTACATGACAAGATATTCGCCATATATTGGGATAACTTCAAACTAATGACAGGCTATGATTAGATACAAGGCAGTTTCATATAGCTAGTCTGAATGTTCTAATTCTCCCAGTCTGTTTTCAGAAGCATTTGATATATTTTACAAATCTGCTTCAGAGATGATGCATTTGCTTTTTTTTTTGTCAGATCCTATTCTTATTTGGTTGGGAGAAGAGGGATATATCAATTCCTGCATTTTTGTGCTCAGTCAGCTGGCAAATTGCTGATTGATTTGGTTGTACAACTGAGTAGTGTATTAATAAGACAACAGAGGGCAGACGGTATTAAAGATTTTTTTTAAAATTCAGCAAAGGTACAGAGTTATTTACTCAAATTCAGAAAATGAGTTGATAGCAGATCTTTTTCAGATTCATTCATTCTAAAGCCAACAAAAGCTTATACGGTATTGTTTATTATAAAATTTAGCTGATCAGTTTGTACTGCAGGCAGCTTGCAAGCACATATAGCACAGGATTTAAAATGCAATTTAAAATAATACAGAATATTGTAACTATTTTAATTTTTAAAACATACAATTTTAGATTGAGAATCAAAAGTTAAAACAATTTTAAATTGAGAATCAAAAGTTAAAATCTATTTGATAAATAGATATGAATTACTCTGGCTCTGTAGGGGGTAAATATTGAATTTACACAGTTACTAAGCTACTGTACTATGGGTTGATTGTTAGCTAGGATTCCATAATATGGTGAGCTAAATAGCAATCACATGATGGCTTAGTATTATATGTGAATCCAACAAAGATGGCATCAAAAGACCTGTTCTGGGAAGGTTATATCATAACTGGAATGCCACCGCTTAGAGATTATTTCCTCTGGTCATCCATCTCTCATTTCTTGAGGGCACTCTAAGAAGAATTTCTGAATATCTCAGAATTGTGTAGCAGGAAGAATCCTTTCCGGTAACTTGAATCTTAAAACTCCACTGCACTCTACCAAAAACTTGGCAAACAACTTGGATGGAGTGGTTCTTTCTAAAAACCCAGCTGTGCTTGTGGTAAGCCCAGCACAGACTTGGCTGGGTCGAGGAGCCACCAGTAGTAGAACGATACCTCAGATCTACTAAAACAGGACACATACAGCTGAGACCTCACTTCCTTCTTCTGATCATTACCTATTTTTAGCATAATACAGCTGTTTTGAATTTTGAGAACTATTTCCTTGAGCAAAGTCACTAAGTACCTCCCGTTTTGTAATTCTTCAGCCTTTCTCAGGGACAAACTGGCAATTGGTTCATTTATTTAATATTCATGGTGTATAATTGTGTCGTTCTCTTATATTTTTCATCTATCTTGAAGGAAGGCATATTATGCCCATCTCCCTTTTTGTTTGTTTCCTGTGTGTTTTATATCTAGTTCCTTTTGGAGATAATGGTATCATCTTGAACAGATTTTCCATTTCATTTCCCCACCCCCAGCATTATGAAGAGACCTGCTGTTTTCCAAAAAATTGTAACTGAGAAGTGTTAATCTTCCAATTTTTCAATGCATTTTTGTTATTTTTCAAGCAGGGTTCTTAACAAAAAACATGGTTCAAATAAAAGTTTAAAGCAACTATGGCTTTAATTCTCAAAGATGAAGTTGGAAAATGATGTATGATGGAAGAAAAGAGTTTAGTTGCTCATCTTCTCCCCCACTCAAAATTGACCAGCACAGTCATTAAATTATTCAAACACTTGAGTATCTATGTCAGAGCATACCTAGAAAGGTTTATAGTTTTGAAGCTTGGCTCAAGCAAAAGGTGAGATAAAAAGTTTGAAATTTGCTCATATTACAAGATTTCATTTCCAAGTTTTGAATCAGAATTTAAAAGTTAAGTTTTCAATGTAGGTGTTTTCATATCAGTGGGTCCTGGCATACTTTCATTATATTGTGGCTTGTTTGTTCTTTTAAAAAAATAAGATATTATTTCTAAAAACTGTTTAGCTGCTACCATTGCTCCTCATTGTTAGAAAAAGATACAAAATTTTGTTGCAAAATAAAGGAGTGCATTGTAGAAAGTAAAAGCCATCTTGGCAGACTTGCAAGATAAGCCCACCTCTATAGATTTGCAATTTAAAATTGAATCAACTCTTGATTCTGTGAGTCAGGATTCAGCTATATGTACTCACCTGTAAAATCATGCTGAGTCCTTTAAGATTAAATCTCTCACAATTTTAAGTATTTGTCATGCCTTTGAAGCTTCAGCAGTTCAATGATATCCTGGATGTTTTTAAACTTTAGACTTTCTTTGTAACAACATTACTATACAAATGCACCATTCATAGACATTCATACACACAGCCAATCTGTAGCAAAAAATAATTTCACAGAAGCCAGCTGATGTCGGGCAATTCAAAATATACATAATTCCAATAACAACAAGAACATACCCACACAAAAAGAAGGAATATTGGCCCACTAAAGCTGGATAGCCACAGAACATTGTCAACTGGATCAGGAATGGAGAAATCAAGAAACCTTGAGGGTAAAAAACAAAATGGAGTATCTGGGAAAGCACATGATTGGTTGAACACCTAAACAGAAACTTTAGTCCAGGCTTCACTTACTAAACACTAAATGTCAGTGTTTAGTCACTGACTAAATGTTAGTGGTGGGTCAATATCAAAATTGTGAAATCAAACATTGATACTGATCTAGGGTAGTTGGCAAGCATTTAAGTAATCACAATATTTGGCCCGTGAGTCTAGGAGCAAATATGTTTCAGATCTATCTTGATTGTCTAAAGTTTGATTCTATAAAGGGGATAATGACTTCCCCGGCATCAGGCTCAGGTAGCTTTCCTGTATAGGATTAGAGTGGCCAACTGTGCAATGAAGGTTCTTTCCAGTCAGGACAAGAGTGTGTAGGATATGACTAAAGATGATGCAGTGTTGCTTGCTAAACAGAGGAGCCATTATTGATGCCGTGGAGCACGCCCTTGGCCTAGAGTGATAGGAATGTTTGCTTTCCTCTGCTCCTGTTGTACAGTGCCAGAGCAGACAGCACGTAGACAAGAAGACAACAGATCCCAATAGGAGGGGGAGCAGGGCAATAAGCTTCCCACAAAGGGCATGACTAGATTTTGGCATACAAACAAATCAGCAGTGAATAGCTTGCTATCCATTAATCCCTAGTCTCCTTTCTTGGTGTTTCATTTGGAGATGACATTAGGAAGCCCATAATACAGATCAATCCTTGAATGCTGAATTCAGAGTGAAAGTGGCAAGCATTGAAGTCATGTCTCAGTCAGGATCGGGACAAATTCTATGTAAGTTGCAGAGAGATTTTTTTTAAAGAAATTAAGATAAAAATTATAAGGATAAGAAGCAAAAAAAGAATACTTGTGTACAAAATTCCTTTTTTTCTCTAGAGTAGAATGGTTCATGCATTTCCAGTCAGGAAAGAAATTTATTGTAAAAGTAATTATTTCTTATTATGATAAGTGCACTTCTGGAAATATGTGAACCACATCCAAAATATGCCAGACATCCCATTCCAAAGGAAAAAGGCATGTTCTGGAGCCAACCATTCCTTATCGCACAACTTTTTTTAATGAAAATAAAAAGCTATCAACTAGAAATTACCTGGTCTAAATAAAAATGTAGTCATTAAGATGTTACATAATCACTATAGAGATCCAAGTTGAAGTTTCTATATGATCATGGATCTTTTGGACCATTAATATAGTCCATATTACAAGGTTATATGAGGAAAAAATGTGGCGGGATCCCAATATAAATGCAAATTTGTAATGGAATAAAATAACTGAGGGGCTGAGAGATTGACTGGCTCAAAGCCACCCAGCTGTTGCTCATGCCTAAAGTGGGACTAAAAGTCATAGTCTCTTGTTTCTCAGTCAGGAACTTTAACCATTAACACTAAATTATCTCTTAATATCACAGTGGCAGAATGGAACATTATGCTAATTTACTTGCAAGTTTTAAAATTGTTCCATATATTGGGCCTAATCACAAACCTACCTACTGTTTTTTATATTAATAGGCAGATACATGGATCCTTTTAAGCAAGAAACAGTGTCTAAAACCTATAGATAGCAGCATAAATGAGAACATTTTTCTGCCTCCATTATTATTTAGATCAGAAAAGAACCCACGGGTGTGAAACTTGCAGCATCATATTACTGTCATGTGATGTGGTGCGACATTTATCCCATTTGTAGAGCTGGGGTGGGCATCCAGCCCGTGGTCCGCCAGTTTGACACCCCTGCTCTAGTCTATTAGAAGCTGAATTATCACTTATTGGCTAAGTTGTATGAAGGTGATGGAAACAGAAGGTTCACATTCTTAGGGAAGTGTAGTTGAGTGTTTGAAATTATCTATATTCATTCAAAATAGTAAAACTATTTCATTTAATGCCACGAATAATTTCAGTTTTCTCATATATACCAGATTATTCTGCTAGACAAAAAAGGAGAAAAATGAAATATGAAGAAGGTGAAGTGGAGAAAGATGTCCAAATATTCTTTCTCTCAGCCATGAAAATCTTAAAAAATTATCGGTGTATTTCTTACTGTTATTCCTTAAAAAAAACTTTTTCTTTATATAGAGGAAATTTATCTTGCCTTTTCTGACTATAGTTATTATAAGCAATACTGAGCATTACATTAGTATTGTTAAATGATCAAACTATATATGATAGGCTCAGTTTGAGGTACAAAGTACAAGATGTGGACAAGAGTACAAGATAACATCTAAATCTGGGAATCATAAATTCTGATAATTCGTCATGATCAGGTGTGAAAATTTGTTTTCTTACAAAGTCAAAGTAAAACAACTTCATGTCAGATTCCAATCCAAGCAACTAACAAAGGGAAACGAGGCTTCCTACCCATAATAGAGGATTTAGGATTAGTTTATCCATAGGTGACACAGGATATAGAGGTAGAAAATGTGAACATTGAGTCTACTATATGGGATTTGTTTTTGATAACCTCACAATCATTGTTTTTCATAATGACTTATTTGATCTACTGAAATAAAAGATATTTAACAGACATTCTGGATCCTTGAGTGCCTGGTAATTGTTTCTAGTCCAGGCCATCAAGAGAACTTTGAGTTTGTGTAAGCTTGTTGGATAGTGTGGGGCATTTGCAGGTTTGGAGCCATTTGCTAAGCACGGAAACTTGGAAAAATGTCTTACAGGAACAGCTGAAAGATGTGATAAGACATGCACTTCCAGATAAAATGTTTGGGAAGCATCACCATATGGGTGACTGGTTTTTGCTAGGCATACATCCTAGACCCTTCCTTGGAGTAGTAGCAGTGGGAAGAAAGTTACTCAAACAGGCTACCGAGTCCCTTAATGCAGGGGTCCTCAACCCCTGGTCCATGGCACAATATGGGGCCATGGCCTGTTTGAAACCAGGCTGTGCAAGCAGGCGAGCTCATGAGCATGCAAAGCTCCATTTGTGCAAGTAGCGGGCGCGCGGACAAAACCATCCCCTCTCACCACCACCACCACTGCTGCCTTAAAGGGTATCTTTTCAGTATGCAAAGAAAAGAGGGAGCAGTTGTTCAGCTTTGCAATCAAAAGCGGTTCTTTCATTTGATCCTCATCCCCACCTTTTTCATCCTTCTCTTTGGGCATTCTCCTAGTCAAAGGGTGGACTTCCTATTCCTTCTTGTAAAAGATGCCCTATCACCACCCACTATGCTTAGTTTGAACAGGAAACTCCAGGGCAAGGGAACTCTTTTGTCAGGCCAACACCACAAAGTTCTAGAGCAGTTCTAGAATGAGAAAAAAAACAACTTTCCAGATCCTAGGTAATAACTGATTCACACAAACTACCTAGGTCAGGGGTATCAACTTCAGAAATGTCATGTGACAGCAAAGTGACACGGCGAGTTTGACATCTGTGGCCTAGATAACAATATTAATACAGTAATAGTACATTAAAATAAGACAGAGCATAGGAGTGAGATTTCACAAGGTTTAAGCATAATACAAAAATAATTTTACAGAAAAAAACTTCTCTGGTGAAAATCAAAAACTATGACGTTACCAACTAGTAGCTCCAATCTGGCTTTATTTTAATTTTATTACAGTATTACTAATATCCTTCCAAGTAAGGAATTGGTTTACTGTGTTAAAATGAGTCCCAGTTTTACATGTATTACATTCTATGATTTGTTTTCAATCCCAGATTACATGTTTTAAGAGTTGTTTGCCATCCAGAGTTAAGTGATTGGAGCAGCCTATAAGCATACTAACTAACAAAATAAATCGTACCTCTTTTGTTATTCAATCATTTCAAATGTATTTGCTTTTATGGCTCGGGTGGTTGGATTGCTTTTATAATTTTTTTCTCTGATCTGATTTTTCTAATCACCATTTGATTATTTTTTTTCCTGAATCCTTTAGAATTTTTCATGCTGTGAAATTGATGGACTTTTTTTTAACCACGGGATGCCTTCGGATGATATAAAATATCTTAGGCATTGTAAAAAAAAATAAAACGGTGACTGCCAAAGGCAGCTGCTTTCACTAGAGAAGCATAAGCCCCATTCTGCCCCAGAATCAGTGATGAATAGGTATGAATGAGACAACAAAAACCCACAAATAATAGCATTTGTTTCTTAACAAATGAAGACTGGAGCAAATGATTTTCATTCGGTTCAGGTTTGCATTCATTACAAAAACAATTTGCATCCCTATCAGCAATTGCTTCTTGTTTTATTATGCAAAAATAATGGAGAACAAAATAAAATGCCATTCTGCAGCAAAAACAAATAACCCCAAAACTTCTTTTTTTTTTGCCTCAGGTTTTCTAATTACCAGCATCTTCTCTAATCTTAGAAATTTCACAGGAGTTGTGAAATTGATTTAAATCAAATTGTAAAAAGATTCTGGTCTATTTAATTTTACTTCTAAAGGAAATTTTTTATAATTGCTTTTCTTTATAATACTCTGAAGTAATAAAATGTATCAATACAATATTCACATTAGAGGAAGAAATATTTTAAATATTTCCAGATTATCTTCAAATACTTCAGGTTAGCTACAAAGCTGTTTGTCATGGCAGAGCCCACGTTGCTTTGAACCATTTCCATTACTTACTACAAAGGCCAAGTCATTCTTTTTTTAAAAAAATATCCCAGAACAGATCATAAAGAAGTGGATATGTTTAGTGTGCATTCTTTCTGCCTCCCCAAGATTGATCTGGGGAATACACAGTACTTATTTGTGATTGTTGGGATCTCTTCCTCTTAACAATACCAACTTTACTGTACTCTTCTTGCCAGCTGATGTTTATTAAGTCATGATCCATTTCTATATCTAGCCAAAAACCTGATCCCAGATTTAAAAAGGGGAACGTTGCAAGAAAAGACTGGTGGCCTTGTTGCTGGCATCACAGTTTATTCCCGGTGTCACAGCACCAACCATGTAGTATGATTGCTTGTATTTTCATGACAATGAAATCTACCTTAAGGAATCATAACAGGAGAACTCAAATCAAAAAGTTGTTTGCCCTCATGGAAACAAGGAAGGAGTAGGAATAAGGAAGCTGACCATTTCTTTTTCAAATAGAGACATGAATACTGTATTCATTTACATGTTGCTTTTTGTCCAGTATATTCAATATGGCTTAGAGTTTAAAATGATCCTAGTGCAGAAATATCCCTGGGGTTATCCTGTTTTTGAACATGGATTCTTTTAGCCCAGAATTGGTAGGTTTGCCTCTAGAGGGCTCTGCTTGGTTCCAAAGGCTGCTGAGCTATAACAGCGGCCATTAGTCACCAAGGGACATCACTCAGTCCAGTTAATTTGGTCAGGGAAACGTGCTTGTAAAGCTTTGCTACATTTCTTTCAAGCTGAAGAAATCAATTCTCAGCAGTTTGGATAGGATACAAGAGGCCCAGATATAAAGGTTGCGGGTTGGGAGGGAGAGAAAGTGAGAAATTGCCAATTGTTTTGTTACAGGATTAAAAGCATTTTATTAAAGATCCTATTTTCCTTGTTGATAGGAGGATACTGGGACTGTCTCGTAGGAAGAAATATATGGCTATAATGTTAGGTAAAATGGCTTCTGTTCTTACCCCCAATGGGTAAGAATCATATGTGTAACTGGAAAGACTTTGTCTGCAACCATGATGCCCAAGAATATTTCAAAATTTCTGCATATACTAGGCTTGGATATTCACAACTATGGAGGGAGAAACAGTGGGGTGGTTAATGCTACTTCCCTGGCTCATTTTGGTTCTTTCATTTCCTTTACCCCCTTAATTCTAAATTGCAGGAGCAACATCTAGAGAGCCACTTATGTTGCACCAGATGTAAGGAAAAGCTCCCCCGTCCCCTTGCTTTCCCTTGATTAAAACATTAGAATTCTTTAATCTCTCTGAATTGAGTTCCTTCCTTAAAAGCTGCCTGTTCTCTTTGATACACCAAAGCAGTTCTTGTCACGCTGCCAAAGGAGGCCGGGAGGAGTGTCACACAGCTCAAACTTTTACAAGCTGAGTGAGCCGGAAAACAAGCAAAGGCACACAGACATAGACAGAGAGAAAAAAAGAGAAAGGGAGACAGAGAGCGAGAAAGAGAAATCTTATTTTTAATTTTTTGTTTTTGTGACATTTGGCTTTGAATGTATTTTTTTTTCTTCTTAATTTTTTTTTGCCTAACTTGACAAACCTTTGTGAAACTTGGAAGAGAGGAGAAAATGACGTCACTGCAATCTGGGGGTGCCTTTTGCGCTGCCTGTCAGATCCAAAAGAAAAGAACACAGCAATAAAACAACGGCTGTCTCTGTCTCCTTCGTTAAACATGGCACTAATTGGATGTTAATTTCTCTTTGCTCTTCTCGCTGTTTGATTGTGAGAACTTGGTTCTTCCCCACCCACCCCCAGCAAGACTCTTGCCAATAGCAGGGAGTCCATACTGTATGTTCCCTCCCAACCGTGGGCTCAAAACAATTCAGAAGCCGGGCAGTATTAAAAATGCAGAAAGGGGAGGAGAGGGAGGGATTGGATTTGGGAGTTTCACGAAGCTCAACATTTTCCATTCATTGTGCTGTACAGAGTTCGGAGTATTCCCCCCGCCCTTGTGTTCTGTCCAGTCTCCTTGGCAGCATGGAAAAAAAAAAAAAGAATTAACCCAACCACTACCCAACCCATGTGTGAAACAGCATGTAGGAGAACTCGTGCAGACAAGAAGCTGTTGCTGCCTTTATCACCCGGGTCACTCTTAAGGGGTGTTTGTGCTTCTTAGCTTGAATTCGAGAGGGTCCTGAGTGCATCTGAATTGATTCCTAATGTACATGCATGCACACCCATGCATACAGCGGTGCAGGGGGGAAAGGTAAGTTAAGTACAGGGTTGAGGAAGAGCAGGGTGAAATTTACCAAGGGAGATGGTGGGTGGGTGGAGAAGAAGAAGAAGGGGAGGGGAAGAAGCAGGAGGGGGTGGAGGGTAGAAATGTGGGAGTAAAGTCCTACCTGGGATCGGTGCCAACTTCCTGCACAGGGCTGCAGACCCGCAGCTTTGAGGCGACTTTTCTCTCTTGACATGATTCCAAGAGGCAAGGAAGGCAACAGGAACAGGTACAACAGATGCAGAGCAGCCTTGTTTGCCAGGGTGTTGGTGGGTAAACCCTCTTCTCCTTCCCCCCCCCCCTTCATTCCCTCTCGAATCCTTGTTGCAGACAGCTGTATTTTTAAATGATCCTTCCAAATAGGGTCGACAAAGAAGGCTTTTTCCTTTAATTTTTTTAAAAATGATTTTATTGTACAGCTTTGGAGGGGCGGAGGGGCTTTTTATTCTCTTGCAAACATCTCCTGTCCATTAAGATTAACATGCAGGAGATGTGACTGTCACTTTGCTTATTGACAGTTGCCTGTACAGGGATGGGAAATGGCTTTGTTCCGTGCTGCCTGGGAAGCAGTGCCAACTCTGACTTGGCAGCTAAGCCAGAATGGGCAGGGAGAATGTGGGGAGAGGGAGAGCGAGACACAGAGAGAGAGAGAGAGAGAGAGAAAGAACGACTGCTGAGGCTTCCAAAGTGGAAATGGCTGTAGGCCCATTTCTGAACGAGCAGCTATTCAGTGCCCCTTTCGCTTGCTCGCTTGCTCGCTTTCTTTTTTTTAATTTCTTCTCTTTCTCTCTCTCTAAGGCTGGCACAGAAAAAAATGGAAAATGGGAGCTGGAGGGAGGGTGTCCTCTTCTGGCATATCTCGGTAGTTTGTTTGTTTGCTTGCTTTGATTTGTTTTTAAACCATCCTCATCTCCATTTATGCCTCTTAACTCCATTTTTGCCACCGACAAAAGAAACATTTCGCAAAATGAAACTGCTTCTTGTATAACATTAGAGGGTTGTTTTGTGTTTGTTTTCTTTTTGTTTCATTTTGTCTTTCATCTTCTTTGGCTGTGTTTTAAAGGAGCTTGCCGCCTCCAACATCTCAAGTTAGGAAAGTAGAAGTCAACATTTATTTTATGTACATATCTTAGGCTGCTAACACAGAGAGAAGAGAGAATGAGCTTCTTGTTTAAACTGGCATGGGTTGAAAGAATAGGTATTGGATGGAAATTATGCTTTGGAAATGGTTCTCAATAGAGACTGAGAAACTTTAGAGGTATTTGCTTGGGAGGGGGTGGGTTCCATGTTTTTTTTTTTTCCAGTTTGCTAATAAAGGGAGACTATTTGAAGGGTATATTGAAGTGGAGTTCCAAGTGGAGGAATTTGTGCCAGCTTCTCTTTATGCCAGCCTCTTGTCAGCCTTGGCATCTCATTCGGATGAAGCCTGGCATGCAGGCACCGCCCATTTCTTGGCGCTGAACTGCTCTGAGAAGGAAAAGGGAACGCATGGGGGGGGAACTGTTTCACTGAAACTGGCCTTTCTTGAAAAAAGAAACCATTCCTTATGATTGTCCAGATCATCGAAGTTAAAGCCAGCGGCTACTGAGCAGAAAAATCTTTCTCCTTCCCGGCACATCTTTTTCTGGTACGAAATCAAATGTAGCTCTTTTGAAAATATTTTAAAATGTCATTTCATTTGTCCAAGTGCTTGGCACTTGCTACTCCTACATCCTTTCTTTCCTCCTCCATTCTTCTCGCTTTTTATGTTAAAATATTCCATTTGTTTAAACCAACCCAACTTGGTGGGCTTTATTATTTATTATTTCTCCTGGCTGTTAATTAGGATTTTATTTTTATTTTTCAAAATACTTTGATTCTGGGTAATTGGAAGCTAAGGTTTTTTTTTTTTTTTTTTTGCCACCCTACGCAAGGGAAAGAAAATTGTTGAATCATATCAGACTTGCAATTCAACATGGCAGCCCCTGCTAAGATTGTCTAGTTTTGCAAGGCTGAAAGACATTGCAAGAAATGCCCCTTTCTGGGAACATAAATTTTGATAGAGCTAACAAAGGGATAGAGAAATAAGTAGCTCTTTGGAGGAATGATTGGGGGAAATTTATATGCTGTCTTCAAGAAGAGGGAGAATTCGGCCATGTTATCCTCATCTCAGTATTTTGTAAGTGTTAACTATTTGTAATCTGTTCTGTACCTATCATTTAAATGATGATTTGTTACTTGTTCAAATTTTCTTTTTGTTTCGCTGACACAATTTTGGGGTTCATCAAGATCATTTGGGGTATTAGGTTGTTTTGTGATATTCTTCAAGGTTTGTTATGTGAAATCATTATTTGTTTTTTATTGGGGGAAATCTATAGACAATGTTTTTCAGAAATAAGAAAAGTGGGTGAAATTTTCAAAATACCCACTTTGCTTAATTTTTCCTTTCACAATCAAAAACCTTTCTCCGGTTGCTACTGATATAAACTTTGATGGACTACACTACAGCAAACTATAAGCCATTTGCCATGCAAGAATGACATGGAATGGAATTTAGTGTCTTTGATTTGTGTTGATAAATCTGGCCTCTTTATGTCAAGCTTAATTTAGGCCTCTGTTGTCCAAAACAACAGACTTTGTTTCTCTGAAAATAAAAAATTCCATCAATAAGCAACTGCATTTTTGTAAACATTGTACTGTTAACAAAACTTTTTTTCTGCTAATAACAATTTTTCAGGGCAACACACAGAAAGATATCTTAGCTCTGCTTACGAAAAGCACGTGTTGGGTGTAGAGCTTCAACAACTGCTTTTGAAAACTGTGAAACATGGAATATTTCATTAATTCTTTCTAGATTCCCTGTTTCCCATTGTTATAGTAATATTGAGGATAGATTTTGATTCTAGTTTCTCTCATTCTTAGGAGGGCTTGCTTTAGTTGCGGGGAAAAAATCTTCTTTGCAAATGCAGAACCTCTCTTTTTTGTTTGCAATTTTGCCAATAATCTATTCGCTAGAAAACCCATTGTCTCCTAGATAAAATCTTTATAACCCTAAGAACAAACAGTATTTCTCAGTTCTTGATGTTTTGCAAGGTTGTCTTTTACTTCAGTAATTACTCCTCATATTACTGTGCATTTGCTATAATCCACCATTTTGTATCACGCTTTCCTTGTCCTTCTCACTACTTCAGTGAGTCTGTCTATCCTAATATAAATTTCAACATTTTGTTCCCAAGTAGGCGTGAGGTAAAATGTCATATTTCAGATAATGTCTTGATGAACTGTTGACTTCCCTCATTACACACATACCAACCCCTGTGCTGAATTTCTTAGACTTTCTGTAAGGCCCAAATCAGATTTAAATGAAAGTGTTAAAATTCTGCTGAGATCACGATTAGGAAATATGTGTGGGTGCACAGAAAACTGCATGATGGATTTTACAGAAAAATTAATATATCCAGCAAGTAGCAAGGGCGACAATTCAAGTGCTCAGAATCTTTTAAAAATTTTTCAATTTAAACTTCTGTACTTCATGAATCCATGCTTTGTCTATTACTATCCACTGAATGTATTCAGTTGTACTATATACATCCCTGAAATAATCCATTCATCTTTGGGGGGAATACATATTCATTACTCAAGAACATCAGAGATGGTACTTTACTATTTAATATTTAAGAAAACAGCAAAAAAAATCTATTTATCAAGTTGCCTGAGAAATGTGAGGAAGACTGCCAGAAAGAACAAGATGGTGGCAGGGATGGGCTACCGACACCATTTTGAATTAGGCCAAGCTCAGCAGATATTCAACCAGGTTCAGAATAAAGGGAGATACTTTTAACAAGAAACATTATCATTTTGAGCACTTTTCTTCACATTTTTGCACCATCCCTAATAGTGAGCTATAGTCATGCGGTTTATTTGCTAGCTTTAATAGCATAATTGCTGTTAATTTGACGTAACCTGCAATTTAAAATTTAAAAATGTGGTATTCATTGATGAAACAGAAATCTGGTTTCCCACTGTTTCCAAATATATTAGTGTAATTTAGAATAAGGTGGTTTTCCTCCTACATCCCCTTTTAGTGTAAAGTTCTTCATCATTTTTTTCATTTGTGAATACACTCAATTATTTAAAAATTTTCATCAGTATATTTTTTGGTTTATTCCTCTTTTTTGTACTTTTCGCTAAATATTTATTTAAATATGCCTTTGATCCTCTGTAACTTTTAAGTTTTCTTTTTTTTCTTTTGAAGTACATATTATTCTTTTTGTAAATAGGGTTTCATGGAAGCAGGAATTTTATGGAAGCAGGAAATAATATTTGAATTTATACTTCCAGAAGCACATCACTGGAACAATTTCAATAGTGCAATTCTGCTATTGAAGATCTCTCATTGTAAAAAAAAATGGTTACAAGAACCAGAATATTAGAGAAATGTAATTTCTACACTAAGAAGTTATTTCTAAATTAAACACTTTATGGCTGAGGGGGAGTGATGGAAATCAAAACATTACACAATACTGCCATTTCTTGGTGTATGTAAGTAACCATTTGTTTAAGTAACCCTCAACATAATTTGTCTAGCTACCAAGTCTGGTCTCAAAATTAGCTTATTTGCCATTAATGGCGTAATATCAAACGAGCCAACTTAGTTGAAGAATACACCAATAGTATAGTCTTTCATAAAATGATGATGTACCTATTTAATAATGATGAACTTTGGAGTCTTTTTGTCCCATTGAGTTAGTATTAAACATTTTCCAAGAGGTAGGATTCTTCATATAGACTTATTCAGAATGTATTCAGACTTTCAATGTGAATTTCTAGAACTTTCCCCAACTTTGGCTCCTCAGTATAAATTCTTTTTACTCCCTATCAAAGATTGTATGCAATATTTACTATCATTGTGTACTTGTGTAAAGTACAGGTTTGTGAGTATATTTCTATTGGCTAGATTATATATCCCTCTTCATCTGAGAAATTAAATCCAATATTCCTGATTTTTCCCCCCTTCCATTTCTTTCCAAATCTCACTTGAATTTAAAGCATGGCTGTCAACTTCAGAGAATTTCTGTTGCTTTCTTTTTAGCTATATTTTATAATTTTTTAAAGTATCCATCCTAATTTTGGCTTTTATGTTTCTTTGCAAAATGGTTTAGATACCATCCCACTATAGCACTGAAATGTCAAGATTTCTGTTGGATCTTATAAAATATTAACAAAATGTAATATTAACAAAATGTAACATTCTTATTAAATTTGATTACTTTTGAGAAGTATCCTGTAGAAATGCTGACATATCCATTTGTAACTTTCATTTTATAGGGATTGGGAACACTTCTAGAGACTCTGTGACTCTGTGAGTTTAATGATGTATATGTGTATTGATAACCTCAGGATAAAATGATAACCGATGTAATTACTGCATCCAGTTTTGGTCACCACATTATAAAAAAGATGTTGAGACTCTAGAAAAAGTACAGAGAAGAGCAACCAGGATGATTAGGGGACTGGAGGCTAAAATATACAACAAACGGTTGCAGGAACTGGGCTTGGCTAGTCTAGTAAAGAGAAGGACCAGGGGAGACATGATAGCGGTCTTCCAATATTTGAAGGGCTGCCACAGGGAGGAAGGGGTCAAGCTATTTTCTAAAGCACCTATAGGCCAGACAAGGAATAATGGATGGAAACTGAACAAGGGGAGATTTAACCTGGAAATAAGGAGAAACTTTCTGACAGTGAGAACAATCAACCAATGGAACACCTTGCCCTCGGAAGTTGTGGGAGTGCCATCACTTGAGACTTTCAAGAAGAGATTGGACTGCCATCTGTCAGAAATGGTGTAGAGTCTTCCACTTCCAACTTTGATTATCTGTAATTACTTCATCACTTTAAATGGCAGACTAGGCAAACAGTGGTTCTGTTGCTTAACAACCAGATTTTGGTTACTAGTTTTATGTAGACATCTCTTTTTTTCTCTCTCTCTCTTTTAGTCATTCATTCACTCTATGGATAGCATCAAAATGTATAACTTGGTCATAAGTGCAACCCTACCCCAAAAGTAATGGTTTTAAAACTTTTACCTAAAGGGGAATTCAAACATTCACTTTAATGATCATTTTTGATTGATTTAATCATTGATTTGAGAAAAATAGATACACTGCTTTTTTTGGATTACAAGTATGAGAATCACTAAGTGAGTTGTGGATATTTAATATGTTAACATTTGTTTTTAAAAATTATTCTGACATGTTAAGTTCAAAGGGCATATTTCCCCACACCATAGATTGGACAATTCAAACATTTATATTAATATGTTTAACATAGCAAATAGAAACGGTTTTCTCACTAACCCTTCCAGTATTAATCATACACATTTTAAAAAGTGGGGGGGAGAATAATGCCTTAAATTATTCATGGCTACCTTTGACTTTTTGATCTTCCACCAACAGGCTCCCCTTTCACACTTACTTGTTTTACCTCATATTTTCAGACATTTTGTAAGATCCCCTTGTTGCCTAGTGAATGAAAGTGCAGTGAAATCTTGATTTACCTTTCTTTACATTTAAAGCACCAAATGTGCATGGCAATTTAGATCAATTATGTAATAACATCATTTGCATTGATTTGGACAATTTGCATGACGTCATTGCACAATTGATGAAAACTGTTGCAAGTGACAGATTTGTATCATTTCTGCAATTATGTAATCATGGAAATGATATTTATTTAGTTTATATACACTTTCATATTTAATAGACATATGTTTGTTAAGTAAATAAACAGTTCTAAGATTTATGCACTTCTCTATTAATTCATTAAAATGGAGTTTAGCTATATGCATTTTTTTTCGCTTTATAGAATTATAAAGACATTTTTGTAGTAAATCAGGGAATCATTGGTATATGATTCATAGATATCCTTGCCATATACCTAGCTACTCTTCTCCTGTTAATGAACTTTACCTATGAATCATCCTATAAATTCTCAGGAGACATAGTAGAAGTCTCCAGATGTTGATAAATTTTCATTTCTAGCATCCTTTGCCATTGGCCAAGTTGCTTATGCAGCTAGAGTGTGTAGTTCAATGTTTTCTGGATGGTCACAAAGTTCTTTGCCACTATTAAAGTTCTTCCATCGATTATTTGAACCAGAGTAAAAGGAGATTATCCATTACATTCTTCTATGCAGCAGAGGGATAATTGCTCGTACACAAAGAACCATAGCTGTGTTGGGGAGAAAACAAGTCTTGACAGCATTTAAGGCATTATTTGTACACAATTAGTGTGTTCAAGTCTAGAAATCTTAACATAAAATGATTGAGGGTACAACCAGACTTTTGCTTTTTATTTGTATTGATGATTGCCAATGCCTGTTTCCAGTGGTGGGATTCAAAAACTTTTACCACCGGTTTGGTGGGTGTGGCTTGGTGGGCGTGCTTTGCACATATGCACACACTTTGCATGCGTGTGTGCACCAAACACTCACTTCGCGCAGGCGCAGAGGCATTTGCACAGGCACAAAGGTGTTCCAACTCACCTCCTGCAAGCCTGCACTCTCCCAGTTGCTTCAGCAGCTGCTGCACGGCACTCTTCTGTGCTGCGCAAAGGAGCTGCACTTCAAAAGCAGAAGATAAAGGTGAGTATGGGAGCCCGGGTGGCTGGGTGGGACCAACAGCAGAGCAGCAGAGAGAACCGGTTTGGTTTCCACTGTTCATCACCTCTACTGTCTCGGCAGAACCGGGCAGAACAGGTAGCATACCACCACTGCCTGTTTCCTAGAAGAATGACTTATAATTATGAATTCAAGGGATCCATATTAAAAGAAGTGCTATCAGTGGACTAGCATCAACAATTGTTCTAAACTCTTATTTCTCATAATTTGGGGACGCAGTGGGGGAGTATCAGACTGGAGGTGACTTCTATATCATATACTACTACACCCTCACATTCCCTCCACTCATCTTTTAATCTCACTGTATTTTCCTTGTTTATTGTATTGTTTCATTATTTTGCTACTGTTATGTTTACACTTTTTATTTCCCTAATTTTTCTGTTGCAAGTTGTCTAGAGTAGCCCCACAGCAAGAGAGGTAGCAAATAAATTTAACAAATAAATAAATTTTAATGCTTAGAATTTGAAATGCTTTCTTAACAAGTTGTTTATATTAAAATACTTTTTAATTCTTGTATTCTAAAAAGATTTCAGTTAGTTCATCACCTCCACATTTATCTTATCATTAAAATAAGGCATAAGATAATAATACATTACATTGATTTGATTTCTATTATTGGATGTCAGTATTTATATTAGACTCCAGTTTGCTTAGGCTAAGAATATTTCATATAGAATTTTGTTTATTTTATTAATTGGAAGACTTTTCAGTCTGTGGAAACAGCCCACACTAGCTGAATTGTGCAATCAAACTATACCTGTTTCATTTGTTTATTTTTTTTGTCAAATTTAATATTTTCATTTTACTTGTTAGCCGTGCCATGTCATTGTTTTCCATTTTTCCCTCTGTGGCATGATCTGGTAATGCACTGACTATGAATGTTGGATTGAGATGCATATCCTATCTATAAAGTTATAGTAATTAGGATTGGGCATGCTTCAAAAAGTATTCAGAAGAGGGGTTTCAGGCCTCACATAAGAGTGAGCCCAGTACTTCTGTTATTCATTAAAGGAGCCAAGACTTTTCAGGCTTCTGAAAAAAAATGCCATTATTTTAAGGGGTTGTTTGATTTAAATAACTGTATTCTTAAAGCAAAGATGTATTTTGCTTTCAGACTGACATAGGAACTGAAAAAAGCCTCAGTCAGTTCCATTAGTGAATAGCAGCATGATGTCAAGCAAGTTCTAAACACTTCTTCTAAATCAGAGCTGTCAAACTCGCAGCCCATGGGCCGAATGCTGGCCATGCCTACACCCAGTTTAGCAAAAGAGGGAAAAGTCATGATATGTCACATAACAACACCGATGCGAGTTTGACAGTCTGTTCTAAATCATTCTGGGAGAATACCAGAGGTGGTATTCAGCAGGTTCTGACCAGTTCTGGAGAACCAGTAGCGGAAATTTTGGGTAGTTCGGAGAACCGGCAAATACCACCTCTGACTGGAGATTTTACAGTCTCCTTCCTCTGCCACATCCACCAAGCCACACCCAAAGAACTGGTAGTAAAAAAAATTGAATCCCACCATTGAAGAACACATACCCTTAATAAGAAATTATTATCCAATCTTACATTATAAACTCCATTCATCATGGAGAGAGTGATTTGTGATTTCTACTTTTTATACATGAACTTCCTCTTTATTTTAGAGATAGAGAGATGATAAATAGACAGTATGTCATGTAACACCGCCATGATGATATGAGTTTGACACCCCTGTACTTTATTCATTATAGAGTCTTGGTAACTTTTAAAGCAACTTTTCCCAAATTGATGTCCTCCACAGGACTTAATGTTAAAAATCCTGACATTCCAAGCCAGCCAATAATCCTGTTGGCTTAGAATTTAGGCAGTTCCAACACATTTGGAGTACATTGAATTGAAAAAGGAGCTCTGAAAGTTGTTATAGAGTCTACAGTATAACCTAATTAGACTCCTGATTCATGTCTCTAACGTATCTAGTGTTGCCACTGGAATAAGATATGAATAAGATATTCATTTCAGATTTTTTAAAGATATATAGCACTTCTAAAACTTGCAAAGGTAGCATAAACATACATTTTCTATTTGTGAAAACTCACATTCTAATATAACATAGTCCAAGACTAGTTCTATATGTGCAAAGCAAAACCTAAATCTCAAAATATAAAATGTATTCTTTAGGTGACTTGATTCCAAGTTTGGGGCAAGGAACATGCCACTTTCTTATTGTCAAGAATTCATGGCAATCTTCCAGCCCTACATTCTCTCCTACCCACTACACTGACATATGGGAGATTCCAAGCCAGGCCGAATGTTTCTTGGTCTTTGTTATTTCTTTCTATCAAACGCAAGGATAAGAAATGACACTGCCAGTGATCCAATTTCTCCCATCCTTTATTGGTCAGGTGATGGGAATGCAAGTCATCTATGCAATGGCTACAGCTGGAGTGCTAGTCAGAGAGCTCTTGGAGCCTGGCAATGCTGCTCTCAGTCAACTCAGTCCCTAAATTTTATTATCTGCATAACACTACAAATATCTGTAGCCCATATACTATCAATGGGTCCAATCAGAAAGAGTGCTTTTAATAGGATGTTTCAAATAGCCTTTTACATTGGAAAGAACTGGAAGGAGCTAATTTTATAGTGATCTAAGGAATCTTCTTTACCTTCCTAATGGTATTAGGAATATTGTGATCTCAGAATCAGAGCAGCTATTCTGCTTATAATTCACAAGCTTCATAAATAGCTTTCTACAGATAATCCCACTGAATACTTAATTCACTGCCCACAGCTCATAGGCTTGACTCATGCAACATAAAAAGGGCTCATCAGCATGTTCTGCTAATCTGTGGTGCAAAAATCCTTCACTGTTTTTCAGAACATGTCCTCATCATTTACCCTCCATTTCAGTAGCTGTCTGAAAGCCAGCATTTATTTATTTATTTTATTTGTCAAATAAACAAATAATAAATAAATAAATAAATAAGATATGCTAGCATGAAAGTAGTATTTTACTTCTAATCACAGCAGAAGGCCTCTCATGTGGACATTCTAGGATGAATGGGAAATGATCCTTGTATTACTGATAGCTGATTCCAGTTGGCATAGAAGATCTGTATGAAACTTGTCTGGCTTTTGGGCTCTGTGCCTCTATGGCTATTTGTTCTGTGGTTGAAAGAGATTGTTAGATTACCATCCAGTTGGCATGTTCTGAAATGAGGCATTTTAGTTGAGTTCACAATATTGCAAAGTATTACTACAGTAAGTCCCATATAAAGGGTTGGTTGAATTGAACTCAGGAAATGTGCTTTTAATTTCTTTATTATTTCATTTTTATGCAGTGAAGAAAATCTGCAGCCTTCAATTATTAAGATGCTTTTTTTTTATAATGTAAACTGCTGATTATGCCTATTGATAGGGTTTTGGCTTCAGAAGCAGATTTTAGTAAACCCTGTCAGACCTGTCTGGCTGCGATCTTTACAATGCAAGCCAATTTGAGAAATCGGAATGGAATAGAAGGCTAAAGACAAGTGGATTAACTGTCAAACCTACTGCAATGAAAGAACCTTTCCTGTTTCGGCCAAGGAAGAATCACAAGCACTGACTATCTCTCTCACGAGGCTGAGCTAAAACTGGGGAACGCTGGGGAGGAGTCCCGTAGAGGAGGAGGAGCGTTCCACAAATTAAGCCCAGCCTACACATGCAGAGACTGAAGCACCTCCCACTACTGGATGCTCTTCACAGCTAAAAGAGAATGGGCGTGTCAGGTAAGTACCAACGCCCTTTATGCCTATTGATAGGGTTTTGGCTTCAGAAGCAGATTTTAGTAAACCCTGTGATAGTTGAATATCAGCTATTTGAATAGCAGCAACACCTATAACATTAGGTCATTGACCTATATCTCACTAAGCAAGATATGGGGCACTTCTAGACAAAGGTACAGTCCCAGTTTTGGAGTGAAATTATCTTCATAACAATCCAATTATATTTTGACTGGGGGCTAGCCATTACAAGAAATGTCAATATATCTTTGTTGTTTCCTTGAATAGGAAATGGCTATAAAGGCAGCAAAAATGGGGACACCTGGAATATTCATAAAATAGCCTGAAGAATAGAGGAGAGGATGTCGGAAGGTATTGGTCATGAATGTAGAGGAGGCATTTGGTGAAGATCCAACTATTTGTCTTGCTTTCCCCCTTTTGATCATCTTAGCTTTTATTCTCTTCTCAGAGGCAGAGCAAGATAAAAGGGCAGCCCATCTTTCCACTTATAGAAGTATGTTTATCTTGCATTCTACATCAGCAAGCCAAAACACCACTGATCCATTCCAAATATAAAATGGATGCTGAAGGGGGACAGCTAGAAATAAGCTCCCACAGCAGCCATTTTCTTTGTGTCTGGCATACTCTCTAAATGTCAAATGTTCCTACTGGTTCAAAAAGGTAGCACTTAAGATCTGGCACATACATTAGAATTACCGAATAATTACACTCAGCTATTAATCACTGTTCCAGTATGGAAAGCAGACATATAGGAAAGTCTCCTCTGATCTTACCTTTAACACAAAAAATAGCTGGCTTTCTCTTTGTAAGCATGTTGTAGAAGAAGCCTTTTATAGAGCCTCTAGTCTCCATAATTGCTTTAAAATATTGAAATATTACTACAGCTTCCTACTAAGGCAGGGTCAATAGTGTTTGACATGACCAGGTGGTTTCCATTACTTTTGCCTTTTCCCATAGGGAAATTTTCCAGAGTTTATATGTTTATGAGCTGAGTCATGCTTCTACTTTATGCCAGCAAGCAGTTCTAGGAAAGATGCATTTCTCCTTTACATCGGCCAAATAAAAGCAGAATCTGATCTTTCTCAAGCTTAACTCTTGTCCTGGTTGCATGGAGGCAAGATGTTTCTGGAACATTGGTTATTCTTTTCTTACCAACATTGCCCAAGGTTCCCCCACCTCTCTTGCTTATTTCCTGCTTCCAATTTTCAGGTCAAGTAAGATGGGTGCTACCTGATTAGGAGAGGGAAACAAAGAACCTGGGATGTAACTATCCAGTCCAGTGGTGGGATTCAAAATTTTTACTACCGTTTCTGTGAGCGTGGCTTGGTGAGCATGGCAGGAGAAGGTTACTGTAAAATCTCCAGTCAGAGGTAGTATTTGTTGGTTCTCCAAACTACTCAAAATTTCTACTATCAATTCTCCAGAACTGGTCAGAACCTGCTGAATACCACCTCTGATCCAGTCGTATCTGAACCTAACTTTTTTCACTCTATATGCACCATCCTCAAAGTTGGGCCTCAAAGTTGGGCCAGAATAAAACCTGAGTTGGAGCCTGGGGGTCATTTTGACATAATTGGACATTGCAAAGAGACTGGGATGCCAAAATGACTAATTACCGTAAGTTATTATTGGAGCATTTCTGGATGCAATACATGAGGATTGTGGGACTGTGCCTCAAATCGGTTGGGAAGATTGTTCATAATATCAAAGGAAATTGTCTTACTGTTCATTTCTTGGATGTCTGAAATCAGTTATTATTTGATTAAATGCCAGAACTGTAAATAATTGTATATCATTGGCCAATGTGATTATGATAAGATATGCTATAGGGCAGTGCTTAAACCAGTGTTTTTTTAAACTTGGTAACTTTAAGATGTGTAGACTTCAATTAACTAGGGAATTAAGGGAGTTATCTCATTTCTTTAAAAAAAAAACTTTTATCTTTGCATGCTTTTTTTTCTTCAGAAGGTGTTCACCTCATGATAAATTACATGTTTAAGAGAAACACTGTTGTGACTGATTGGATAACACTTTTTCAAAGTTGCTTGTAGTGAAGATAAAGTTAGCAGTGCAAGATAATTGCCCCTATACCCCTGCCACTTAATAACTATAGGAAACACCACATGAATAAACTGTATCACTCAGCAAAAAATATTTGTTGCATCAGTTACTCCAAGAAATATATCTCTATTCAATACCATAAGAAAGAGAAGAAAACAAAGCTGACTCTTTCTGAGCACATGTTGGAAAGACAGTGAACTTTAAGGCATCTAGTAACTTACCACCAGTAGCAGTGATAAAGGTGTCTGTATACCTATAAATGGACTTTTCCCCCCTGGATCACTAAAAATATGGCATTTATGCCATATTTTATATATAATAGGAATATAAAATATATTTATTTTTTGCAACCAAATTTTTATATCTAGAGAAATAATTGTACACAATAGATAGGAACTGGAATTTGGGAAAATGTAATAGAAACAAGTGATTTTTCATATGTTTCTATTCACAAAGTAATTTTTCAGAATCATTTTTATTCTAGAAAAATTCACAGTGATTTTTCAAGAATAAAAGAATGATGTGCTACAGATAAGAGTATACTGAACAGGAAATACTGTTGCTCCAAGCTATTCATTTTCAGATAAATAAATTCTGTACAAAGTAAAGTTCTTAAGAATTATTGTTTGAGCCATTTTTTTCTTACTGTACTGATGCCTGTTGGATAATTTAAACAGTAAAATGTTTCCTCATGTATATAGCATAAGACTTTAGTGTACTGAAGCTTTATAGGTATCATGACCTGCTTACTGCAAGGTAGTTTAGTCAGTAAAATAAAT
The DNA here is from genome assembly GCF_049901715.1 of Pseudonaja textilis. Lineage (NCBI taxonomy): Eukaryota > Metazoa > Chordata > Lepidosauria > Squamata > Elapidae > Pseudonaja > Pseudonaja textilis. Next base: position 50,385,547 of record NC_141992.1, on the reverse strand, counting down.
ACTTTGCTGGCATAGAAGACACTAATTTGCAATTACAATTTGTGTTATGATTACATTTAGAAATGTTTATATGTGATTATTGGATAATTAGTAAATCAAAAAGATGATACAGGAACATGAAAGTTATATGTGTGTATTTGTAATTATAATGGAAATTTTAAAGATTTCAATATAGTCAAGCTATACTTATCTGTATATCTCATCCCTATTATTCAGAGAATAAGCCTCAGTGAAGTAACCTGAAGAGCTGTATATGGTACTACACCATCACTCAGTAAATTTAAATAACTCATTTATCACTTACTAGAACTGTTGCTTAAAATTCCTGGTTTTGATTAGTTGAAACAAAGAAGAGGGAAGGAGGGAGTAAGGGAGAGAGAGAAAGAGGGGGGAGGTATCAGATCTCCAAATATTCACTTAGGCTGGTTCACTGTGGTTGGCCACTTAAGGGCCTTTCTAAGTCCACTAGATGTCCAGTACAGTAGTCACTTGTTGCAGACTTCCAGATAGTCTTATCTCTAAGAAAGGGTTACTTTGCAGAGATACTGCATTTTCCCAGCCTGCCAAGTTTTGTTGCTGAGAAAGTGCAATTAATTCCCACAAGGATACATTCATTTTACTTACAATTGCCATGTGGAATGTGATTGCCGAAAGTGCCATAAACTGCATAGGATTATTTGTAATTTTAAAAACTAGTTCCATTTAGGTTCTACTTCATCTCTTGATCCAACATTTTTAAAAGAACAAGGGAGAGATTCTGGCAAGATGAGTGCAGAGTCAAGGAAGTTAAATCTATCTATTTAAAAATACAGAGCAATGATTTGTTTTCTTTTCAAGCATTTAAGAAAAGTGAGAAAAAGTCATGACTAAAATGTGCTCTAATACTACACCAGAGATGACCCCAGAAGAGATTTTTTAAAAAGCCAAGTTGGCAGTCATGATTATATGTCTAAAAATTCACCCTTTTAAACATCCAAATATGTGAAAAAAGGGCCAATCTTTTACTGTGTAGTTGTGGCCACCATCTTCGCCTTTTGACCTTCTCTTTTGTAGATGCCTCCAACCTTCTCTCAGGTCCACATGCTAAAACAAGGGAGAAAAATGAAAATTACCGTTCCTCTTTGAAATGGCACCTGTAATGGCATTGCTTTTATGTTTGTTTTTCACTCAGGTAGCCATGTGTTGCCTTTCTGCCTGTTCCAGAGACATGGTGACTAGATATTTTTATTTATGTGCATGTTATAAATCACAGTGTGATTTTTAATAGAATGATTATTAGCTGCTTAGAACGGGAGCAGGAAGTGGATATAAACAATAAAGTAGGGGTCCAAGTAGGATTTCTATAATTTCATTTCTCACTCTTGAGAGCAACCCGTAAGAACAATAATTCCATTCCTTCAAAAGAATACACACACACAAAAAGCATTTGATTATTGTTATTGCTGCAGGTTTAAAAAATAGTTTGAAGCAGGATAATTGAACAAATATTCAGTGTGCAGCAAGGTTTCTGAAAGTCCTAAACATTTCAGAATACTTTTGCTGCTGCTCTTGCTGCTTTCATTGGAAAAGATTACCTGAACCAAACATCAAATTGCTGCACCGTTTCTATCATAAATCTAAATGAGAAAATGGCTGACTGTCAGCCATTTTGTAAGAATGCAGGCAGCGAAATTAATCCTGAGCTTTTGTTTCAGGTTAATTGTTTCCAAGTTTGGCTATCACACTGAAGGTTTGACAAGATTTTAAGAGAGACTGGCACCACTTTTTTATCTGGGAACTGCCTCCGATAATTTTGGCAGCCCTGCTCTGGACTGTGCTTGTACAAAAGCTGAAAGTGCCATCGACTTATAAAGCAGCTATTTTGTTCCTTGTTTTTATAATCTGCCAGACTCTCTTGATAAAGACAGAGCAGCACCTGAAGCTATAAATGCTCCTGCAAAAATATTTGGGTTTTCAGGCAAGCTTAGCATTAGCAATTGCTTGTGTTTGTTTGCATACAAAATGCTTTTTTGGCCGCATTTGGAATGTGTTTACTTTGCCAATGCTAGAATTTTTAAGACAGTTGGTAAGAAATGTTGGTCATGGACAGTGATACTTTGATATAAAGCCACAGGAAAACATAGCTGGGACATCTCTTTTCTTAGAAATATGCATGAAATAAGGACTCAGAGCACCAGATTCTTGCCACAAGGGAGGTTTTTGACTTGGGAACCTTACAGCCATTAAAAAGCCTAAGTGTCCCCCTCCACATTATATTGTAGCACTTGCACTGTTTTACTGTGTCCAAATAAAGTCCCATTTCCATATTTTTCATCAGCATTCATTCTGAAGATTTGAATAGATATTTCCTCTAAAATTTATGTAGAAACAATGCTGCTTCCTTTTATGAAATTTCAGACTGTGTGGGAACTTAACTATTTTGATAGGAGATTGAAATTTTCCAAGTAGATATATTATTTGAAGATGGGGGTAAAGGTTAGAGATCTACTTTCATGTTACATATGTAATTTCCCCTGCTTTAATTACTTTTCTTATATTTGTTTGTGGAGGCCCTTCTCTTTGCAATCAGTACCTTTTCTCCCCACCCCCCAACAGCTAAACAATCAAAAAGAATATTTTTAAAAAATGCTAAGGCACCTAATTTTGTTTCTTGTTTGGGGCAGAGGCGCTACTCAGCAGGTTCTAACTAATTCTGGAGAACCGGTAGCAGAAATTTTAAGTAGTTTGGAGAATCGGGAAATACCACCTCTGACTGGAGATTTTACACTATCCTTCCCCTGCCACACCCACCAAGCCACACCCTCAGAACCAGTAGTAAAAACATTTGAATCCCACTACTGGTTTGGGGGCAATAAAACAAATAGATTTTTGTAGCCTTTAAGCTAGATATATTTTTCTGCTGAGTTGCACTATAATATCCACTGAGAATCTTTTATGTCAAATATGCTATAACTGTTGATAATTATTAATTGCTTATTTCAATTAAATCTTCAAAACAAGCTCTTCTAGCCATACATGAAATGTTGGGTACAGTTTCAATGCTTTTGATTTCTACTGCTGTATCCAAGGAATGTGAATACAGAGGAACAGAAGTATTTAGCATCAATTGTATTTAATATTTACACATTTATCATATCTTGTGAACTATTGGGGCTCCATTATGAGGAAAGAACTAGTTGTGAATTTTAGCGTATAACTAAAATGGGATTTGCTACTATGTGACTTCCGTGTTCTCCTAGGTGTTCTGTTCTCAACAGTAGCTATTTTCTATTGTGCTTACACATTCTCTATTAAAGCAGGGACCTGATCACATGCTGACCCTTATTGTTATATTAAAAATAGAAACAGGGTTTCCTGAATCAAATTAGGAGTACTGTAAGTCACTGTGGTGGTTTAATTCCATGTCTGCTACTTATTATATCCAGTACTGCCCTTGGGAACTCTCTCTGTCTCTCCCTCCCTCCCTCCCCGCCTCTGTGTTTATTAATCTCTTACCTGAAAATAATATAATAGAATGGGTAACTTGTTGCTAATCTAGGTAAATATTGCTAATATTTAAAATCAAGGCAGAGTATGACCTTTAAAAATGAAAAGGTGTGTATCAAATAGCAGATGAGGAAGAGCATTTATGCAGCCATTACTATAAGCAGACTTACATTGAAACTGGATTATGAAACTCTTGTTGACTTTCATATGGTACATATTTTTTCATCAATACAATACTTTGAACTTCTTTGTTTGTGCTTTCCTGTACCATCAGAAGATACAGAAGTGCAGCACTTACTCTTATTTCATTTTCTTTGGAGTGACATCAATGAAAACTTCAAATGTTTAGAAATCTGAATTTTTATACAGATATAAGTGCTCAGCATAGAGATAAATAATAGAAATGTGCTTCCAAAACAATTTTGCTTCCCCACACCAGTCTCCAGATAGGCACTATTTAAATCCTGTCAGCTTATACAGCTCCAAAATTTTGACTTGGTCATATCGTAGAATTAATGCCAGGTCTGTTGTACTGTATTATTTTAAATCTAAAAAAAAATATTTCTATTGGTGTGTGTGTGTGTGTGTGTGTATGTGTGTGTGTGTGCGTAGACAGACTATATGATAGAAAACTATATACATACATACAGTATGTGTATAAGCGTGTGTGTGTTTGTCAGGAAACAGTCTTTAAACATTTTTTATTGAGAAACATTAAATATTTCACTCTTAACATTCATTTGTCAAATTCTGTCTGCTTCTTGTCTTTCACAAGTAGATGTTCTTCAGATGTTTTAGACCTTAGCTCTCATAAGCTTCAAGTAGAATAGTAACATTAAAATTTTAGCTCAGGGGGCTAAGCCAAGAGCCTAATTCTACAATTTGAAAAAATGAATGGAGTAAATTCTGATCAGGTTTGAGGCAAATTTGACTTAAGGTTAAGTGTTTTTTGTTGATTGGCATGGGTTACCCACAAATACTTACAGCATTTGTTGTATCTTAGACACATAGATTTATATCCTGCATTTCTTCCAAAGGATCTTGATAGGAAGGGAGTCTTGCTGCATTTTTATGTGAAATAGGTTAGCTGAGGGAAAAGTCACACGGTGAGTTTCTATGGCTGAGGCTGGATTTGAACTTGGTTCTTCCAAGCTCCAATATTACACTACAACAATATACTTTTAATGAAATGGTATAGACTTTGTAAGGATAATAAATAATTCCAACTAAGTGCAAAGATTTTGGAGCTAAGCATGTTAAATCACAGAAAAGAACAGAAAGGAAAAAGAATTAATACTGTTACAGTTTGGCCAGATATAAATTGTACTCTAGTCTAGCATACTTGCCTACTTTTGTGAAAAAGGATTGTGTACAACTTAGTGGTAGTAAAAATGAGTTTGTAAATCATCTAGCTAAACAAATTTTAAATAAATTCAGTCTGGTAAGAACCTTCCAGAAGGGCTTAAGATTATGAAAAGGGACTTAGAGCTCAATTTTTAAAATAAGTTATAAGCTTGGCTCATGCCTGTAATGGAGGGGAGGAGAATGTTTATAGAATCATATAGCATTTGCAGCTGAATAATAGCATTAATATTTCCCTCGTAGATACTGTTGATGAAATCCAATGATGGAAAATAAATCCACTGTCAAACTAAACTAAAATACCACTATCTGACATGATTGCCTGAAAGATTTATGTTGCATTAGAAATTTTGGTTGCTGTAAAATCAAATCTTTTTTGTGGAAAATTATATTTAAAAATTATTGATTAGATAAAGTTGTCTAGAAATATAGAAAAAAGTTATGTATAATTTTTAAAAACCTATATGGAACTTAATTGTGTTACATCTTTTAAAAAACATTATTGTTACTTACATCTTTAAAAAATATTGTAAAAAATGATATACAGCTTCAAATTTTTCAGGATGCTTTAATTATTTTAATTTGATAAAATAAGAGCCCCAATTGAAAGCACTGAATTGATAAAGTTTGGTTTTCTTTGGGGGTTTTTTTCTTTCAGCTTCCTGCTGAAAACTGGCAGGAAGTTGCTACTTTTCAACGGTTTATCACTAAACCTAGGAACACAAGCTTGATTAAACTGTAATAACGATACTTTTATAAAGGAATGTGGAGGCAAGCTGATATTATAGAATATACCATACATAATTTAACCATTAAACTGCAGGAGACCACTTAAGGACGATGTTGTTTTTAGAACGGGGTGTATGGGCAGAGAAGAAACAGTATCACAAAGAAAAGTTAGCCAGATGCCAAGATGTCATTATATATGGTCGTAGAACCTAACTTCAACTCTGGTGGTGCAGTGCTTAATGTAAAGTATTGCAGGCAAACTCTGCCCACAGCCTGGAGTTCGATCCTGATGGGGCTAAAGATTGACTCTGCCTTCCATCCTTCTGAGATCAGTAAAATAAGGACCCAGATTGTTGGAGGCAGTATGCTGGCTCCGTAAACCATTTACAGAAGACTGTTAAAGCACTATGAAGTGATATATAAGTGTAATGCTAGGGCTAAGAGTATTTTTACAATAATTTTTTTAGGTGTGCTCTTCAGAAATCATTCTCTATTTCTCACTTTCTGATTAGGATTGTTTTACTGTTTTGTTTTTACATTTTGAGCTGCCATAGGAATGCATTTGTATGAAACTATGTTCATTAAAAAATAAGCAAACATGAGAATAAGAGTGGACAAATACCATTTTTAATTCCTCACTTTCTTACAAGTCACAGTTTTAAATTTGTCCCATCCTGGTTATCACATTGTAGGAACCTTTAAAAAAATCATAAATATTTGTTTTCATCCCCCCGCCCCCCATGTTTCTAAAGTGCTCATTATTTTAGAAAGAGAAAATAGTTTTTGCTCCAGTTCTGCTCCTTGCTCCAATAGCCCATTCAAAGACTGTTCTTAAAATATAAACTCACTTGTATGTATGAACCATTTTTGCATATTAAATTATTAACTAATTTATGTGTTTCTCTTAACTATTTGCCCAATATACAGAAAAAGAGAATGGATTCTCCAGGGTGCAGAAATGATGGCAGAAGGTAAGTCAAGAAAGTTGCTCTCCCTCCAGTTCTATTCTTCCCTCCAATAGCCCCTTCAATGATTGTTCTTAAAGTGTGAGACTCCATGCGCTAAAAAAGAACTATTCTGAAATAAAACAGCAATAAAGTCTGTTTTTTCCCATTCTCCCATCTTCTCCGGTTTTCTCCCAACGGCTCATGTTTGGATCTAGACCAGAGAATGCTCTCTAGTCTGTACACTATTTTTCGTTTACTATTAATTTTATTTCTGTGTCCCATGTAATGGCAATTGGGTTACTACAGGTACTATTGCAGATCAGATAATGGACTTTGTCATCATCTAAAATCTCTGTTATTCAAACTAAGTTTATAATTCAACTTTTAAAAATGGACAGATCTAAAGTATTAAATATAATGTATTGTAAAATTATTCATTTTTTCCTCCCTTAAGTTAAGATATCAGTTAAGATACTCTTAACTAAGGGGGAGGAAGGAGGGGGACAAATAAGGAATTGTAGAGAGAAGATTATGCTGACTAGGGACTTTTTTGCAATGTAGCCTTCAGCTACTTGTCTTCCATGTGTGAACTGAGTGGGAAGGAAGCCAGCTTAAGAAATTCTTATCTAAGTTTCATCTCCTTCCTCCACAACAGTGACAGCCAGATGTCCAACCTGGTCAGAATTACCAAGTTTTGCAATTGGTGGATTCCCCTGCTTTTTTACTCCTCCCAGCCACTTTAGCAAAGCAAGCATCAGTTGCTTTTCTTTTTATGGCCTTTGGTTTTGAGATATGATAGAAAAAAATAAGTTTTGTAGTTTTTCCTGTCACATAGATTAGAAATGGAAAATTGCTTGAAGGAAGGAAGAAAGTAATACAGGTCAGTATTTTACTGCTCCATGAAAGAGAGACTACATTTTATTGTTCTACTGCTTAATCTGAAAACCAAAAACGAAACAAAGTCTAATATCATGGAGTCTAACAGTACAGTATAAAATGACTGTCGGAGAATGAAGATTGAGGAGTACACCGTCTACTAGCCATTTGTGTAAAATGGAATGAAGTATAGCAGGTGGATCAGGTTACCTGACTACCTGCTTCCACCAGAAAAGGGCAAGATAACTATTTTTCATGCAAATCAAGAAAAGTTAATCTTCCCAGCAGCCTAGATGCGGGCTGAGGATGAAATTATCCATTCCTGCCCTCCCATATACTTTCAGGGGAGAAAGAGGGCAATTACACAATGAAAATGAAAATTGTGGAACTGGAAGAAAAATCATAGTGGGTCTCTTTTATCAAGCTTTATCAAGTTTTATCAAACTGATTTATTGTGGATGTCTGGAAAAAAACCAATGAACACTTGCTTCAATACAACTTCAAGAGTCCACTTTGCATTTGCTGATATTTCCTCATTTTATGCTTTTGTAGATTGCATTTGATCAGCCATCTTTATCTGAACCTCAAGACCATCAATGTTCTTCATAGCCATCATGGAAGTTTGCCAGTCCTAAACATCAAAACAATGCTGTCCTTGAGGCTGAGGTAGTAGATTGAATAGTTGTGGAGCCATCTTCTCCCTTTGAGCTAACTATACAATCTACTGTCTTTCCTAAGGAGACAGTCAATTCAACTTCTCCCATGGGATTACCCATTTCTACATGCAAGTTATCATCATGAACAATGATCATTTTGAGGCCCTTGGGTGTCAGGCATGCAGTTCTATAAATATGCAAATGTGTGAGGTCTTTGTGTTGCTTTGTGGAGGTGAGGTAGTAGGTTGTATAGTTTGTGGGAGGGATTAAATCCCATTTCAGGTGATAACTATACAGTCTATTGCCTTCCTTAAGGAGCAGCAAATCTGCTTTGAGAGATGAATGATACAGCAATTATATGCCACATTGAGCAACCCAACAAAACCCTGGCTCCTTACTGATTCTACGTTGTAGGAAAAGCTTCTACCTGTATTCTGGATTAAACACAACAATCATGCACTCCTTTTTTTTTCTTTGCTAGATTTCTTCATATGCTATGCTCTTTTCTTCTTTTTCTACCTTGGATTTTCCTTTCTCTTCCTTCTAGCACACTCGCATTTCAACTCTGCCCCTTCTCCCACATCTGTGGAAAAGCTAGTCACCAAAGATTAATGTTGAACACTTCGTGTAGTTTAATTAAAAGCTTTCCTATATTTGACCTTATATCTCAAGGCAAAATGATCTTATATATCTAGCTAGCCAATGCAATGGCACTCATTCAAAAATATATTAGCATGCTAAAATATATGATGCTAATAGAAGCTTAGATACAATTTCCTCTGGACTGGAAACTAGCATATATATCAGCTTTCCAAACACCACTCATGTGTCCAGGTGGCTGTGCAATCCCAACTTCCAGTTTTTTTTCTCTCTGAAAGTTGCTAAAGAAGGTTGGTGTAATCTGCCCCTTATGCAAATGTAACATAATACAAATGATAGTATGCCTGCTTCCAAGTGTGAAATTGGAATAATGCTATTAGGAAGTGTCAATACACAAGAAACAATTGCTAAGTTTATTTGGCTTGTTATCATTATTGCAAAAACTTTTGTTGCTCATATTATTATAGATTTGCTGAAATCATGTTCATTTCATGTCCCCATCCTTCCTGCAATGGCAGGAGCAGCACAGCTGTTTCCCCTCATTATTGAGGCCTTTCTCCATGGAAGTCTGCTCCATTTGTTTCCTAGGTTGGCATTCCCTGGGTGGAACAGCTCGTTTTCTTCTGGTCTGGCTGCCCTATATTTCCAACCTTTGTTTTTTGGATTTGAAATGGTTGAATTTGGAGGTGTTGGGAAGTGCAGCTTTCTCATTGGAATCTCTCACCAATGGCTCACCCCAGGCCTCCCCTTCCCCAGCAGAAATAGGCCAGCTACTTCTCCATGACACTTCAATGTTCTCACACAGGGCTTCAGGGAAGTTTAGCAACCAGTTTTCTTATATTCCCTCCTATTATGAATAAATGGTGCAGCAGAACAAGGAGTGGGAAGGGGGAATCTTGGCTGGCAGCCATTTTTTGTGCTCATCAGAGAAAGGAGCTGCTGATAACTCAGCCTCTCTTTTCAGGATAATTGTCTGAGAGTGAGTGTAGGAGAAGACTACATGTATTTTTCGTTGTTGTTTTTTAAAAAAAGCATTGGTGATGTGAAAAGATCCTTATCTGTCAGAATGCCCTGAATCAGGTGGAATTCTATCGGTTTGCACCGGTTCGGTAGAACTGGTTGTTATGGTCCCCGGTAGTTTGGAGAACTGGTAAATCGGGCCTCTGGCCGGCCCCGCCCCTCTCTCCCTGCTTCTCCACTCCCTGCCCAGTCAGTCCCTATCGAACATGTGCAACATTGTGCACATGCGTGACATGCCTGCAGCCTGCTTTTGCCCACCCACCAGGCCAGCCATTGCTATCTGCCTTTTGCTGTGGCCCTGCCGGTTCTGAAGATCTCCCTGGCTGAGAGAGGCTCTGCAAGTCCCAGTCACCTTTCCCTCCTCCCCCCCCCCCACAAGCCTCTCCACTGTTCCTTCCAGCTGGGTTAGGCTAAACCTAACCGCAACTGAGCAGCGCTGATCTGCCTGCTCACAGGTAAGCCTGCATGTTGCACTATTCCCTCCCCGACTGTCCCCAGACCTTGCCGCCCCCCAACCATCCCTGGACTCAGCTGGCTGGTTTCCTCACTGGTCCACCCTCATCCCACCAGCGGTGCTGGCAGGGCCTACCTACGTGCCCCCCAATCCCTGGGCTCAGCTGACTGGCTTCCCCACTGGCATGGCCCCATCCTACTGGTGATGCTGGCTGGGGCCTACCTACCTGCCCCCCCATCCCCAGGCTCAGTTGGCTGGCTAAGCCACCATGCGGCGCTCTCCCATCTCTCCCTACCACGTGGCGGCTGTGGCACAGCGAGCTGCGGTGGTGCTGCTCTGCCCAGTAGGGCAGCTGATGTCACAGCAGAGTCTCCACCACCTCTGCCTACTTCTCCCAGGGGCAAAATGGGAGGCAGCCAGGTCTGCCACCTCTGCCACCTGCAGAGGTGCTTTGAGAGGGCTGGGATGGGGGGTGCTCCAGGCCCCGCTGCAGCCATTACCACCACTTCCAAATGCGGAGGTGCTTTGGGAGGGCTGGGGTGGGGTAGGGAGTGCTCAAGGCCCTGCTGCAGCTGTCGCCACACTGCCGCCAAATGCGGAAGTGCTTTGGGAGGGCCGGGGCAGGGGTGCTCAAGCCTCCACTGCAGCCGCACACCACCCTTCCTTCCCCCTTCCTTCCTTGTCCCACCGCCCGCTTCTGACTGGAACTCACTGGATTTGTCCCAGACCAGGTGTGTGTGTGAGAGAGGGGGGAGAGAGAGAGAAAGAGAAGAAAGAAAGAACAAGAAAGAAAGAAGGGAGGGAGGGAGGGAGGGAGGGAGGGAGAGAGAGAGAGAGAGAGAGAAAGAAAGAAAGAAAGAAAGAAAGAAAGAAAGAAAGAAAGAAAGAAAGAAAGAAAGAAAGAGGGAGAGAGAAAAGAAAGAGCAAGAAAGAAAGAGGAAGGGAGAGAAAGAAAGAAAAAGAAAGAAAGAAAGAGAAAGAAAGAAAGAAAGGAAGGAAGGAAGGAAGGAAGGAAGGAAGGAAGGAAGGAAGGAAGGAAGGAAGGAAGGAAAGGAGAGAAAAAGAAAGAGCAAGAGAGAAAGGGAGAGAAAGAAAGCAAGAAAAAAGAGGAAGGAAGTGAGGGAGAGTAAGAGAAAGAAAAAGAAAGGAAGGAAGGAAGGAAGGAAGGAAAGAAGGAAGGAAGGAAGGAAGCGGGGGCAGAGAAAAAACTCTGTGCTGTTATTGTTAATTGTTCCATTATTTATCATATATTAATATTTTACACAGTCCCTACACCTAGAGTGATTTTACTGCCTTTCTTTTGCCCAGGTATTTTTAGGGTTTACATGTCTTTAGTCCAGAGCATAAATACACATGTGTGTTTAACAGAGTTGAAAGGGACCTTGGAGGTCTTCTAGTCCAACCCCCTGCTCAGGCAGGAAAACAGGGTGTCAAACTCTGAGTAGAGGTCCTGGGAAAGGTGTCAGAACAACAGAATAACACTTAGAAGGGACCTTGGGAGAGAACTCTGTACCATTTCAGAGAAATGGCTGTCCAGTCATTTTCTTAAAAACCTCCAGTGTTGGAGCACCCAGAACTTCTGGAGACAGGCAGTTCCACTGGTTAATTGTTCTCACTGTCAGGAAGTTTCTCCTTAGTCTTAGTTTGCTTCTCTCTTTGTTCAGCTTCCATCCATTGCTTCTTGTTTTGCCTTCTGGTCTTTGGAAAATACATTGCCCCTCTTTCTCTTTCTGGCAGCCCCTTAAAAGCCTCTTGCCTATCACACTCTTGAGTAAGGCATGTGAGCCATTTCCTCCTTTCAGTGGGCCATGAAAGTGCATCTATAGTATGCAGATAATAAAGTCAAAAAAGGTGAACAACATTTTTACAGAACTATAGATAAGTTGAGGCTGGGTGGCAAGGAATGGTTGGGAGGGGAGGGGCCAGGCGAGGCACCCCTTGACGTGAGTGACATTGGTCACGCCAACACAGTCATATGACCACCAAGCCACGCCCAGCCAGAAAAGCCACACCAACCCAGTCACATGATCACCAAGTCACACCCACAAATTAAGCCATGCCCATAGAACCAGTTGTTAAGAAATTTGAATCCCACCCCTGCCCTGAATGTTACATTATTTCAGGATACTTGTGTATTTATTTATTTAGTGTATGGCATATCATACATGAATTAGCAAAATATATTAATATTTCACCTAGATTAGTAAAGCACAGTAAGATATAAATGTTAAAAAGATCTATGTTCAAATACTAATGTCTAGGCCAGGGGTGTCAAACTCAAGGCCTGGGGGCCGAATCCAGCCCATCTAATACTTAGATCTGACCTGCAGTGCCACCCTGGAAACAGCAAAGGACTGGCCCATGGTGCCTCTGCCAGTGAAAACAGAGCTCATGCAGGATGCCTTTGGCCCTCCCGAGCTCCGTTTTCACTGGGAGAGTGTTGCAGGAAGCCATTGCAACCAAAAACGGAGCTTGGGAGCCTGTTTTCTCATCAGAACACTCAGGCCACCACAGGTGCCCACAACATGAGTGACATCACGCTGGACACCCTGGTCATGCCCATCCCAGCCCGCCCCCCCAAGGTCAAACATTGAGGCGGCCCTCAATGAAATTGAGTTTGGCTCCCCTGGTCTAGGCCATCTAAGCCTTGAAACGCAGAATCATTTATATTTTTAAAAAAATCAGATACTGAACCAGTATCTCATCTTATAGCCAATCATGACGTGATCTACAGTTTGACATGGGACCACACAGTTACACTTAGGGGAGGTTACTATATCCCATTTAAACAGATAATTCCAGTAGATGCTATGTGAGGTGTCAATCCTACTCAGAATTATCCATTGCTGACGTGGTAGTTCAAAGCCTGGCATTTTTTTTGTGGGATCATTTATATGTCTGCCTGTGCCTAACTGTTCAGCAGCCCATTTGGATTTCCATTGGGAATCAGTTTTGGGGCAGATGTTGTGTAAGTGCCAGTGGAGGCTTCTGGCTGATAAATGAAGAAGACCAGCATGCACTGGTAGGAATGAGTTGTTCATATTTTTTCTATATTCTTTCACTAGTGATCCTGCCTTGTAAAGCTGGTGGTGCTACATGACTCAGAACAGGAAGCCATCAAGTTGGAGTAGTTTTAATACATACACTTATAATCCTCACGGTGTCATTGAGTCTGGCATCTAAGTTACCAGTAGGCAGCTGTTAAGCCATACAGGGACACAGTATTTGCTGCAGAGTAGACCAATTGTAGTGCTGATGACCTGAGGGTGGCAGCTGAAGCACCCCATTAAGTTCCACATAATTTCTAGAGTATGTTGTTCCTAGTATTCATTTCTGCTGCTGGACTCTAGTCTAGATGTATCTTATAAGAGGGAATCTGGTCCAATGTTACTCCAAGGTACTTTGGATGTGGATTATAAAGGAGTAAGTTGTTGTTTAGGTAGACATTGCAGCTGACATTTTCAAAAAATGGTCATGTAATTATGAAGCAAATAATATTCCCCCAAAACAGCATTAACATAGATACTAATATAAATGCATTATTTTGCCCCTCTTTCAAACCAATGATTTGAAAGAACCTATCTATGTTAGTGTTAGATCTGGGAGAATGGTTCAGAAATGGAGGCAAGACTCAGATAACAACAACAGCTCTTTATTAGTGACTTCAGATCTGAGCGAGTTATCCCGGCCACAGCAGCCCCTTATATAGGGCTGGCTGTGGCTAGGCAGCCAATGAAAGCGATTTGAGTTTGCCGCTCTTGACAGGGCCAATCGCGGCAGCCCATTTACTAGCCAATCGGATCAGTCTGCAGTGACCAATCATGATCTGCTATTCGCGGGCCAATCAGAGTTGCAGGCTTTCGAGCCTGCTAGTCCGGAACACCCCTCCCCTCTCGGTTCCGTTTAAGGGGTGGAGTTATATAGTCTCGCAGGTAGGCAGGTCTTCATACCTGTCTACCCAACTTACGCAATTCCAATTGTCCATGTTCAAATTTGGGTTCGGATGGACTGTTTGCTGGATCTAGCAGGAATGGTGAACTGGTGCCTTGGTTGGGGCTCTCCTCTGATGCCCCCGGGGTGATTGAGTCCTCAGCTTCATTGCTACTGCTATGGCTCCCTGGGCTCGCTGAACCTGCTTGGCTGCTGCTTCTTGGTGAAGTGTTCATCTGCCCTGGTTCAACTACAGCTGGTGAGTATTGCAAGCTATGGTGTGGTGATCTCGGTGTTAGTTCTGAATAAACAGGTGTTGGTTCTATTTCCGGGCTCACAGCTTCCCCTCCCCCCCCCTGGTGTCGAGGTTGGGGTCAGGGATGGAAGTTGTGGTCAGTCTGGAGCGTAGCTGGTCAATATGGCGTTTCCACGCTCTGCCATCAGTGGTCAGTAGACGGTAGGAGCGGGGACCCGTGACTTGAGTTATTTGGGCAGGAATCCAGAGGGGATCTCCAGAAAATTTTTTTGCAAATACAAGGTCTCCTACCTTAAAGGCGCGATGCTTGCTGCTGGAACCCAGGGGCTTTTCCGGGGTGTAGGCAGGGTGCAAGCGGTCTAGAGGCAATCTGAGTTTCCTGGCCATCAGGAGTTCAGCTGGGCTCTTGTTAGTTGTGCTGTTAGGTGTGATATGTTGAAGAAGCAGCATTCTAGTGACTTTATCGTGGATATTACCTTGTTCCATTTTCTGTAGGGTTTTCTTTGTGAACTGAACCATTCGTTCAGCCCTACCATTCGCCGCAGGATGAGCCAGCGATGTGAGTGTGTGTCGGATGCCCCATTCAGCTAGGCATTGTTCAAAGGCTAAGGCAGTAAATTGGGGCCCATTGTCAGAAACCAGGACATCAGGTAGGCCGTGTGTGGCAAAGAGTCTGTTCAATTTCTTGATGACTGCCTCAGTAGTGGTTGTTTTCATTTTATTGACCTCAAGCCAGTTAGAATACATACAGTTATTAGGAAAGTGTGGCCTCTAATAGGTCCCGCAAAGACAATATGAATGTGTGACCAGGGACCCCTGGGTGTTTCCCATTCTGCTGGTGGAGCTTTTGGTGGGGCTGAGTGGTTTTGCTGGCATCTGTTACAAGAGGCGACCCAGGTTTCAATTTATTTGTCCATATCTGGCCACTAGGCGTAACTTCTTGCCAGTGCTTTCACACGCACAATGCCCAGGTGTCCATCGTGCAGCATTTGGAGGACTTTTTTTTGTAGTTTGGTTGGTATGATGACTCGGTCTCCCCATAAAACACACCCTCTTTGTGAGAAAAGTTCTGTCTGTCTGTTTTTGAATGGTTTAAAGGTTTCCTTGGGCTCGTATTCTGGCCATCCCCTCTCCACCCAGCCAAGAACTCATGCCAAACATGAGTCTCTTTTGGTTTCAAAGGCGATGTCCTGGGCCGTTAGTGGAGGTGAGGGAATTGTCTCAATTTGTAGTATTGGGAGAGTGGGAGCTGGGTCTTCCTGCGGTTCGGGTAGTGGAGAGCGGCTCAAGGCATCAACGTGAGGAATAGATTTCCCCAGGCGATATTTTAGTTGATAGTCGTAGGCAGCCAGGAACTCCAACCATCGGGTCATTCTGGGGGAGAGAATGTGTGGGGTAGGTTTGTCGCCCGCCAGAATGCCAAGTAATGGCTTATAATCCGTGATAATAGAAAATGGTCTCCCATATACATATTCATGAAACCTTTTAATCGCAGGGACAATAGCAAGGGCTTCCTTATCTAGGTGGCCATAGTTTCTTTCTGTTTTTGACAGAGTCCTTGAAAAAAATGCAATTGGTGCCTCTGAGCCGTTTGGGAGGACGTGGCTCAGGATGGCCCCTACCCCGAATGGTGAGGCATCACAAGTAACAGTCAAAGGGAATGTCTCATTATATTGAATTAACACTGCATCAGAGGTAAGGAGGTCTTTTACTTGTTGGAAGGCATGTTCCTCCCAACATCCCCAAATCCAGGAGGCCCTTTTATCGAGTAGTCTATGAAGGGGCACAGCAACAGTCACCTTCTGGGGTAGGAAAATGTTATAAAAGTTAATAAGTCCCAGGAAGGCTTGGAGGTCAGTTTTGTTTTTAGGTCTTGGGGCGTTTTTGATAGCTGCCAATTTCTTTTCTGTAGGGTGGATTCCTTGTTTGTCAAGAAGGTAGCCAAGAAACTCCACCCTTTCTGTGCATAGCTGGCACTTTTCCTTCTTAACTTTGAGACCAGCATCTTTGAACCTTTGTAGGACTGTTCTGAGGCATTTCTCTAATTGACTTTTTGTTGGGGCTGCTATTAATATGTCATCAAAATAGAGCACGACCCCTTTTATGCCTTGTAATAGTCTCTCCATCAGGCTTTGAAAGATGCCTGGGGCTACGCTTACTCCAAACTGGAGCCTGTTGCATTTGAATGCACCACGATGTGTGACTATAGTTTGGGCTTCTGCAGTTTCAGAATCAACTGGCAGCTGTTGATACGCTTGGGCCAGATCTAATTTTGCGAATATTCTGCCACCCCCAAGTGAATGCAGGAGATGCTGAATGACTGGTACTGGATAGGCGCTCTGCTGCAGCGCGTGATTGAGGGTGGCCTTGTAGTCACCACAGATTCTCAAGGACCCGTCAGGCTTTATGGGGGTGACAATTGGTGTCTCCCATCGGGCGTGTCAATGGGTTCTAACACGCCTTGTGCAGTTAATTTGTCCAGTTGCTCATCAATTTTGGGTTTGAGAGCAAAGGGAACTCGGTGTGGCTTTAGGCGAATGGGCGCAATGTCGCGGCAAAGATTAAATGAAATGGGGGACCCCTTGTACTTGCCTAAGTTTTCGCTGAACACTTCTAGGAAATCGTGGACAAGGGCTGCTTCCCAGTCATCGTCTTCAGTATGATGGATGCCAGCCATTCCGATTCCTAATGGCGCGAACCACTGAAGGCCCAATAGACTTGGCCGGTCTCTGTCTACAATGGTGAGCGGTAGAATTGCATTATGTCCTTTGAAAGAGACCTGGAAATGGTGGGTACCTACGACTGGAATCCAGTTGCCTTGATAATCTTTCAGTATAAGTCTCTGACTGCTGAGGTCTTGGCGTCGGATGTTGGGAATCAGTTGCTTGAGCGTTTTCCAGGATACCATGGATAGTGAGGACCCAGAGTCTACTTTCATAATGCAAGGTTTATTTTTGATGATGACCTTTACATGGATTTTTTTAGCATCTAGCGATGAAGCGTGGCCGATGGTGATGGTTTGGTGAGCCTCTTCTCGTCTGGGCGTACCATTAAACCTTTGGGGTCTGCTGTATTGATTCCACTGGTTGTTAGGGCGGTCCCTCTGTGTGGTGGGGTTGCCATCACTCCTCCTCGGGCTGCTCCCTCTCCGTCTGGGGCTGGAACCTCTTTTGTTTCTGCATACTTTCGCAATATGCCCTCATTTTTCACAGAAACGACACATGGTGTCTAAGAATCTGCATTCGGATCGGGGAGGGTTTCCCCCGCATCTGGCGCATTGGTAGTTGGGTTTACGACCCCACTGGTCCCGTTGCTCACATTCTGACCAGAGTCTGTGGACTTCTTCCTCCTCGCTGTCTGAGGATGACTCGACATCTTCATGATGGGTGGTCGATGTGTACTTGTCTGAAGGTTTCCCAGCATCATTGGTGGGTTGGCGGTTGGTTCCGCTGGTTCGGCGCATTCGTGCTGCTGATTTACGAGTGGTTTCAGCTGCGGTGGCGTCTGCTATGGAATCTGCAAGCGAGATGTCTCCCTTGGCCATGATCTTGCTCTGTACAGTTGGATCTCTAAGACCAAGGACGATTCGGTCTCTCATGGCTTCTTCGAGGTTGGCGAAGCCACATAAACCACCCAGGTTCCTCAGGTCTGCCACGAAATCCCCAATGCTCTCACCTTCACGCTGGTCCCTCTGATAGAACTCGTGTCTGCGAATGGGAGTTGGTACTGCTGGGGCGTAATGGTTGCGTGGGATGGGAGCAAGGGTGTCCCAATCCATAGTTTTAACTTCAGCTGGTTTTGCTAAGGCTTTAGCCATCTTAAAAACGGCTGGTCCACAATGGGTTAGAAAAACAGCTCGTTTCTTGCTGGGCGTGGCATCTTTGAGGTTGTTGGACTCTAGGAACATTTGAAATCTGTCCATATATGAGTCCCAGTCCTTGCTAGCTGGATCGAATGGGGCGGGTGGTATAGCGCTGCTGGCCATGTTGCCGTCGTTGCGCTCTGTCAGCCACATGCTCCTTCAGCTAGCTCAGTTCTAGTAGACTTCGTTGCCTCCGCATCCCATCCTCGTCGCCAGTGTTAGATCTGGGAGGATGGTTCAGAAACGGAGGCAAGACTCAGATAACAACAACAGCTCTTTATTAGTGACTTCAGATCTGAGCAAGCTTTCCCGGCCGCAGCAGCCCCTTATATAGGGCTGGCTGCGGCTAGGCAGCCAATGAAAGCGATTTGAATTTGCCGCTCTTGGCACGGCCAATCGTGGCAGCCCGTTTACTAGCCAATCGGATCAGTCTGCAGTGACCAATCATGATCTGCTATTCGCGGGCCAATCAGAGTTGCAGTCTTTCAAGCCTGCTAGTCCGGAACAGTTAGAACTGAATACCCTTCCCTCAACAGAGGGGAGGAATAAGACACCACCCATCTCCAGTTTACAACGCAATTCTTGCAGCAGTTCAAAGAAGATTCCACAACCAACTGCACCCTGATTCAGGTGACCCTGAGTGCACAGATAAACCTCCAAGTGGCCTCAACAGCTATCAGAGAGAATTCTAACAGCCAGATGATTGCAAAGAAATACAGTTCTTCCATCCTCCCGACCATCGTATCAGAACCTACCTTCCATCTCCCCACTATCCAATCTCAACTGTCAGTACCTATCCTTCCATCCATCCCCACCCCTCTGCCATGAGAACTGATGAACCTTTTGGATGAGAAGTGAAACATTTTCTTCTTCCTCCTCAAGGAAAAAAACTGTCTAGTTACCTTTTGAAGAAAAAAGCACCTTTGGGACAACTATGACCTGGATGACTGAGAATCTCCACAGACATCCTTCTCAGTTTATTTTTTTCAGATCAATGGTGTAAATACCTCTATATGTCTACATTTGTGCAAGTTTAAAGCTTTAGGGGATATCAGCCAATTTGGTGGACAGTGTTACATATTGCTTCTTCCGCCTAATCCTTAAAATAGTCTGAAGCTGGCCTGTAATCATCTCTAGAATGCAAAACCCAAAGTTATAACAGCTGAATCACTAT
This sequence comes from Pseudonaja textilis, assembly GCF_049901715.1. NCBI lineage: Eukaryota > Metazoa > Chordata > Lepidosauria > Squamata > Elapidae > Pseudonaja > Pseudonaja textilis. The sequence goes on along the minus strand of NC_141992.1, from coordinate 50,366,195 downwards.
CAGAGCAGAAAAAAGAAACTGAAAGGTAATTTTTCCACAACAAAAGCAAGACCCATCAATCTATGGTGCTTTGGGGCAAGAAAATCAATTTTATTATTATTTCAGATGCACCACAATTGAACTATCAATCAATGGATGTGGCTCCTGGATGTGAGATTAGATGGCACTAGAGTTCTGAGCTACTGCAAAAATGTAGTAGCAAGCATCTTTTTGCTTTTTCTAACTTTATCTATAGCTGAGTAAAGCTTTGCCTTTGGCTTCATCCCATTCTTAAATCAGTTATGAATTAAGATAATCAGTGTTCCGGACTAGCAGGCTCGAAGCCTGCAAACCTGATTGGCCCGCTGATAGCCGATCGTGATTGGTCGCCATAGATTGATGCAATTGGCCAGTAAACGGGCTTCTGCGATTGGCCCTGCCAAGAGTGGCAAACTCAAATCGCCTTCATTGGCTGCCTAGCCACAGCCAGCCCTATATAAGGGGCTGCTGCGGCTGGGATTCGTTGCTCAGATCTGAAGTCACTAATAAAGAGCTGTTGTTGCTATCTGAGTCTTGCCTCCGTTCTTGAACCATCCTCCCAGATCTAACAATCAGCATTTCTGAGTCTTGGAGGTTAAAGATGAAAGACGATCATACCTGTAACATACATAGGCAAACACCAGGGACATTGACTGTACTTGTCCGGATTCCAGGCAAATTTGAAATTCTGAAGCCAGAACAGGTAAAAAAAAAGAAAGAAATCTTTTCAATTGAAAACAACATACAATTCCCAATGGGCTGTTTCCTTAGGCTGTAGAGTATCGTGATGAAATAACAATATCATTACAATTTTTTAAAAATAGTTGACTTTTCCTCATTTGCTGATAGAGGGACTTGAGGAGGCATCTATGCTGTAGAAACTGCCAGTAGGTGGGGCATTATGCTGATAGTGTAGAACAGCTAAAAGGCTTGAATATTAGCCTCCATTTTAACACTTTTATGTTTCATCACTTCATCCACCCCTTTTCTTTCCAGAAAAAAGTCCATTAAGGCAGAAAACATCACACAATGCCTTTTAATCAATTGCACTAGCCATTTCTTTGAAGAAGAGGGGGGGAAATTCCAAGAATCTTGGCTTACATGTCCTCCTGTAAAAACAGGATGCTTCAAGTTTGATCCTTGCCAAGGAAAATTTTGAAATGTGCTTGCAAGGAACACACATAGTTCAGCAAAGTGACATGACTTGGCATAAATTCCAGCTGGACATTACTGCTTACACACTTGCTCTTTTTTACAACTTTATACTGTGTCTGCACTAACATGATTTTTGTCATATTTAGTATGATTTATTTCTTTATCTGCACTAGATTGTTCTGTCACTTTAACTTTGAGTATTTCAATAAGTATTACTAGTGGGCAATTCATTTAAAGGCCTTAAGGTTTTTTTTTCTTGTAGCATCATTCTGCAACATTCAAGAATTTTTACAAGTGTACCCATGTATGATAGCCTTATGGTTTTCTTACTGGAGTGGAGGTCTATTGACCAAAAAATATAATAGCTGCTTTTTGAATTATAGCAATTACTGTCTTCCTCCTGCTCCATCAATTCCCAATAAGTGTTACCTCTCTTTTTTTGTACTCCTGTTCTATTTTATGTTCAGACCTGTAAGATATAAACATTGCAATAGAATTACATGCAGTAAAAATTCTGGGTACTAGGTTATTTGGTATAAGACAACTCCAAAATTGTATTTTAAAAAATACATTTTAAAAAAATTGCATTTAGTTTCTTGCCAGGAGTAATTCAAGAACTCAACATCTCAGAGTTTGTATAAACTTTTGCTTAAGCAAAAGCAGATATGGAACACTATTTTCATGTCCAATAGTCCTGCAAATTTTTGACTGCGCCTAAATGGTGGGCACAAAAGCAGAGCCAAAAATGAACTTTTACAATAATGCTAGTGTCACTTCTATGGAAGAAAGTTTTGGATTTTCACAATGGCAGCACTGAATCCAATTTGCCAATGATGGGTTTTCCCTCCCACCATTGTTCTGAAAAAAGAATAAAGCAAAGCAGTTCTTTTTTGCTCAGTGGAAGTGCAGAAGCCCTGTTAGCAGAGAGGAATGAAACATCACGGCTGCTTATCTTGGTTTTTTCCATTTTTGTACGTGGGTATTGTTTTCTTCAATTTTATAGATGGACATTGTTCAGTCTCACAATGGCATGAAACTATAGCAATTGTCCCTAGTGCCGAAAATTGCCAGTTGCTTCTTGCCCCTCTTCCCCTCTTCAAAAAGAATATTGTCATCCACACAAATGGATTAAAAATTAGTTTTCCATTAGGTCATCTTGCTTTCCACATATACAAAATGTTCTTTCTGCTCTGAACATGAACAATGAAAGGACAGAGATAAAGCATTTTCCTAATCCCCAAAAGTTAAAAGTGTAGTATTTTGAAATTCCAGAAATTTCAGTAAATTATAAATACCTTTTAAAACATTCCAAATGTTTTAAAATGTAAGCAACTTATTTGCTTGCTTGCATTAGCTGATTTCACATATTGGCTGCTTCTCAATTAAAATTAAAAAGATGATTTAAAGAGACAGTAATAAAACAATGATAAAATCAGTTAAACAACACTTGAAAATTGAAGAAAATAAACTCCCCACAAATGCAGTTTGATTTCTAGACAGTTCATCCTTGTATTATTGTTGGCCACAGTATGCAAGCAGTTTGCCACTGCTGTCTTCCAAGGTAGCCTTCCAGTTTCCACTCCAGTGTACTGTACAGCTAAAAGAGGAATTAAAGATAATCAGAAATGTAAGCTTGAGAGAAGAAAAAGCTTTCCACCTGATGTCTATAATTAATATAACTGCTAGATAAGCTTCCACAGGATGTGACTAATTTCTCAAAAAGGAACATTTTCTTAAAAGCCTACAGCATAGGAAAATTGGCTAACTGAACCCTGCATTTTAAAAAGGAGATCCAATATAGATATTAGAAATTATAGACTAGTTAATATTTGCTACTACAAACGAACACTTGTCATATTCTCAGTATTCTTAAGCATTTTTAAATTATATACAGACTGGATTCATATAATACAGTAAGGAATCTACCCACCTTAACAAGCACAAGGCATTAGATATTAGACTGGTGCTTGTTAACTTCCTAGTAACTTGTCTGCCATTAGGAAAAGTGAATTTGATGAATTTTCTCATATCCTAAAATCATTTTAGTAATTAAAAGGGGAATAGGAAACGCTCCCAAAAGATCACTCTAGACTGGAAGAATGGATGTTAGACATATAAATGAGGCTTAATAGAAGTAAATATAAATTATGTTTATAAACTATAATTTCACTTGCATGCTGATAAGAGTCTTGGCTGCAAGCAATTGACTAGCAAAAGGATCTTGAATTTATATGGGTTACACAAAAAAATATAACTCAGCCAATTGAATGAGTGCTAGAACATCTGTGTAGAATCCTATTTTATGCAAGCATCAAAAATTTAGAGAAAATATAAAGAAATTTAGCTATCACTTAACGTAAATCTCAGGTGCAAATTCCAAACTAGAATCAAAAGCCATCATAGTGAAATGAACATACTTTACAGGTTTCAGACAAATGAAAGAAACACCCCCCCCATACACACACACACACACACACACACACAAACATATATTAGATTTTCGAGGGGTTCTCTATTACAGGCAGTGTAACAGATATTTATTTGAAACTAAAACAAGGCTCAAGTTGCCACGATGAAAGAAAAACATTATCTGAATTAGAATGTTCAATCTGTTGAATGATAAAGACAATCCAATTCAATGAAACAAATCCTGAGCAAATAACAATATTTTAAATTGATGTCTAAAAGAAAGTAAATATATATTTAATAAAGGAATGTATGATTATTGTAATTTCTGTCCTCAGAATTTTTGTTTCAAATTCAGTTTGTTCCATATGTGTATCTATTTTTCTAATATATGCAGTTCTGTGTGCAAATTTGCCAAATGCATGCATTTGTACAAGAAGTTTAATATAATACATTGTGCGCATTCTCCTTAGCTTCTGTAAAATCGCAGTTTTTATGCATAGCAACTTCAGAGAAGATTAACTTCCATCAACAATTTGTATTTGGTTCACATAGGGGTTCCAAAGTGAAACAAAGGAAATTTGCCTTTAAATATGAATTTTCCCTTTACCCCAACTTGATAAATAATCCAGAGGAGGGCGTTTGAAAGTCTGCAAATAAATCCATTTCTAGTCATTAACAATCTCATTTCTGAAGAAGTAGAATCCTGAAGCCTTAAAAGAAACCAGCAGAACTGCATGAAAACAAATGAGAGCAAATTGAGACTGACATACGAATTTTGTCTAAACAAAAAGTTGTAGCCAGGGAAAAGGCTTCAAGTATATGCTTACATTCCTAAATGACATTTCCCAATTTGGCTGTCATGTTCTGTAGTATTTGAAATTACAAAATGTGTTCTGTCATGACAACCCCACTTTTCACCTATTGCAGTAGTCCTGATTAAATATTGTTCCTCAAAATGGATACTGATGGGATCAGGTTTGTTCATACTGGTAGCTATTGCTGCCTTCTGCTCATCTAAAGTTACCAGTCTGGCTAATATAAGAGCTAAGACCACCGTGTTTCTCCAACAATACAGCCTCCACCAATAGGAAGGCCCAGCATGATTTCTAGGCATGAGGTGAAATTAAGCCCCAGCCCCAAAATTTAGGCCTATTTAATCCATGCGTTTCCCCACCATTTCTCACATCGTTCGTTAGAACTACACGAGGTGAAGAGAAATGGGGGGGAAGGGCAGGGGTGGGGGTGGGGAGAAAACTTGCCTTTAGGAGTGCCCTACAGGTAGACTAGGCAAGAATACCCCGATCTACTGATAGAACATCAGCCAATAGAAGCTCCCCGAAGGCAGGGTCCCCAGCCGCTTCAGGGCATGGCGTGGCTTCCTGTGTCCCCTCACCTTTAGGCAGTCCCTTTCGGGCAATGGAAGCTCCCCATGTGCAGTCACCAGCCACTTCGATCAGCCATTAGAAGCGGCCTCAGGGCGAGCGCACACACACACTCCCCTCACCCCAAGGCCATTTCTAGGGGCTGATCGAAGTGGCTGGTGACTGCACTTGGGGAGCTTCCATCGCCCAAAAGAGACTGCCTAAAGGCGAGGGGACACGGGCAGCCATGCCACGCCCTGAAGCAGCTGGGGACTCTGCCTTCGGGGAGCTTTCGTCGGCCGATAGAAGCAGCCTTGGGCCGAGGGGAGTGTGTGTGTGTGTGTGTGTGCGCTCACCCCGAGGCCACTTCTACTGGCCGATCGAAGTGCCTGGTGACTGCACTTGGGGAGCTTCCATCGCCCGAGACTGCCTAAAGGCAAGGGGACACGGGCAGCAATGCCACGCCATGAAGCAGCTGGGGACTCTGCCTTCAGGGAGCTTTCGTCAGCCGATGGAAGTGGCCTCGGGCGAGGAGTGTGTGTGTGTGTGTGCTCGCCCGAGGCCACTTCTACCGGCTGATCAAGTGGCTGGTGACTGCACTTGGGGAGCTTCCATCACCCGAAAGAGACTGCCTAAAGGCGAGGGGACACGGGCAGCCACGCCACGCCCCGAAGTGGCTGGGGACTCTGCCTTCGGGGAGCTTTCGTCGGCTGATAGAAGCAGCCTCACAGCGAGGTATGTGTGTGTGTGCCACTCTAGGTGGGGGGGAAAATTAAGTCACCCCCGAAAAGACGGCCTAGCCGTTTTTGGGGGGATCCAAAAAAAATAAGGCCCGGCCTTATTTTGTGAAAAACACAGTATTATGGTGCATGTTGTCACTGTGTGATGCAATGCATTTCCAGAAGTATGCACTCTTACAATTTAGAATGCGAGTGGGAGAGTAGACAGTAAAACCAGACATTTGGAACAGCACATTGATTTTCACGATTGTAGCATTATACTGCCACTGGAGGGCCTTTAGCACAATCATTCAATGTCACTGTGCATTATTCAATCTCATCCTTCTTTCTTTTCTTAATGGAACTTTTCTGGAGAAAAATGAAGTAAGATGGGAGGGGGCATTTTCTGAACTCTGATATCTGAGTAACAGAGGGCAATTATGCCATCATAGTTTCCTCTCAAAGTGCCAAATGTGGACAATCAATCTAAAGCTTAAATCAGCAGACTGGTTGTTCTCACAATTTCAAGGAGCTGTAGAAACTGCCCTGTGAGTCAGGGAATTCACAGCACAGCTCTGAACTCCAACAGCAAGGACCTTGGAATGGAGTTGCCTTTTGTGCCCATTGCATGCAAATAGCTTTGTTGGTGCTAGGGTGCATAGAACCGCCTCACCATCGGTAGTCGCCATAGTGAGGGCTATAACTTCAGCCTGGCACAATCGGGCCTCCCAGAGCTTCGCTCTTCTTTCCTGTAGGCAGAATGCGTAATTCAGAGCCTTGTGAAATCTCTGACGAAGGGGAGGGGGAACTTGGAGCCGGTCCATGAATTTTAACAAAAAAGCTTGTGTTCAGCAGCTTTAGCTGCTATAGCAACATGGCTGCAGATAAAGAGTGTTGGCTCTTCCACCTTGCAACTCTCTTAGAGGGCAGGCAAAGAAAAGTAATTAATGCCCCTGGCCAGCATGGCAAAAGAGGGCACTCCATCAGGCCGCCTCTCATCGGCTTGCTTTGGCAGAAAGACAGATTTATGGCTGCCACGGATCTTAGTCTTGCTCTTTAAACCTGACAATGTTTTTTTTTAAAAAAAAAAACTTCGTTAATGCCAACCAGGGCTGATACTTTCACAGACCTATTATAATATGTAGTTCAGGGGTGAGGGGGAGTCATCTGAAGCAAATTGATTTACAGTTTTAACATTCCCATCTATGAGCAATATTATTCACATTATTTTACCCATTTTGGCTTCTAATGTTTTTAATAATAATAATAATTGTTATTTGTTTATTATTGCTTTTTAACTTTCTTGTATGCTGCTAAAAGTCCCTTGTTTTGCAAGATGGGGGCAATATAAATTTGAAAAATATACTTAAAAATACATTTCATCAGAAAATTCAGCCAGAGTTTCCCTTTGGTATCCTCTGTACTTGACAGTTAATTGTGTCATGGTGTCTGCAGGATGAGGTCATAAAAGTCAAGATAGTAGCCACCCTGTTGTGATCAAAACACCATTTATGTTTATGCATATTTACTACTAAAAGAAGGTCTACCCTGCCCATCTAGTTTCAGGCCTGGGACCCAACCAAGTTTTCAAAGATTGCCTGAAGGCAGGCATTGTAGGAGCCATGTGGATCTCCTACAGAGAAAGTCCACTGATTGGATTCTATTAACAAGCATTGTTTAACTGATGGGACCAGGGGTGGGATTCAAAAATTTTTACTACCGGTTCTGTGGAAGTGGCTTGGTGGGTGTAGCAGGGGAAGGATAATGTAAAATCTTCAGTCAGAGGTGGTATTTGCTGGTTTTCCGAACTACTCAACATTTCTGTTACTAGTTCTCCAGAACTGGTCAGAACCTGCTGAGTACCACCTCTGGATGGAACCCAGAGCAGGCTAACCTTTTAGAGCATATAGGATGGGCAGGCAAGCAGTCCCCCAAGTAACAAAACCATGCAAGTTTTTATAGGTGACAACCAGCTTTCTGACTTCACTGGTAGCCAGTTGAAAACTAGTGCATCTCATGTAACAGGAATGGGTATAGTGACGCTTGCCCATCATTGCTGGTGCAACTGCGTTTTAGACCAAAACTTGCTAATGGCCTTTATGGGTGGCCAAAGCATGAGTGACTGTGAGAATGGCCTCTCAGTCCAAAAAGCATACACCTGATGCACAAGGTGAATCAGTGCAAAGGCCTGCTTTTCTATAGTTGATATCTCCTTCTCAAGCAAGAGCTGAGATTCCAGGAAGATCTCCCAGTTGCAGATAAATCCTAAGCAAGGCAGTGCAACCCAACTTATGACCAAAGTGAAAAATCAAATATTTCAACAATATCATTTGATCAGCCAAAGGTCCAGATTGGCTGTCATCATTATTGTACTGATGATACTTGACATCAAACCAACAAACAATGTCCTCCAACAACTTCATCTAAATGTTCAGTAGAGGCCAAAGGCATTGAAAGCTGAGATATCTTGCAAAACAAAGCTTCAGGTTTGGTATCTTTCACCTCCTGTCAACACCGAGTACTTAAGACCTCCATAGAATCCATGCCTATCTCCAGAGGAATTTGAATATGATTGCCATCATTCTCAGTCAAAAATCTTCAATCAATATCCCTTTAAACACTCAGTTTATAATTCCACCCAAATAGAAGAATTTGTGTTTGTTTGTTTATATTCATATCCCAAGATTAAATTGCTTGCTTTTGATGTGAATGTAATCCATAAAACAATAAATCTGTCACTAAAGTGCTATAAAAAGCTGTTGTTTTGAATGGACACTCTTGAATGATCATTTCACCACATTCCAAATTCATGGCACAGTTGGGGAAAAATGATGTCTGTCTATCTGCCTACATTGTTAAATGATTACATCGGAAAAAAAACCCTCAAAAGACCTCAAATCCTTATGTTCCAAGTTTAGGATTTAATCCTCAGAAATACTAAATGTTTGTCAGAATCTAAATTGTTTGGTTTTGATGCTTCACACAAGAGTTTTTGAATTAGTTAAGTAGTTAAACAGCATCTTCAGGCATCTTTTTAAGTCCTCCAAAAAAATTTCCACCTATTTATAGTTTTACGATACAAAACCTTCTTATATCCAAACTGGCTTATATGCCTCATTTCTTTTTTGTAAAGGCAAACGCTTTTTTTTCCTTTAAAGTCCTCAATATGACCAGCATTATGATAATATTAAACTTTGCAAGGAAGATATTTCATAACAGTCCTTCCACTCCCTGTTCCCAGGACTGCATTATGCTTTTTGTGGACCCTAGACACTTCTGCATTTACAGACTCTCCCTCCATATCACACAGAATGTCTCTCATATAGTAAAAATTGAAATGGCTAAGAAGCTATCCAGAAGGAATTGAATGAAAGTTGGAGAAAGGGAGAGAAGAAGAAGAAGAATGGCAAACAAGCAAAGATAGAACTGGGCTTTCTTTGGCTGCTGAAGAAAAGCAAGTTCCAGCAGGATTCGAGTCCACCAAAATGGATTTGATGTAACAATCACTTTTTCAGGAAAATGAGATGACATGGAATAATTTTTGTACATCGATATCCAGTAAGAGAAAAGAAACTGGAGACCCCCCCAAAAAGACCCCATTGGAAGCTTCCAACTAAGGTTAACTGAGTCCCTGATTAACTCTTTGGGAAATTCATTAGCAGCAACATCTTAGGAATACCATTGTTTCAATAAAAGTTGTGCCATTGCCAGCAGAGTGATAGTTAATTTTTGAATTGTAGGATAGTTAAGTAATAAGGAACTTGTTACATTCCAACATTCAACAGAGGGGGGAGAGCAGAACTGTTTGTACATACTTGCTGAATTCTGTTTGTTCAGCTGACCTCATCTTTGTTATGCTGGAAATACAGAGAAAAATCTGAATGGTTCTGGAAGATCTTTCATATGATATTGTATTTGGTTAATACAAGTCATTGCAGACTCACTTTGCTTCAAGAGGTTTCTTGAAAACTGCCTTGATTGGCAATGTCTGGCTTTTAAACAATGAAATAAAGATGCCACGTGCTCAGTGCTGAAACCTCTCCCAGCTATTGGCATGAGAAGGAAGCTTCCAGAAGGAACATGTCAAGGCACATTGTGTTCCTTGCAGCACAAGCATTTGATTGAGGCAAAACACAGCTGTCTCACATACACCCATTAAGTGACTGGACAGAGGGCAGTCAGAGTTGCTATTGGTTTCTCCTAAGGTTCAGGATAGGATCAAGTTCTCAACTATTAGTAAGAATGTATGCTTTTTTTAACTGGGGCATCATCAGGTCACCATAGAAGTGATGAATATAATTCCCCCCTGGATATGACCTGCATAACTCTCTCCCTCCTCATGAGGCAACAATTGCAAGGTCATAACTCTAACTGTAGGATTGAACTTAGGTATGTTGAACCTAATCCCATCAAAAAAAGGATGACAGTTAACCAAGGGATACATGCTTAGCTTAATGCTAAAACTAATTCTATGGACATTCACACCAAAATAAAGTGAATAATTAACAGAACCCTAGCGTGAGTGTTTGGGGGACAAATCCTATTTTGTGCATTGTAAAATGTATAATAACCTAATATGCTTTTAATTTTTGTGGAGTTTTTTTTAAAATGCCTTTAATACAGGAAAAGGAGTCCTAAAAATGCAGCCCCAGCCTGCATTTCTCCCCTTTTTCTAAAAGGTTTCATTCTCAAGAGATTTTAAAATCAGATTTCTGGTTTGTTCCTCATTGGAGTCAGAGCATAATTCGTGATCGTGCGCAGTCTTGCTCCGAGCTCACTTGCTGGAGGATCCTGATTGAGACCGGAACCACCCTGGAGGGGTGATGAAGAAAGGGGGAATCGCCTGGACTCTGGAGGGTTAAGGGGAGCAGCAACTCCCCTCCCTGACAGGAAACCCCCCTCCAAAGGTAAGTTGCAGCGGTGGCCCCAAAATGGCCCCACAAAGATGAAGAACAGTCCGGGAAACTGCTTGCTGGAGCGGAGAAGCAGCAAGCAGAGTGTGAACCAGGCAAAAAAAAAATTGTGGTCTGATGTGATAATAAAAGGGAGAATGGTTCAGAAAATGAAAAAAAGGAGAGGGGGAAAAAGCAGAAAAGGGAAGTACAAAAGAAACAATTGAAAGAGGGAGGGAGAAAAACTTAATAATTGGAATGAGAAATGGAGAGGAATAAGAATGGGGAAAAAGGGAATTAAGAGAAAGGACCAGATAATAAAGAGAAACAGGAAGCAAACAAGGATGAAAAGGAATTACATTGCAAGGAGAGTGAGAGATAATGGGTGAAAAAAAAAGGATAGGGAAGGAGGTTCAGCAAGGTAACATGTTGTGATATATAAGAACAAGTACTGAAAATAGATAAGAATGTAACTGATATGGTTTTTTCTTTAGTTACTTTCTTCTTTCTCTTTTTTTATTAAAGGATTATCGCTACATTAGACATGGAACAATGAAATAAATATGGAAATGGGAATTTATAATAAAAATATTGTATGTTAATTGATAATTAGTGATGTATAAGAAAAAAAGATGAAATGAGAATCATTATGGAAAAATTAATATCAGTTGCTATTATTAATTGATTAGATTAATATAGATCAGAGGTGGTATTCAAAAGGTTCTGAACAGTTCTGGAGAACCAGTAGTGGAAACTTTGAGAACTGGCAAATACTACCTCTGACTAGCCCCGCCCCCATCTATTCTCTGCCTCCCAAGTCCCAGCCAATTGGCTGGGTTTTCTTTTGTTGTCCTGCACAGGAGAACAGAGCTGGAAAGCAGATTAGTGGGGTGGGGAGGGAATGGGGATTTTGCAGTAACCTTTTCCCAGGAGTGGGGTGGGAATAGAGATTTTACAGTATCCTTCCCCTGCCACGCCCACCAAGCCATACCCACCAAGCCATGCCACGTCCACCAAGCCACGCCCACAGAACCAGTAGTAAAATATTTTGAATCCCACCACTGGCATAGATGACTTATAAGGTGATTGAGAAAATCTACTGTGGAATCTGACAAAAAATATATATTTGTGATATATAGTAAATAGGAAGATTGGTGTTAAGGTAGAATGAAGTTGGCTAGCTCGAATTATTAACCAGAGTGGACAATTTTGAATTAATAGAATAAAATTGATAAAATTGCAAATGTGATGGAAAAAGGTAATATGGGAAATGAACGTAGAAATGAGATAAGAATTTTAGATAATATTGTAAAATAGGATATGAGAACACCCTAAGAAAAATGAAAAATGAAGTTATAACATGAATTGGAATTCGATAAGATAATACTTAATATTAATAAGGATAATGTGATATGAAATTGAATAAATAAAATGAATAGGTAACTGTGGTCATGTTTGTATTGAGATATGAAACCTGGAACCACACTGCTTGCCAAATTAGAATTTTTTATTTAAAACAAAAATAAAAATTGGGGAGAATATTGAATAATGAAATTACTAGGTATGTTTAACTGATATGGTGGTTGGCATTAGGAGAGAGTATTGAAATGTTGAAAATAAGCAATGAAGGATTGTGACTTAATGTGAATATGTGTATTAAGAGATATGATCGGTCTTATTAACTTTGCCTATACTAAAATGTGTGATATATTGATGTCACACTGTTAATGTATTGTGTATGTAGATTGAAATAAAAAAACTTGATTATATAAAAAAGAGATTTTAAAATCATTCCCTGAAATGCATAAAGTACTTTTTAGACCACAACAATCCCAGGGTGATTAACTTAACATATATAGGTCCAAATAAGTATCAAATGAAATGAAATCTACAGCTTTACCTTTTGCAAAAGTTCAATAAAAATTGTTAGCAAATTTTTACCTGAAAATACCCCTGTATGCGTGCATCTCAAAAATGTGTACATATTTGCAAACAGGTATATATATATACACATGTGCATGCAGATATCATATAGGCTTTGGGTAAAGGGTGGCAAATGCACCTCATGGTTGCATGTTAGGAACTCTTTTTCCTGTGTTCCAGGGGCTGATTACTTAAAAATTGAAAGCCTCATTAGGGTATTATTTATTTGATAAGCACAGTGGGATAGGTCACCTGTTGATTGGCCAATGGCCTTAGTAAAAATTTGTTGTTGTTGTATGGGCTATTTGATAAGAACCAAGAAAAGCTTCCCAGACATTCCACTTCAACTTTCTCTTTAATAAATTGTCATAAAGATCAGCTAGCCAATAAAAAAACCAATGCATTTTATAGGCAAAAGATTTTTGAAATAACATTTATTTCAGAAGTATTAAAAATCATGCCTTGCAATGTTGCTTTATTGTACCATTTAAAAGGCTGTACCATTTAAGAAGATGCTGTACCTTTCCCAAGGTTCCGTTAACAAAAATACAGCATTTGCAGATGTTTGCTACAAGAGGCACCTTCAACTGGTTCTTAGCTAGGCCAGCTGAGGTTTGCCAAGAGGTGAACTCTGAAAACTGTAACAGATAAGGATCAGATCACCATTTGTCTGGCTCTGATGTGTAAAGAGATCCAGCTGCAACACTTGGGCCTCCGTTCTTCATAATTTAAAGCTACATTTATCTAGTTATGCCTTTGAAAACATTTATCATATTTTCATGAGTCACACATTCCTGCTGTCTAATTGGGGTTAATAAGGAGCAGATGATACTCCTGATTTATTTTAGATGCGACTGAGTGAATTTACACTGCAATACATCAAACATTTCTCTACATTAGGAGGGAGTTTCATTTGTGTAGATAGAACAGGCTAGCTGCACCTAAATATAAAAACTGCAGACATGATTTTTTTCAAGATTGATCACTGCCTGTGGAATCATGGGAATGAATCAAGATCACAACCAGCGAACAGTCTGATCATCTTTGTGAAGTACCGACAAACCTAATCTACAGTATAGGGATGGACAGAAAGGCAATATCAGTGTCATTATTATGAGGTGTCACAATTTTTTCCAGAATAGAGCACCAAAGCATTCAAACATGTTAACTGATATTGCTGTAAAACAGAATATCTGTCTGACACAACAGCTAAGATTCATATACTGTTAGCTTTGAAAGCAACTTTTCTATATGCTGTTCAGCTGGGTTAAAGTAAGTTTTCATATGTCATTCATAATAATAATAATAATAATAATTCCTTGGGGTACTTCAAATGAAAGATGCTACACCATAGAACTGACTTGCTAAATGAAGTGTGCTATTGTAGCTATCCATATCTTTAGAGGAGATATAGTGTTGCATATAAATTCACTTGAAGGTACTGTAAACACCATTGAAACTAACAAAATAAATGTCTATGTCAAACTTGCGGCCCTGGGCTGGATGCATCACGTGCTGGCCATGCCCATGCCTACTTTAGCGAAGGGAGAAAAAGTCATGATGCGTCACATGATACCACCGTGATAACGCAAGCTTGACACTTCTGGCCTACGTAAATGACTGAGACATTTCAGGACCATCAAGTAGCTTCAGGTTGAACTTAAATGCATCCTGTTCACAGAGATACTAATGTGATTACCAGTAATCAAGCATCATGTCTGTATAGGTTCAACTTATGACCACAATTGAACTTAAAATTTCTGTTGCTAAGCAAGACAGTTGTTAATGAGTTTGGCTCCATTTTATGACCTTTCTTACCATAGATATTGTGAACTACTGCACTTGTTAAGTTATAACATGGTTGTTAAGTGAATCTGGCTTCACTTGACTTTGCTTACCAGAATGTCACAAAAGGTGATCATATGACCCCAGGATACGGCAACCATCATAAATGCAAGCATCCAAATTCTGATCACATGAACTGGAATGCTGCAATGGTCATAAGCGTGAAAAAGGCTCATCAGTACTTTTTTTAGTGCTTTTGTAACTTTGGTCACCAAATGAATGGTTGCAAGTCAAGGATTTCCTGTATCCAATGGCTACAATGTTTTTTTAAAATCAACCACATTGCATGATAGCTTAGAAAGAATCATTTCTCACAAAATGATTCCATTTACATATGCAGCTTTTTTTTAATCATTCATTAATAATATTGCCTGATCAAAATATTTTAGCAGTGAAGAGTCCTGAAAGTTTTTTTTTTAAAATCTGTACGTAACCTTTGGATGAGGACACTCCATTCACTTCACACTCAATATTTTATCCTCATGGGCATTGCTTATTTAGTCTAAGATTAAATGGTTGTATACTGGGTTTCTCTGGAAACTCCTTAGCCAAGTTTTCCTAGTCAATCATTTACTGTATCCAATTCCACAAACAGGACATGCAGTACAGTATCAGCCTGCCTTACATTTCCAGAGGATATGATGAATCCAGAAGTTTGTTTGGGTTTATATTTTTTCTAGGTCAGAAAGCTTCAGCATCTACATCAAGAAAGCACAAATGAACTCCTATTTTGAAATAAGCTAAAGAAGTCAGTAAAGGTGCATGCCTATGCTTTGCTTGTGTAATTTATTCCATTTTCAAGTTCCAGATTTCTTTTAATAGTCTGGCATTTTTGGCAGAGAACAGATCAATAAAGAAGAGCATACTGGGGACATTCTAACTCTTAACTCAAAAGCAGGGCGGGAGGTATGAGAATGGCATGCGGGCAAAATCCTATAAATAAATATGCCACAAGTAAGGTGATGTGGAAAATTGCGTCAGGGCTTCAGATCAGACACACAAGCCAAGGGCCTGTTATTACTGGACTTTGACTCAGGCCAAAATCCTGAGAAAAGCAAAGAAGAAATTAGATGTTTTCCCACAGCCTGAACTGAGGAAAATGTAGAAGTAGTGGAAACAGAGAACGATTCCCAACAAGCCTCGCTGAAAATTCTGTTCTTTGTACCAATTCCATCCACATTTTATGGAATGTTTGCTCAGCTACAGGAAAAGAGAAAAAGGCACAAATGTGCACACGGACACTCATATACAAGCAAGAACAAAGGAAAAGGAGGAAGGAGTTTATATATTCAGGTAGTGCTCGACTTACACCCTCAATTGAGCCCAACATTTCTGTTGCTAAGTGAAACATTTGTTAAGTGATTTTTCCCCCATTTTACACCCTTTCTTGCCATAGTTGTTAAGTAAATCACTGAGGCTGTTAAACTTAGTGACACAGTTGTTAAGTGAATCTGGTTTTCTCATTGATTTTGCTTGTCAGAAAGGTGCTAAAGGGGATCACAGGACCGGGACCCTGCCACCATCATAAATATGAGTAAGTTGGCAAGCACCCAAATTTTGATCATGTGGCCCTGGGGATGCTGCAGCAGTCGCAAGTGTGAAAAACAGTCATAAGTCGCTTTGAAACGTTCCCTAAACAAATTGTTGTAAGTTGAGTACTACCTGTAAATACGTTAGATTAGGAACAACTATGAAGTGTGGAGCCAGTAAGGCCTGGTGTTTCTAAGTGCATTGTTTTGAGTGTGCCCACACCAACTGCACTTGCTGTGTCGTTGCCATCGGGGAAGGGAGCCAAAGCAAGGTGCGTAGGGATACCTGAAGGTCAGCTCTTTAAGTGCAGCCTTTATGTCCTCTGGTTGGCTGATCTGTTTGCACCCAAGGCAGGGCAGGCAGACAGATATTGAGGCTGCCTTACCTGCAGAAGACTGGAAAGAATTGCTGCTGCTCTGGATGGCTTTGGAATAGGCCATCAAACGATAGTGTGCTGGTTTTTTAGAGATGGGGCGTTTTATAGGGATGGGGGGTGGCTTAGGAAAAATATGAGACTTAGGGATGAAGGGAGGCTTGAAATCGGAGTGGGGCTTGGACACAGAGGGGGGCTTGAAATCAGAGGGGGGCTTGGCCACGGAGTGGGGCTTGAGATCGGAGGGGGGCTTGGCCACGGAGGGGGGCTTAGGTACAGATGGCAGTTTGGGAGTGGAGACAGTCTTTGTAGTTGTGAGAGTAGTTACAGGTCGCTCAGTCTTGATCAGGGATGTTTGGGCTGTGATTAAGACATCAGTAGAAGATGGATGCTCTGTGCCAGTAGTTTTTTTAGTTTCCGTTTCAGGAGAAATAGAAGAAGGGATTATGTTTATAAAAGACGTAGCACTGGTTGTGGTCATCAAGAATTCATCAATCCCATCCGTGCCTGCGTGCAGGTCAGATACCACATCTGGCCCTTCTGTCACAATGGGTTGTGCTTCGGTGCGAATTTGGAAGCCTGAAGCGGTGCCTTGATCATCTGTAGTGGGAGGTTCTGATCCTGTTTCAGTGCCAATTTGGGGAGTTCCTGGTATGTGTTCTGCTGAAACGGTTATGATAGACTGCAAACTTGGGCTTGCAGTTAGGATAGTAGTTGTTTCCAACTCAGGGACTGTGGGTGGTACAGTAGTTTCTCCTACATCAGCAGTGGAATCTGGTAGAAAATACATAGATTGACAGCAAGTCAGCAATAATTTGTGGGGCAGGGAAATAGCATTGTACTTCAACACACGTTTTTATGCTACTGGAAGGGATTGCTGTGTAAGAGACTCTGTATGAGGCTATCCCAGGTTGAAGATTTTGGATGCCTTTAAAAAGCAGCACATAAACATTTGCTTTTAAATTAACTCTAGATACTATCTGGATTTTAACAGATGCCAGTGTTGCTTAGTTGGGCCCTGGAAAACTCCACTGCAATCCATTGTAAGGAATTTCGAGTTCAGACATTTATTTCTTAAAAGAAATAAAAGATGAAATAAAAGATGAAATAAGCATTTGGGCCTCCCAGAGGCACTGCAAATAGAGCATCATTTAAATGGGACTCCATTAGGACGCAATGAACGTTAATTATCTAGTTTAGCCTTCACCAATCTGGGTACCAGATTAGGAAAAGGTTATTTAATTCTTATATTTTTAAACAATATCAAGAAGAAGATACCACTGGGATTTTCTATCATAGACAACAGATTTATTCTCATATTTAGCATCGATTGACATAAAATACTGTGAAACATGTGTGTACATATCCATTAGCACTGGTTTCCTTTTACCTCACCCATAACTTACTTGGCTGCTTATCTCATACAGTGATCCCAGGCACTTCACAATAACCCATAAAAACAATGTAACAATAGATCATATCCTTTCCTACCCTTCCATACCCACCAGAGTCTTAGTGGCACAGTGGTTAGAATGCAACATTGCAGGCTAACTCTGCCCACACACCAGGAGTTCAATCCTGACGGGTTGACTCAGCCTTCCATCCTTCCAAAATCAGTAAAATGAGAACCCAGATTATTGGGGGCAATATGCTGACATTTGTAAACCACCCAGAGAGTTGTGTTAAACACTATAGGGCAGTATATGTCTAAGTGCTATTGCTATTCCCAGAACATTGATCTTCTAACCAAGCTCAATTTTGGAAGGAAGAGGCAAGATTTCATAACCTTCTGGAAGGCAAATATATAAGGAAAGCTATTCAAAAGGACAGGATGGCTATTGAGAAGAGGACCCTGTAGGTCCCATAAGATGACAATGTTTAAGGAAAAGGATTTAGACCACATCTATCATATCTGACTGGGGATGTTATGTTTGCAAACCGCCATAAAGCAGACAATTGTATCATTCCAATCAAATTTCATCAAAAAGCCGCATTCCTAAGGACCAACTCATGATTTTAATTAATTAATTAAATGCATATGGCTGCCTACTCACATATCAATTCCAGGTGACTAACAGGGTTTATAAAACATTGCAACAAAAAAACAACCATAAAGAAATAAAATGCATAGCAAATCTAGAAGTAAGGCACAACATATTCACATTTCCAGCAGAAATATTTGATTTGTAGCTACATGAGACAGAAAGTTTAGTATGAAATGTTTGGTCTCTTCTCTTATGTGCCCACCCAGTCTAGTGCCTAAGAGAAAATATAGGTTTTCCAAACTTTCTTAATGGGAGGGTTGGTGTTAGCCAAATCTTTTGGGAGATGCTGTTCCATGAGGCAGTCACTGTGACCTGTTTACTTGATGGAATCCAGAGCATGCCAATCCTATTGGATCTTGTAAATTAGTCAGTGATAATTAGAGACAGACTGTGCTGCAGGTTTTCTGCCATCCTATAGATGAACATCAATACTTTGTATTGCGCTAGTAATTCCACTGGTAATTGGTAATTCCATGAGTGCATCTTGCGTAGTAGTAGTTTACATAGACATACTAAGGTGCTACTGAGCTGTCTTCAAGGACAACACCATGGAACACATATTGCAATAGTCCAAGTGAGAAATCTCTAAGGCATAAATGATTGTGAGTATAATCTCCCTGCATTGTGTGCTATTTGCTATGAATGCAATAGCACACAAAATGAACTATGCAAAGTTTTACATAGCCACAGCTTACAATTGCTTTTTGAGCAGGAGCCAAGAGTCTAGAAGAGCCCCTAAATTTCAGATCTCTTCTATCTGGAGAATTGCAACCCCATTGAGAAACAATGCAGGTAGTCCTTGGGTTGTGAAGGCAATCGGGACTGGGATTGCCATGGCTAAGTGACCAGGTCATAAAGCCCATGTCACATGATGTATTGCTTCGCAACAGTGATTCAGACAGTCCTGGATGCTGTCATAACCTTGGGTCATTAAGTGGGAAACAGTGGGAGTATCAGGTAAAGAGTGGGATGCAGTGGTAGGATTCAAATTTTTTTCCTACCAGTTCTGTGGGCATGGCTTGGTGGGCAATGACAAGGGAAGGATACTGTAAAATTTCCAGTCAGAGGTGGTATTTTCTGGTTCTCTGAACTACTTAAAATTTCTGCTACCAGTTCTCCAGAACTGGTCAGAATCTGCTGAATACCACCTCTTGTGGGACCAGTGGCTATATGTAACAGCATGCAAGTCCAGGGAGGTTGGGTGGGAAGCTATTAGGGCTATTTGTGATCTTGCCTACCAGCTTTCCATTTGCTGAAACGAAGGTCACAAACAGCTATCACATAACTAAAGGTGCTGCAGCCATCTTAAGTGTGAGCCGGTTGCCAAATAACCAAATTGTAATCACGTAACTAAAATCAAAGTGCACCAGCTGGAACTTTGAGGACGAGTCATACGTACTGTTCATTCAGCACCATCATAATTTGATGGTGATACTGAATGACTAGTTGATAGGCAAGGATTCTGGTAATCGCAGCTTTTTGGAACTGAGTGGCTCCAATATCTATAAGTACCACTCTGTTTGCCAGGGTTGAACCTAAGTCACCTCCATCAGCCTCAGGCTCTGTTGCAAAACCTTAATAGCATCACTTGGTTGGATAGGGATTGAGATAAATAACTAGGTATCATCAGTTACTGGGCCTAACCTAATGCCTTTGAATGACCTCCCTTTCACATCTTCATGTAGACGCTATACAGACCTGGAAAGAATTTTGAGCTATAAAGGACTTCATCATGAGAGAAAAATAGTGATTTAAACCATTCTTTTCCAGTATAAACCTCAGTTGGAACTCTTGGGTAATTTGTCAGCAATAAATGTCCATATTTTAATCCCCTCATTATTCAGAATAGCATAGCTATGAGAGAAGATGAAGTAATCCTCTCATTACTTTGTTCATGATGGATTTCAATTGAATATATCACTGTCTCCATAGAAATATGTTTGATTTGTGGTCACATGGGACAGAAAGCTTAGTCTGAAATGTTTAATCTCTTTTAGACATGCACTTTATCACAGTAATCGCAGTTACTGAATTGTTAAAAAAGTAAATCATCTTCCCTCTTAGGACAGTATAAGTCAAACACATCTACTGGTCATCAGTTTTTGAAATGGTGTATTTATGTAGTAGCTACTAGCAGCAGAATTAATTAAATTTAAACTCAACAGATAATCACGAAGGAAAGAATTAATCTAGGACATAAACAAGATGCCTTTTTTCAGACCTGCAGTCAGATGAGAATATTTAGTCTCTCAACTTACCACAGAGATTGTCGTTGCAGGAGTAGCCATCTGGGCACATGGAACATGAATCTCCCATGATATATGGCTTATATCCCCTTATATTTCCCCTAGGAATTAAAAAGTGGACATGTGATACAGAAGAGCAAAGCAGAAGCAGCTTGTTCCTCTCCTATAGAAGGTAGCAATCACTAAATTATAGAAAGTGGTCAGCTTTGGTATCCATCAGTGATTATTTAATACCAGGAATTCCATAAGGAGAGAGAGCTAAGAAAAAGATGCTATGTCATTCTGCAATAATTTATGCAATTTACATTTACATTATAATATAATTTACATAGTTTACATATGTCCACATGTTTATGTATTCTGGACATGTACGTGTTTGTAATAAATTTCTAAGTATTTGTGTTTTTATTTGGCACTTTGCATACTTTGATTCAGAGATATATGTGAGGGAAAGAAGTTAAAATAAAGTCAAAATGACAACCACATCTGTTCACTAAAAATCTCACCCCATTTTTACATGTACCATATTGACAACACATTTTAAAGGGGTCATGTTGTCTTTTGTGTGGTCACAGTTAACATCTTTACTTTCTAACACTATCCCCTGGGATGTTCCTGCTTTGAATGGTGAAAAAGAGAATATAATTGTATTCATGCTAACTATATATTTGTGTAAATATTTATACTCCAAAAGTTAATTAACTATCATCCAGTGAATCCTTTACTCCAGAACTTAGGCTAATTTAAGAACAATTTTTCTTTAATTTTAAGATTGATACCGAGAATAATTGCAATTTAGGTAAGATTGACTCCTGAAATTGGTTTACAATGAAATCTCTAAGGGTCTTAACACATTGAAGAACTAGAAACATATACACAATTAAATCCAGACAATTATTAATATTACATACTGTGATCAAATGTTAGTTATACTTTAATTAGAAATGGAATAATGCTTCTTTTGTACAAGGTAACATTATCGGATTAGCAGTTGTAATTCTGTATATTTAATTCTATAAATTGTATTTATATTTTCTGTGGCTGACTTGCCTTGAAAGAAAGTGAAATATTACTAGAGCTACTCTATTTAATTGAATATACACAGTCATTTTGAACTATTCACTTTCAAATAGGTGAACTTAGTAAGATAATTCATTTGCATATTCATTATTGATATTAGTTCATATTCAGGAATGTTCTTGGAATAGGTGACCATGATGATATGATTGAAGTTCTGTCCACTTTTTATATGTGTCGGGGTTTGCTATACCCTGCATACACTCCTTCATACACACTTCATATTTTACAGGTTTCTAGCACAAAAGAGAAATTACAATAAATAACCAAACAATCCAATATTGCAAACTGCTGACACAATAGTTATACAACTATGATACACACTCTTACATAGTAAATGAGGCAGTTTTGTGGTGCGCTGTTTGCAACTACATTTCGTGGGGAGCAATACTGACTTTTTCTGTGTCACCTTCTTGTTAGCAGATCCCTTTGATTATGGAATGGCTCACCCCACTGCAAAGCTGTTTGAAGCAACTGCCAGTGCAACAGCTGAGGAATTTCAGTCAGCACATCAAAACAATATATTCTCATGGGTTGGTGGAGTCTTTTAACTCTTGCTTTGCTTTCAGTAGAATCCTGTTTGTGCACTGGTGGCGCAGCACTCCTTGAATGCTCTTTTCCAGTTTAAGTCAGCTTAAGCAGATGGTTTGCTCTACTTCCTTCCAATCCACTGACAGCAACATATTTAATTAGTTACAGGTCATGGCACATTCTTCCCACCTTTCCAGTGGGCTGGTTGCTGCTCTATGCAACTTTATCCTTGGCATCCAGGTTCCTGTGATAAATCTTATAGTCAGTAACTGTTTTCTTACAGTCTTCGATTGATTCAATGATGGCCTATAAGCCAATGATTGTTCTTTCTAGAAATTCATCACTCCATTCTAATCTCACATTTCCCAGTGGGCACTTTTTTATTTTCTGCCCAGATTATGGGAAAGATGGTTGGTTCCCTTGCTTTCCTATCCCTTATCTACAAAACCTCCCTGTTCGTTCTTATTTGTTTTTTGTTTAAGTGGAAGTATCGATTCTTCCCTGCTACAAAGTTTGCATGGACCTGTAGTGGAACACAAGAATGAAGGAACAAGCTGTTCTTTTTCTTTAATCTTTAGAGCAGGGGTGTCCAACCTTGGCAACTTTAAGACTTGTGGACTTCAACTCCCAGAATTCCTCAGCCAGCAAAGCTTTAAGACTTGTGGACTTCAACTCCCAGAATTCCTCAGCCAGCAAAGCTTTAAGACTTGTGGACTTCAACTCCCAGAATTCCTCAGCAGCAAAGCTTTAGACTTTAACTCCCAGAATTCCTCAGCCAGCAAAGCTGGCTGAGGAATTCTGGGAGTTGAAGTCCACAAGTCTTAAAGTTGCCAAGGTTGGACACCCCTGCTTTAGAACATCAGAACAATGAGGAAACAATAAGCAGGGGGAGAAAGAAACTTACGGGGGGTGGTAATTGCAAACAAACAAATGCATGTCAGTATCGTTTATCAGTTCCAGAGTTTCACAGAACGTTGTTCCACAGCCAACACGTTCACTGGTGGCCCAAACTACCTATGGAAGAAAGCAATAGCCCATTTATTCATTATCAAACCAAAAGGATGTCTACGGGTGACATCTGCCTAACCTTTACTTAACTACTGAAACCATTTATCCACATGTCTATGGAGATTCTGAATGGAATTCATGAAGCTGAAGAAGCTTCTTGGAGAAAACCAGGAAGTCTCTTGATAAAGCATCTTTGGGACATTTATCCATATGTTTTCTTCAGGCAAGTTTTCAAATTGTGCATGCATGGATTTTTCACACATATTGGCCAATATTTTTACCTAAGTTTTCTAAAGGCTCATTCCTGACCTCCTATTACAGTTTACAGTGCATTTTTTTTCCTAGTGTGAAGCAATACGTTACTATCAGTTTCACCTTCTTTAGAAGCATAGACTTGACCTTGTTAGAGATGGTATTTAATCAAATATTTCTCCATGAGGGGATTGGCATGCGACAATTCCTCTCTCTCCATCCTCAGTTCATTATTTTCATCACAAGATGTGTATGTTCCTTGAAATAAAATCCAATTTGTCTTATTACAAGGATACTTATTACAAGGGATACTCATTGCTCATTCACATTAGGCCACATTACAGATATTAAGAGTCCTAGAGCAGCAGTCGCCAACTGGTGAGCCGTGAGAAAATTTTGGTGGGCCACAGATAAATCTCACCCCCAGAGCACCATCCCCCCAAAGCAATTAATCCAGGCTGCACAGAAACACAAGGCTACGCCGCCCAGATGGCCCGCGGGAACCTCCCTGCCCACTCACTCCTTACCCGGTAAACTTGGCTGCTAAATTGCTATTTTTCCTTTTTCCAACCATCATCTGTTCTGCTGTGCTAGGAGATTTAGATTAGCTAGGAAGCAGGAAATGGTTGGATTTCTTGCTTTCAAGCTCGTCTTTAGATCTTCAGCTCTGCTTTTAAGTACAGCCAAACCTCCCTTAAGACTGAAGGTTTGCTTGCAAGCAAATTCAGTGCAGACTCATGGCGAGCAAATTTGAGAGACTGAGCTAGTCAATGGCAGATAGATAGATCACTGAAGGATTCTGTGAGCAACTCAATCTACCTGCTTTGCCTGATTTTGGGTAAAAGTTGCTCTTTTTTAATAAAAAATTCAATATTTACATACATGGTATATTGTGAGTTAATTTTGTGAGTTTGCTTGCTAGCAAATTTTATGAGTTTGCTTGCAAGCAAACTTTATGTGACAGACTGAGCTAGCCAATGGCAGATAGATAGATCTCTGAATGAATCTGTGATTCTGTGAGCAACTCAATCTGCCTGCCTGCTTTGCCTGATTTTGGGTAAAAGTTGCTCTTTTTTTAATAAAAAAACCAATGTTTATATAAATATAATATTTACATACAAGCCATGCCCAGCCAGTCACATGACCACCAAGCCACACTCACAAATTAGGCCACACCCACAGAACCAGTTAGTAGTCCCTGGGATCTAAAATTATGAGTTTGGTGGTCCCTGAGGTCCAAAAAGTTGGCGACCCTTGTCCTAGAGAATCAGAGGATCAGAAATTTTCAAGTCGTCATTTATTATTATTTTCCTTTTAAAAAAATACAAATTGACATTATGCAGTATCCTGTATACTGTTTTGGAAAGAAAGTGTGGAAGTAACTGCACCCCTTCCATTTAGCAATAATCTCAAGGTTAGATTATGGGAGTTCTGGGTTCAACTACTCAGTCAGCCTTGAAGTATGATCGGTTTGAGTCACTCCTCTCAGCCTGCCTACTTTAAACAACATTGTGAAGATAGACTACAGAGGAGAATAGCACAAGTCTTGTGCAAGCCTTACACATCCTATTGAATTATTAGCATTCGTTCTCAACAAATATAAGAGCAATGTCAAATGAAAACAATCCACCAGGACTAAAGATTGAAATCTGCAGGTGGGCAGGATGATAATTTCATGGCTTTCCCACAAAGGGACATGAAAATGAACTTTTCCCAACAGCAAGAACTGGTTGGAGTTTTCAGCTGAATTCAGACCATGTCATCTATTTCAGTACCACTGAAAATCGACAGGATTCTTTTTCATGAATGTGTGTCCCATTGGTTTCATTAGAATTGTAGTCACAGTTGATGGATCTAATTTATAGTTAATGGAAGTGGATTTTTTGTTTTGTTAAAAGTTATATTATATACTAATCTAACCAGCACTGTGTGCACCCAAACTCTTTTGAAATGAAAAAAAAAAACTTGGTAACTGACAAGTGGCTTAAGATGCCTCTCACAAGATTAAGGGAACAGCTTCTCTATTATAATCTTAGCTGGGAATTAAAATGGAATTCAGAACCTAAAAAATCCACTCACTTGCAATCACTGTCAATTCTGTGCTCTATTGAATAACTTTTATCTTTCTTTCACTTATAACCTCTCTATCACTTTGGGGCTCTTCATTTCAGTAGATAGCACAATGATACACCACTTTGTAGGCATTGACTCTAAGCCTTTACCAAGATATAATTAGATACCTGGGTGTAATGACCACACATTTTCCCTTCTTCACATGCCAATGTGCTGTAGTTATAATACTGGTACTCAATATACCAATCGTTCACCGCTGTCTCCAGATCCAGGTTTCCAGACATGGCAAAAAGATTCTCTCCACGGTAGCCACGTTCTTTATTATGTTCCCAAATACATTTTGTTGAGTAGTTTTTGGCAAAGGCTTCCAGTTCTGAATCCCAGTGCTGAAATCACAATAATCCAAAACATCATCAACATCAAAATCTCCCAGAGGGTCAAAGTACAGCAATGAATACCCAGAAAAATGGCCAGAGTCCCAGGCTTCCTAGCAATAGTTGCACTTAGTGCCAGCATTAGGGGCTAGAAATATGGGGTCAAGAATCTTGAGGGTTGTTCCCGGTTTCACCTGGGAGTCATTTGCACTTTGTATGCCGAATATCATCCATCCAAATTAGTTCATATACCCCACATTCTAGGTTGTTCAGAGACCTTTGGAAAGATGAAGCGTCTCAAGGTTACAATCTTAATAATTTCTGGCTATTAAAGAAAATGAATGCTGGTTCCTGAATTCCTCTAGCAACATTTACAATGGTAAGTATGTCAACAGAATTCAAGATTATTAAATCATTGCATAATTGTTCCTTTTTTCAAGTTATTGCTGAAATAAGGAAGCTGAGAGGATGTAAAGAAAAGATGAGTTTTCAGACTTACATGCCATATAGAACTATTTGCAATGAGAGCTATAATACTGAGATTCTGCATGTTTTTATCTTCCTTACTTGATAAGCATATTTGTTTCCCTATCATGTCATGTAACACAGGCAGTGTCAACATCTATTTTTATATTTAATCCATGGCTACAACAGTTGTACAACATTTTAAAAGTATTTCAGTATCTTTCCTTGCATCCTATGGTACATATTGCAAACTGACACAGTGCCAAATCTATCAAGTGGGTTTACTGAAAACTTGCTGAATGAGGTAGTACTATTTTGGATGATAGCAATAAAATATTTTTAAAGTCTCCATGGCACTATCTTCATATGAAGTAAAGTAGCACATATCCTCCCTCCCACCCATCCTACAAGGGAAAGGGAAAGGGAAAGGGAAAAAGAAAGGAGTGAGGCTAACTCTTGTGCTGGACTAGGTCATTAGACCAAGCCAGGGTTTTATGCAATAGGGCTGTGATACATCTAAAAATGTTCTCTCAGTGCAATAATCTGGCCCACCTATCAGAAAGAGGTTCAATCCAAAAACTCACAGGCTGCCACCTCATTTGACATAATGTAGAGGAAGATTCTCTGGCCAGTAGCTGGTATGAATCCTCTTTTCCCATGAAGGGGAAAGGATTGTAAACATGCAAACACTCCCTGTCGCCACATGCCTAATTGAACAGCTGTGCTAGACTAGAGCCAATGCAAACATCTGGCATGCAATGCTTAATAGAGTCCAACAGCTGTTTGTCAACTGATCCCTCCAGTGTAGTGATAGACAGGCCCTTCTTATCCAGCTGTGCTCCTTAGGCTACTTTAGAAGCAGTTGTCAAGCAGGAATAACTTTTATGTATGGAGGATGACTAGGGAATACTGTGGTATGCAACTCAAGTTAGTGCTCAGTTCTAGACCATAGAACTGAGCGCTAACTTGAGTTGTGTACCATAGTACATAATATTCTGTTATACAGTTCCAAGTGTCTCTAAGTTTTGATGCAAAATA
This sequence comes from Pseudonaja textilis, assembly GCF_049901715.1. Classification (NCBI taxonomy): domain Eukaryota; kingdom Metazoa; phylum Chordata; class Lepidosauria; order Squamata; family Elapidae; genus Pseudonaja; species Pseudonaja textilis. The sequence goes on along the minus strand of NC_141992.1, from coordinate 50,338,861 downwards.
GTCAGGCAAGGGCATAGATTCAGTTGCAGAAGGGCTCAGCTGACATCCCGAAAGGACTAATTTGCAATGCAGAAGGCTCAGCACTTCAGTCAAGAAGGGAATGAAATTTGTTTTAATTCCAAAGGATGTAACATAACATAACAGTGGTGTCGATTTGATATGGAACATAGGATCTGTATCCCTGTGATAAATGTGGCTTCTGGTGCAGACCATATCATTCTGTAGAACTTGGTCACAGTTATATATACGGCATTAGGCAAGATTCAGACTATCAGTTCCACAGATAGACATATGATTAGTGGTGTAATCTTATTAATTTGTACTAGATTTCAATGAACTATGGATTTTTCCTTGAACGGATTGTGTCTCAATCTCACTGAAAACAGTAAGTTCACAGAATCTGTTGCATATCTGATTTTATAAAGGAAATAAATCCAAAGATGAATGGAACCGAAAGCAATAGAATTTGTACTTCAGGGAATCATCTATCTCTACAGAAGTCTACCGTTGACTTGCCATTTTCACAGTTTCCCTCTGGCCTAAACATAGGACTAGCATATTTTTACTATATAAATCCAAGTTGGCACTAAATGGCAACACAATACTGAAAAATCCAACTCTTTTAATAAGATTTAAAAGAAGGGAAAGAAAGGATGTATAGTGCAATAATAATGAAATGCATCTATTTCTATGCAATTCAAGACAATATAAAATACAACTTCCTTTTTAAATGAGTTGAACACAGAGCACCTACAATGTATTGCCTGTTCTTATCTTTTCTGTCAATAGACAGCCAATTCAAAGCGAGAATGTGGGCCAATTCTAGGATTACAGAGATCTGCAGCCCTATCTACCCCCACCACAAAAAGATTGTCCCTGCTGCCCTAGAACAGTCTTCTTCAATGTGGAGCTTTTCACTGTTCCCATGAACTCTACCAGTGACTGAGGACAAGAGGTATTATAGGGAAACCTGCAGAAACCCAACTGAGTAACACAGATGTATCATAGAAAACTTTTCTTATTTCAAATTATCCTGTTTTTATATGGCAAATGAACAAAGACTATACGTTGGCTTATCTGGTCTTGGGCAGGGCTGGGAGAGAAAAATAAATGGCACAAGGAGATACCAGAGTCAAAAGGTTGATTTTAGGGTGGATACTTAACAGAAAGAAAAGCTTCCCACATTTATTCTAGTATAAAACCAGTAATCCTAAAGCTTAAGGTGGCTTTAATAAGAAAGGAAAGTAGCTCGTTAGAATAAGCATCGATAAAAGAGTTTGGATCATTGAACCACATTCAGAATTTCAACCATTTCAGGTTGGAACCAATAAGCAGGTGAGACCATTTCTTCAAGAATTTGTGTTTAAAGTAAGCCGCATTTCTACCACCCCAGTTTTATTCATCTTATTAAAGTTGCAAATTCCTGGAGAAAAGGGATTTTTGTACAAATCTGCATTATTAAAAGCTCTATAGAAAGAAACCCAGAACTATAATATACATCAGAACAAGAGGATAGAAACCTGACCCCTTGAGATAGTTCTAAAGTAGGGGTGTCAAACTTGCCGTGTCACAGTGGGGCATCACATGACGTATCGGGACTTTTTCCCCCTTTGCTAAACCAGGCGGGGCCATCACATGACTCATCTGGCCTGCGGGCCACAAGTTTGACATCCCTGTTCTACAGTAATGTCATTTTTAAATATTTAAATATTTGTACTTGCACAGACTATGCACAAATACACACACATACATGGACATGCATCTTTTTTCTTCCACAAATAAAGAACTGACTCACAGCAGATGAGCACTTCAAGCTTAGTCTGCTCCTTCACAGAAGCTAGGGTATGTGTGAGAGATGATATCACAAAAGCCCCAAATGGCAACTACAACCCCACAATTAAAGCCTTGGGCCCTTGGGCCTTTCTTACATGTACCATACATGCAACACCTATGGAAAAATGCCAGGGTGAAGTAATTGCTACTATTTAAAATTTTTAATCCCATTCCCTACAGATATGGCTTTGCAGGCCTTTGGTTGGCCTGGGCTATCAGATAACAGAACAACAGAAGAGCAAAGCTGGAAGGGACCTTGGAGGTCTTCTAGTCCAACACCCTGCTCAAGCAGGAGAATCTATATGTAAAAATCTCCAGTGGTGGAACACCCATAACTTATGAAGGCCGACCATTCCACTGGTTAATTGTTTTAAGATACAAGATTAGTATCTTAGAGTCTTAGTTCACAGCCATCTGAGGAAGCACCAACAGTAGGAAACAGAGGCACATTAACACTTATTGTGAGTAGCCATATCCATAGCTGGTCCATCTCTTTCTTCTTCTTTTCATGATGCTTATTTGGGCACACACATTGTACAGCAAAGTATGTGATCACACAATATGCTGGCCTATTTTAAAATGTAAAAAACAGAAAGATTAAACTTTTGGCAAGACCTAGTAAACTAGACTCCAAAAGAAAATAAATGAATCGGTCATAAACTAGGAAATGCACTGAGGGTGATGTATGCTGGTCAAGCTATAAATCTGATATAATTTTTCACCCAAGTCACAAAAGATCATATTGTGACTGAGTCAGTCTGAGATGCAAAATGTCCATTCTAACTGTAATGGTCAAGTACCACAGTTGGTTTCCAAGAGGGAGTCAATCTAAGGAATACACATAACTTATAGGTTATCACTATATCTCCTTTCTAAAAAGCCCTTAAATGCCTAAAGCTCTTATTCTCCACCCATGCTCAGTTGAAGCTAAACAAGCCTAATTTATGAGGTCAGATTTGTAAAGCAGCTGCCTTCAATTGACTTCCCCTGGCCAAAATCCTTTGCCTGATAATCTTCTGATACTCCCCGCACTGACACTGCCATTCCCATGAGTTGGAAGCTTAATTTCCAATTAAGTCAGAATCTTCTTCTGCGTATCAGGGTTGAGAGCTGGAGGAGCAGAATCTGTGTTTTCTTTGATGATCCTGGGTTTATTCTTTTGCTTTCTGAGTTAAAAAGGCTGGTCAATTTGTTCATCTTGTGAAGAAGAAGAGAATCCAGCTGAGACCTGATATTTGGTGGGTTAGAGAGAAGAGCAAACAGTACACTGATGAATGGGCATCAAACCCAGAAGATTGAGGGAGGAGCAGGTTGGCTAGTACAGACTGAGCAAGGCTGGTATTGGACGGGGTTGGGGATTAGAAGATCCCCCCGCCCCCGAGGAGTATGTAAACATATGGGAGAGCAAAGGAAAGAATGGGGACTAATAAGGAGGGAATAATGCTGAAAAGGAAAAGGTAGGCATTGGTAAATTATCCACAGAGGTTCTAGCATGTAAGATTTGCTTTCCGTGCATGGATGAGAATGGCAAGCAGCAGGGGAACCACCAGTCAAGGACAGCAGGGGCCATAATGAAAACTGAGCATCAATCCAATCCAATTGCCAATTTAACAACCCAGTACAATCCAACCTGCGGTTTTTAATGCTGATCTCAGATATAGCCAAAACAAGCAGCTAAAGTCTTTGTATGAAAGTGTCCAAAATTCCTTCATCTCACTGAGAAACCTAGGCGAATCCCTTTTCTTTCTTAAGACATACATGATCATTGCAAAGTTGTCTGTACCATAACACTCAGAAAACATACCTTCATATTTCCTACCTATCAAACACATGAAACAAGGGTGGGATCTATTGTTCCATGGCAATAGATAGCATTCCCTCCAAATGTCATCTTCCTAAATAAGCAAAGATAACATGCTCAACAAACCTCTTAAACAAAGTTCTGATCCAGGAATTGTCTTGGTGCTTTAGCGGCACCAAAAACCAGCTGCATTGGAATCTTAGTGGAGAGGAAGATTCAAGATCCAACTGGTAGATTTAATTATGAGAACAGAGGAGCATAACTGGGACCTCTCCGAAAAATCCATCCTTATACGAACAACATTTGCAATCTTGGGTCCCAACAAAAGGCATACAATTATGACCACAATTAACACCAGAAATTTGGTTACTAGGCAAGATGAATGCTACGTGAGTCACACCCAATTTTACAAACTTTTTGCCATAGCTGTTAAATGAATCAGTCCAGTTAAGTGAATTATGTGGTTGTTAAATGAATTTGGCTTCCCCCATTGTCTTTGCTTGTTGGAAGCCAGCTGGGAATATCGCAAATGGTGATCACATGATTCCAGGATGCTGCAACCCTCATAGATATATGCAGGTTGCCAAGTGCCCAAATTTTGATCACATGATTGTGCTGATGCTACACACAAGGAACAGTTGTAATTCACTTTTTTGAGGGCCCTTGTAACTTTGGTCACTAAACAAATGATTATAAGTCGAGAACTATCTGTAATCAGCTAACCTATCTTTATAGAAATAAGAATCCAAGCAAAATCTATTATCATTTAGACAGAATAATCATAGAAGAGAACCAGAAAATAAATGAACTACCCCAAAGATTTCCAAATTCAATAAAGCCACCTTTTTAAACATGTCTAATTTAATCTTTTGATCATACATTCAAATATTGGATAAATGAATGAAAACATGGCTGAAGAACCAAAGACAAAGAAAAATAGTGTGAAGCTGTTCTGAAATGTTCTGACTGGTTTGTTATTTTTTATTTTAAAAACAATATTTTACAGTACCATTCCACTTAGAGTTCATCCACATAATCGCTGCCATTTTCCAAAGACAGATGATGAAAGTCTTTATCTAAGACTCTCTTGGC